>NC_142088.1:28847651-29150681 GCF_054644295.1 Miniopterus natalensis | reverse complement strand
GAGGGTTGGTAAACACCCTTTGCAGGCTGTGATTCCGTCGATCTGAGGTAGGACAGAAGAATTTGCATTTCTGACAAGTTTCCAGTTGATGCTTCTGCTGCTGGTCCAGGAACCACCTTTTGAGAACCACTGTATGGAAGCTCACACTGAGTAGATGTTTTCAGTAGCCAGAGCGGGGGGCCGTTGGGTATATAGTGATGTGATGAGAAAACCTCTGTTGTTTAAGAAAGCCCATTAGAAATATCCATATGTGACATTTACAGGGTTATATTTTGTTCTGTTTTTATTGAGTTTTACTCTGACGTTTGAATCATTCTTTACAGAAACAAGAGCTGGGCGCCTTTCACTTTGCGAGCTTGAGTCCCCTTGCATTGCTGTGTAAAGCTTTTCTGCACTCCTCTGACCTTTGGCATACAAGAATTGGCTTAGACCCTTATTATTCAGCTTAGTCAAGTGTTGGTTTTTTCCAATGTAGGTAGGGGTCAGAGTATTTGTTTCTACTGCTCTTACTGCCTCCAAAGTTTTGATTTCAGTGAGAAGTGACTTGTTTTATTAACTTTTCCTCATAGCTTCAATTCTTGGGCCCCATTGTCATCTTTATTGCCTTATGCCTCATTTTCCCCAAGGCATTTAGATCTTTCCTTAGATGTGGGGATTAATATTGAAATAATGTAAACTGAAGACAGAGTTATCATTCAGCTTCTGTCACATGCTCTCTGCTTGACTTCCAAGGCCTTGTGTAAACCGACCCTACACAGCTTATCTCAGCTTATTCCCTGCTATTTCTTAAATGCCACACTTATTTTCACCTGATGCTTTTGTTCCTGCTTGTCCCACACTCCACACACCACTGCTCATTCCTAATAGTCCAGCTCTCCAGGGAGCCCTCCTTGATCACAGCGGACCCACGATTCTCCCTTCTCTCCACTCCTTTCTCCTGGAGTTCGGCACGGCCCTCTGATTGTTTTTGCTCGTGCTGCTCTGATCTCCCCAGCTTCTCTGTAAGCTCCTGGAGGGTGGCCCATATTTCCATGCATCTGTGTCTCCACCTTGCCTCACATGCACTGTCCTGGGCCACTCCTGATGTGGGTCACTTCTGGTGCAGGTTCCACCTGCAAGTTCTTCAGTGAGCTTCACACAAGTGCAGAAATGCGTAGTCTGTTCATATATGCCGAGAGCTGAGATGCTGAATCAGCACACGGTGTGTCCCCTCGTTTCTACACACCTTACTAGTGACCCTTAAATGGGACTAACTGTCCTGCACTGACTTGGGAGGATGTTAATGTGGAGATTACATGGCATGAATCAGGCTCCAGAAGTGCCGGGTGGCAAACATGCAGCCCCTGGGGGCTCAGTATGGCTCAGTAGGCATGCTTTATTTGAATAAAGGGTAGTTTTCTCCTTTATTTTGGTTTGTTTTTTGGGGAGGGTTTTGCTTGCTTTTTGAACTTTGAAATACATTTCGAGTGCCTTTAGCCTGGAATGCATCCTCCAGCCCCTGCTGATCCACTACTTCCTGTTCATTTCTATCACATAGTCTCTGGAAGCATTTAAGTTTGAGACTCCTGGAATAAATATTTGCTTGAAGGAAGCAAAGAAGATTCATTAAAGCAGTTTACCAGAATAAGTTGTCACTATGCAGCTGCATATCGGAATGGTGGTTTTTTGGAAGCAGGTAGCTAGCATACAACCTAAAAAAACTGGATGGCATTGCAGTGAAGAATGACCTGTTTACAAATTTGTATAGTATTTTGAGGTTATGTGGTGTTTTGAGATAACTGGAATTTATTAAGAACAAAGGAGAAAGAATTAAAGAATTATATAGGCTCAGGAGGTAGTAATGGAGAAAGGATAATTCAAAAATCATAATAGAAATACATCTGTAGACTTACTGTGTGTCACGCACTGTTCTAGGCACTTACCTTTTTTAAGAAAGTAAAAACTAGAAGAGAAGGGATTGCATTTTACAGGCATTTTCTGCTATCATCCCCACCCCCACCCCAGCTTTGTGCATTTGTGGTTTTTTTTATTATTATTATTATTATTATTATTTATTTTTTTTTTTTTGCCAACTTCTAGGTAGGTTTTCTTTAACCCTGATTGGAATAGCTGCCTGAGACTTAGGGAGGAAGGTTTGGGATTAGCAGGGAAATGTAAGATAGAGGGAAAAGGTGTTTCTTTTTCAGCTGCAATATGTTTACAGGGATGTGAATATATTACTAAAGTTGTTACAGTTCAATTAGGAGGCAGTGTGGAAAAGAAATTTCCATATAACCTAATAAATTATGTTCTTCACAATAAAAATGTAATGGTTTACTTAACAGTAATACCCAACTTCTTACGAAATACAGTGAAGTGCACAGACTGGGCCGGAGTATTGGAGAGCAGCAGCAGAACCCCTGGCTCTCCTCTCCTGAGGCTCTGGCGCCCATCTCTAGGCCTTCCTTAAATAAATTTGAAATAAAAGAGCTTCAAATATATTTTTTAAATCTTAGTTTATTGAAGTTAAGCTTTGTGGTAGTCGTGGGCATTGAGGTTTTTTTTCTTTTTCTTTTTAATAGGCTTATTACGCCCGTGATGCTCTGGCTAAAAACCTCTACAGCAGGTTGTTTTCATGGCTGGTAAATCGAATCAATGAAAGCATTAAGGTACTGAACCTCTGTAACCAAATAAATCAATTGTAATCAATGGTATTTGGAGTATAAACATTAAGCTAAAGATATTTTAATTTTGTAATCAGATTATTGGTTACCACTTAAAAGATTGTTCCTTGTAAAGAATGTACCTTGTATAGGATTGAAATCGGTCAGGGGTTCTGTTTTGTTTTCCACATTATAAGAAATCTCACCAGTAAATAGTCTAATGGTCTTTGCAGAGTTACTCTGAGAGTCAGCATCCCAAGTCCTGGCTCATCTGCTAACTAGTTGTACACACTGCCTGAAAGGTCACTTGGCCACTCTAACGACTGATGTTCTTCAATAAAACGAGGGTATTGGGCTAGGTGATTTTTGAAAGACTGTACCTGTTGTAAGATTCAGTGATCCTTTTTTATAATTAAGCATCACTAATGCCTTCTTTAAATAAGTCATCTATTATTAAAATTTCTGAAAGACTCCATACCAATATCTTATCTCAGACATTTTAAAAAAACTTAAATTACAGTTATTCTAGTTATGAAACACAATTAACTTGTAATATATATTTATGTTCTTTGGTATGCTTTTAGTGTTATTTTTCATGCCTAAATTAACCCTTTAATTTGAAACTTTTGAAGGCACAGACAAAAGTGAGAAAGAAGGTCATGGGTGTTTTGGACATTTATGGCTTTGAAATTTTTGAGGTAAGCTTTTTTCTATTATTTTGTATTATATTTATTAATGTAGAACAGTTGGAAATTAAATATTCCATAGACGTTATTTAATGTAGTTAATATAACTTTGAATCTACCAATTACCTCTGTGCAGATGTAACAGAACGTGTGTGTGTTTGTGTGTGTTTTGAATGCTAAGAGCCAGCATTTTGGAGACATTGCTATTTAAAACAGAACTTCTTGTATTAATACTTGACTTTTGAAATTGCCAATTCAAAATTCTTACCGGGAAATTTCCAGCAAGGTGTACAGACATTATGCCTGTAGTCATTCATTTATTTGTAGGTTGTTTGGAGAGTGAGGAAAGGTGGTGCCGTGAGAAGAGTCAGGAATGGGACAGCTGAATACTGGCCATAGCCTGTCCAGCTCTGGCTACTTTATCTCTGTGGGCCTCACACAGAGAGGGTCTGGGGACGATTTATTGGGTCTCATCCTGCTATGATCTTACAGTATGAATTCTGCTGCAAAGGTTGAAATAATTTCTGCTGAAGTTTGTAATGAATTTTTTAAAAAGATTCTATGCTTACTACAAATTTAAACATTTTATACTACATTAGAATTTTCTGTTAACCCCCTTGTTAACTTTGACTTTGAGAAGGCACTTTAGGTCTTTCTGGGAAACTTATTCTCACTTTTAGGAGTAGTATTTTAGATTGGCTCAGGAAAGTGTCAAATAGGTAGGCTCTTTTAATTCTCCCCCACAGGTAATGATTTGTGGATTCCTCTGTCCAGAATGACCACCCGAAGATTTTACATGTTCCAAATTATCAGCTTCACAGAATCACAGAGAAAACAATGAAACCATTCCCTACAGCTAAACCAGGCCTTTCTAGCAAATGCCTTGTTCTTATAATACTCATTTTTGTGGTCATGCACTCTCCCTATTTAATAACTAGTGGTAAATAATTATGAGGGCTGACCGTATCCAAGCACCATGGTGTTATGTGTGTTACCTGAAGTAATTTTCACAGCAGAAGTAGCTGCTATTATTATTCCCATTTTACAGATGAGGAAGTGAGGTTCTGAAGGTCAAGTAACTCCCCCAAGGTTACGTGGCTACCAAGTGGCGGACTCAGGACCTAAACCCCAGGCCTCCTAATAAAATAATAAAAGTTCTCCTATAGGCCCTTCCCCTCACTTTTCTCCCCAAACTCACAGGGTCCTCAATATCTGGAAATAAGGGAGGAAAACCCAAATATTGTGATAAGCCTCTGACTCCCTCTGATTCTGTGCCGTTGTCATCTCTCCAGGCTCCTCGACAGCACCCCTCTCCCTCCCCGAGTTCGCCTGTAGGCTGGCGGCAGAGCTAGCACACTTGCGCTGTGCGCTGGCTGCCATCTCTCACGCTAAGTCCAGAACACTGCCCTTCAGCACAATGCCTGCTGCTTCTGCTCATGCCCCTTTAGCAGACTCTGCAAAGGAAAGCCTCTGGCCCCTCAGTAAGAGAGAAGAAGGTGAAATTTGTGAGTTTGCAGGATTACTTGCATATACTCAGAAGTCACTGTGCTGAAATTAATCTCTTTCTAGAAAGACTTCAGGTTACTGACACTAAGTGGGCAGCATGTCAGAGTCATTCTCTGCAGTTGGCAGGGAAAAGATTTCTCACCTGGCACACTGCTGATCTAAATTTAGATGGCTTCAGAATCGGGCAAAAGCAGAGCTCTCACTAGAAACTTGGAAGAAAAAAATGTATCCAATGATGTTTCTAAAATCAAAGAAACTGATTTTATGTTGTTTTCGTTTTGCCAGAAATAAAAGGATCAGGTGTATTATCCTTAAGCCAATGGACAGGTGCTTAATGTCGTGTCTCAGTACATGAATTTTTTAAATAAGGTAATAGGGTTATGATAGGACATTGGCTTGGTTTCATCTTTAATGTGGCCTGAGTTCTAACTGCTATGGGAAAAGAGACCCTCACAGCACTCAGGGAACTAAGTTATGCCTCATGAGCAACTTTGGCCATGGGTAAGTGAGGGAGTCATTTCTCAAGTATTTATTTAGTGCCTAATAGAAGCCGGATTCCAGTGGTGAACAATACAGAACTGTTCCTTTCTGCATGGAGCTTACGGCCTTAGCCCTAAGATTGAGGGTCTGTGGCTGAGGGCACAGCCTGTCTGGGACGAGAGTCTGATCAGGAAGCTTATTACTTTTTTTTCTCTCTGATCCTCACCCAAGGATATGTTTTTGTTGTTTGTTTGTTTTTAGTGATTTTAGAGAGAGAGGAAGGGGGAGGGAGAAAAAGAGACAGGAACATTGATGTGAGAAAGAAACATCTATTGGTGTCCTCCTGTACTTGCCCCGATCAGGGATGGAACCCACAAGCTTGGTGTGTGCCCTGACAGGGAATCAAATCCACAGCCTTTTGGTGTATGGGACAGCGCTCCACCCAACTGAGCCACCTGGCCAGAGCTGGATTACTTTTAAAAACTGTGTTTGCTACAGGCCTATCAGAACAGAACTTGGATGTTCTAGGTGGAAACATCCTGTAACTTGGCATTGGGTGAAAGGCCCTTCAGCAATCCAAGAATATTTTTCACTTACAGTTAATTCAAGTTTTTCTCCAAGCCCATCTTCCTGAACAAAATTTACTACTGCAGGTTCTACCAGTGTTTTTCTCAGCACTAACACTGTGGGCTTTAGTTGATGAAAATGCCTGCATATGTTTCTAAATGGTCTCCTTCCTTCCTTCAGAGGAATACCCCAGTTCAGTAGCTCTCACACTTAGCTGTTAGAATCACCTGGGGAGCTTTTGAAAATGCAGATGCAGGCTGCACCCCAGACCAATCAAGCAGAACCTCTGGGGTGGGGCCCCCGCAGCAGTATTTTATAGTGCCCAGGTGATTCCAGTGTGCAGAGCTGAGGCCAAGGGCTCCTGTAAATAGGAGTCTCCAGAGTGAACTGTAAATTCCAGGCAGATGTGTTCTTGCTGTTTGACCTCTGCAGGAAATGCCCTTGGAAAACAGTCAGCCTCACATACAGTTCATCTTACCTCAACCTAATCTGTGCATAGTTCATCTTCCTAAAACCAAACAGGTTATGTTTTGTTCTTTTTAAACAGAAATTTCAGTCAAGGCCAAATCCAGCTAGCCAGCCATATGTCTTGTAGCAAATCTTATCATGGCCATGAAATCATTAGAAGCTAATTTTCCTTTTCCTTGCAGTAAATGTTTTGATTTTCCCCCCAGTTCCTTGAGAGAAGTAACATTTGTTTTTCATCATCATTCATTGTTCTCTCCATTTGCCTGTCTAAATCTTCTCAGATTAATCTTCTAAACATCTTGATTTTTTAAATGTTGCTATTTATTTTATAAATAAATTTAGTTTGGGGGAAGTCAGAATAAAGATTTGCTTGGGCACTTTTAAGTGCCCTTTGACACAGAATTAGGAAGCCTCTTTTCTTTTAATGTATGTATACCCCAGATGCCATCCTACATTTTCCTGGATTCTCAGCGAAATGAGAACACATGGGCATCAGGAAACCCATACGGTCGAACACTGGGAAGCCAGACAGTTAAGGACTTGACATACCACAAGCTGAAGTGCAAGGGCTGGAGCATGACTTAGGAAGGAGTACTCGCAACCCACTTCAGTTGCAAAAATGAAAATGTCTGTGATACTGTCTACATAAGTGGAAATAAACGGATAGAGTACAGAGAAAAGTCTGCCTCTGTCCAGTGAAAATTGACTTCAAGAGTGAAAGGTTCTGCAATTTAGAACACCCTGGGCATCTCTCTGAAAAATGGACAGTAAAAGTCCAGAAAATCCTTTTTTCTCATTCTGCCTCATGACCCCACTGACGGTTCCCATGAAAACGTTTTTCAGCTGAGCTGTGGAAACCTTTCATGCACTTTGGTCTTTCTCTAAGCGGAAGAGGGAAACTGATGCATAAAACCATGGGTTGATGACACATTATTTGACTGCGAACATTCCGGTACAGCTGGGTGAATAGCTCTGCCGTGCTGGCTGCATGTGATCTGAAGTCAGTTTGGGAAAAAGATTAGTGGAACATTGATACCAAACATAAAGTGAAGCGAATTAAAATTCATAGAGGAGCAAAGTCCAGCTATAAATCCCGGGAGAACATAAGTCCAATTTTGCAAAGGAAGAAAATTGGAATCCAAACACTCCAATTCTACACAATTTAGTTTGGATGTTCTTATAACTGAAAATATGGCCTTTGATCTATGAGAATTCTCGATCTCTACAAAATAATACCATTCTTTAAAATAAGGAAATTAAATTCAAAGCAATGTTGAACAATCTAAATTGATTCAACTTTTTTCTAAGTACTTGTCTGATAGGTATTAAAATAGGCAGATAGTTTAATGGGGAAATTAATGAATTGTTAGTGTCTTGTAGACCAAAGTAGGCCAGCAGTGGCTGAATATTGCACTTTTCATACAGTTGAGCTAGTTGCATGCAGACAAAGTGCTGGTTATGTTGAATCAGACATACCCTTTTCACCTTGCTCTTCTGAACCTCACTGAAAGTGGCCTGTGTATAATAAGGATCTGATAGGCTAGATGCAATGACTGTTTCAAATAAAACAATTGAAGAGTTGGGCAACAGTCAGTGTAGCCCGATAAGTTCATCTCATGATTAATAGGATTTCTTTCTTAAACTGTTTTAAAAAGAAAATTGATTCTGGCTACAGGCAACACCTTCTGTTCTAGTTTTCATCATTACTCTTGCTTTTACTTTTTAAATGAAGGCCTTTCTTAAAATATTTAAGAAGAGCACTATAATGCTGTGTGGTTTTTTTTGAAGAAAATTACCATATTTTAAAAAAAGTTATACTGTATTTAAAGGGAAGATTTCTAAAACTTATAGCTAGTCATTCAATTTTGTAATTGTCTGAAAAGAACAGTATTTATTGTTAAATGTTTTTCTCTTATGTTGAGAATTTTTTAAAACTTTACTTTTAATAAAAAGCAGTTCTTGATTTGGGGCCCATTGCTTGGCATTGTGATTTTTAAAATGGATTGTTAAGTACATTATGTTTTTTATAGGAACAATGTTATTATTACTGGGGACTGTCCCAAGGCTTTCCACCAAGTAAATCTTTGCTAGGACCAACAGCTCATTTTAAAGCAGTAATATAGCCTAACTCCTCCAAAACAGTGATATTACACTTAAAGTTCTATAACTTTTATATAAATGTACTGTTTTATATATTACACAGGAGACTTCATTGTTTGTAAAATATAGAACCCCTGCCCAACTCGATATATCCAAAATTTGACCTCAAATGAGAGTATTAAACTGTAAGAAATATTAATTAAATATGTAATTAATAGTAATTTTGCTTGAATGAGTCTTTGGTGTTTGTATTTGAACTGCCTTCCTATTTCCTACACATAATATTCACCTGCAAGATCCTTCCAGTCGCACCATCCTAATGACAGACGTGATAGTGCTGTCTCCTTTATTTTACATCTTCCTTTCAATATTTATTGTTTTTAAAGAGTACAAGGTTTCAATATCTGCCTTAAAGAGTATCAGGTACCATTAGCCTCCTCTCTTCCCGAGAATACTATAGTAACAGGCCAGTCTTTTTATCCATCTTTAAAAATCATCCCCAGTGGAAGGTCTATAACTGGTATTTGTGAGTATTAACTTAGTTATGAATGTATCCACTGGCAGTATGGTTTTCTGTTTTTCTAACATTGGAAGGGTGGACTCAAACTCTAGAATTCTTGAAAGACGCTCTATAGTTTAAAATTTGGGTATATTATATATTTCTAAAGATTAATCTCCAGTCTACACTTGGTAAATACAGCGTGAAACAGTATGGAGCCCCAGGGACCTTGCTGTGTACCTGTGTTTTCTGGAGCAGTCTAGTGAGGGGTGGTTTGTTCTGAGTTTCATTCAAGGGGATTGTATGGTGGAAAATTCTGGATGTAGTTATTTGAAGGTGCTGCCAAAAGCTTTAGTTTTATCTCTCAGTCTTTAGGAGTAAATGTGTGTTAGACAGTGGAGAAAAATTCCATGCATGGAGCATGGGCAGAAAACGAGAGCGAGGAGGTGAGTCATCCGTGGGAGCGAGCTCCGGCCCACTTCCCACTTGGAGACTTTGATTCATGAGGCTGACGTGGGACCGAGTGCC
This sequence comes from Miniopterus natalensis, assembly GCF_054644295.1. NCBI lineage: Eukaryota > Metazoa > Chordata > Mammalia > Chiroptera > Miniopteridae > Miniopterus > Miniopterus natalensis. The sequence goes on along the minus strand of NC_142088.1, from coordinate 29,141,205 downwards.
TGTCCCGCTCAGAGATTGCTGGCCACCCTCACAGTTCTTAAAAAAACAAATACGTCTCCCAGTATCAAGTTGCTTTGGGGCCTTCATATTCCTGTGATGCTCCCTAGACTGAGCTTAGCTATTTCGTGAGGGAAAACCTGGGGCTATTTAACGCCTGTGTAAATGAAGAATTGCTTTAGAGCAGTGCAAGTTTCAGCTAGATGAACTGTTGCCAGGCTGCTCCTTAATTTTCTGCAAATTATAAATTTTTGCAAGTTATTTTTAAGGGTTTGTGAAGTCCCATTTTCCCCCAAATTTGGACAATGTCAACAACTTAAACTTAGATCACAAGAAATAGGATTGCCTTCATTTTCAGCATTAATGATGGCCCTGGTGGCTCGTGACGTTTTGGAGGCTGTGAGGTGTGTTTGCAACAGATGTGGAGATATTTCTGTGGGGAACGAAGCTGGCTTCTGCCTTGACGATTGTGCTATCCTATTTTTGTTTTCATTCTTCAAGCAACAGGCTAGGTCAGAATCAAGTTGTTGTTCTTTGCCTGTCTCCAGAGCACTCTTGCTACCACCTTGTTAGTGTTTGAAGGGGAGACACGCACGTATAGCACGAGTGGGTTGCAGTGGTGGGAAAGGGAAGGTGCGCTCAGGATCTTGCTCACCCTTTTCACTCTTTTGGTGACCTGCCAACTGCCTCTGTCCCTGACTCTTTGGGTGGATGTGTTATGCACATTTTATTTTTCCTGGTAATTTAGAATTAGAAGCTTTAGATTCTAAAGCCTTAGGACTTCAAGCAACTCACCCAGTGTGTCGTCGTTTCAGTCAAACCGTTTTTACCCTGAGGAGGTCTCACCTAGCAGAACCACAATTCAGACACCATGTGTAGGTATTGTGGTCCTGCCTTTTGAATTGCTTGGACACGTGTCTCGATCTGAAGTGTTTATGCCAATCAGAAACATCGCCTTGAATGGTCAAATCTGTCATTTGCACCAATGAATAACTATCAATAAGTGTTTACTTTTAGAGGTTTATTGCAAATTAAGAACTGACTGCATTTTGTGTAATCTGTCCCTTTTTGCACCAGAATGCAGTAAGTATGAACTGTTTGCAGTGACGGTCTGTTGCATGCTCCTGTGTGAATAGCTTTTCCAGCTGTGTGAATTTGGCAGTAAATGGCCGTTGATTAACTGTGTGGATATGAAATAGAGAATTCATGCAGGAATTTTAAAAAATTGAGGGCAAAGTTAGTTTAGCTCTAACTTGCTCTTTGTGTTGCAATTGTGAAGCTTTGCCTCTGGTTTCTAATCCGCAGTGTGTGTATTTCATAGTCCTGCTCTTGAATGTACTTTAAGCTGTACATAGCCACCTACTGTGTCTAAAAATACTGTTGCCCTCCCCTCCCTTCTCATTAGTTGCCAATTGAAGATTTAGCATATTTTAAAAAAAAAATAGTTCTGTGGGCACAGACTTAAATTACTAGAAAGGATTTATCCCATGAATTTGTTTTCTAAAAGACAAAAACAAAGATCTGCTCATATAAACCATTAAAATATTAATTTTATTTATAATTTTTCATTTTGTGGTAGTAGCATAGGTTTTACCAGACCATGAAAAGCAGACTTTCCCATGTATTAAATGGCCTTCTACTGATTATAATAGTAGTAATAATAATACATCTCTATGAGATTGCAGCTTCTAATCAAAATTGTTAACTTCTGAGGGTTGGAGCAATGGCTTTTAAAATATTTTATGTGAAAATGAGTACTGGGGAATGCCTTTGTGTCTAAGACTATATTTGTTGAAAATACTGAACATAAATGTGTGACCTTTATAACCTTCAGGATTTAAAAAAACACCCTTATTCTTGACTACATTTAACATGAAAATATCATCAGTGATACTGTGTATGTGTCATTTATGGTTTAGAGTAAAAATTTCCCCTCATTAGTTAATTCATCACTGGTGATTAGAAGTCCTTCGCTGACTTCCTGGAAAGAATGTGGTCATTTGCTGCTTTGTTCGTATCATTTTAAAATTTGTCCTAGGTGGACCAACAAGTTTCAAAAAACTCTATGGCTTCTTTGCATTTATTGTTTATGGAGCGATTCAAAGGCCAGTAATTCTGTGTATTCAGAGGAAGGGGTGAGCTTTAGTTCTGCTATTACTCACCGCAGACCCTCATAGCTCATTCATTAGTCCAGGGCTAGCCAACTCAGTGGGAGAAGAGTCAGGCTTATCACTGGTGGACTCATACCAGCCTTTGCTCCCAGTGCCACCATATCTTTCTCTCTGCAAAGAGGAGGGATAGAGTTGAAAATAACTAATTTTATTACCAGATTTACCTCTTCCTGGACCATGTGTATTGTTCAGAAATAATTTAGGCATGGATCACCCTTCAGATTTTGTAGGAGATAACTCTAATACAAAGGAGAAACTACTGAGAATCATAAGAGTAATAAATATGTGAGCCTTCTGAGAAGAGATTGTTTCTAACCAGGGAGGTGATTTCGACGTGATTCCAATCAATCTCCAGGTTGTAAGCATGTCATTCATTCATTGACTCATCAGGTGCATATTGAGTACTTACTAGGTGCAAGGTGCTGGCCATACATTGGTGAACAAGAGACATATAGTCAACCTTTTCCCTTAGAAATGTACAGTCTAGTGAGACAGATAAATATGAAACTAATCAATACATATGCACACATATACACACACACATATATACATATACTGTATACACATGTGTGTGTGTATACACACACACACACACATATATATACATTTAGCATGGTATTTTTTAAAATGTTGGTATGTAAGAGTCAGAATGAGGGAACTGACCATGGGGGCAGCAGGGAATAAGAGATCAGGTCAGAAAGACTTTCTTGAGCTCCAAAATTAAACCTGAGAATGGAAGATTGAAAACTTGGGTGACAGATCATAAATCTGTTTGTTTCTTCTGAACCTTCAGGGGAAATGTGTTTATTTGTACTTTTTGCCATGTGTGGAGTGCTCCTTTGTCAACTAAAAATCTTCCTCCTTCAAATACTGCTTAACTTGTGTATACTTCATTCATTCACTTATCTCATGAGTCATTTCTTTGAGTGCCTTTATGTGCAAGTCTCTGTCCTAGGAGCTGTTTGCTGGACAGTTAAATTTGAGAGACCGTGTCTGACGTTTCTCTTGGATTGAGATGTTAGATGTCACTGTTATGGAAGAGCTAATGGCATGGTTCATTGTTTTCCATACAGGACAACAGCTTTGAGCAATTCATTATTAATTACTGTAATGAAAAGCTTCAACAAATCTTCATTGAACTTACTCTTAAAGAAGAGCAGGAGGAGTATATTCGGGAGGTAACGTTGAAATGCAATTTTTAAAATGTCCCTTTTTTACTCATAATACAAATTCTGGATTCAGAAGACTGTATAAACATGACCCTAAAATCAGATTTATCTAAGTTTAGCTATATTGTGTCTTTTGAACATTTGTTTGGTGTGGCACCTAAGCTAATTAGGATTTTCTTTGCTGCTGTGCTGCTAGTGCCCTGAAAAATGTGTGACACATTTTTGGTGCTCAATAAATATCAGCTTACCGACTGGAGTCTTATTGGATTTTAATGCAGTGATGTGAAATGATACTGTGTTAAGAAAAGTCTGAAGTGAATGGACAGACAACTGTGGTACATCCATACGGGGGCATACAACACAGCAGTAAAAAGGAACAAACGATTGATACAATTACATGAATGAATCTCATGCATTATGCTGAGTGAGAGAAGCAGACTCAAAGGCTACATATTATATGATTCTGTTTATATGTTGTTCTAGAAAAGGCAAAGCTGTAGAGACTAAGTGATAAAGACAGGCCCCAGTGGTTGCCAAGGATAGGGGGCCAGGAGAGTGTGTGACTGTAAAGGGGTAAGCATGAGGGAATTTGGGGGCGATTGGGTGGTAATTACATGACACTATGCATTTGCCAAAACTTAGAGAACTGGATACCAAAAAAAGTCAGTATTTCTGTTCAACCTTGAAAAGCACTGATTTTCTAAAAATTTATAATAAAAATAGGTAACATTTGTTCAGTGCTTACTATATGCAGGTATTGTACTAGTGCTCCGTAGGGACTACGTCAATGTAATTTAAAAATTAGAAGTAATGTTTACAAAGTCTTTTTATTCTTCATTTTAAAACACACGCTTGGCTTTCACCCTTTCGTTTTTTAAATAGTCAGTCTTTAAGTATAAAATTATTTATTTCAAAAAAATGAAAGGGAATTATTTTACTATATTTTTATTTTTGTTTCCTTTTCATTTATTTGCCTTAATATTTTAGTAATGATATTCCTCATTTTTGTAGTGTCATTTTAAGTCATTAAGGACACCGAATTCTCTTCTTTTTGTTTGTTTGTTTCTCAATATAGACTTTTCTAATGTGATTGTCATCCCCATTGACTTAGGAAAGTAACCCATTTACTTGAAAGCCAAATCATAAATATTTTCTTTTTCTTTTAGAATGATCATTATGCTTTAGAAACTTTTATACTTGTCTGACACATTTTGGTAACATAAACATCCTAAAAGCCAGATTAATTCTCTTCCTGTCTTCTCATCATAAAGAGAATGTCCAGACTTTGATCTCTACTTAAAACAATTTGTACAGATTGTCTAAAACACTTCTAAGAATATATAGGAAGACCCGTAGCTTGCTGTATGAATTAATTTTTTTCCCCTTAGAAGAAAAATACATGTTTACACTGATGGGCAGAATGTAAGCAAACACAGAATGATTCCATTTGGCCTCAGATTTGGCTTTGTAGGGCATGAGGATAGGTTCTTGTGTCTTATGTTGAAAATATTTTCTCTTTAGCACTAAACTGTTTTTATACATGAAATAGTTAACTGCCCTACATCCCGGGATTGACTCTAAAATTAATTTTTTCCTTGTGATTACAAATTAAGAAAAATCTAGTCCTTAGGTTCTTGGGATCAAGTTCTGACTTATTTCCTTATAAACATTGTAAATATACACAAAGTAATATTGACCCAAGGGCCTGTTGAGTAAATGTTTGGCCCAGGGCCAGTGAAGTGCATGGGAAATCGCCACAGATGGGAGAGTGGAATGGGAAGCAGTCTCAGAGCAGGTCAAGGGCGCTCATTTCGATCAGATCATGTTACTGGTAGACTGCTGCACTTAAAAACTTTGGGGACTGGAAGATGACATTGACGGCACTGATTTTATAAAGGAAATATTCAGAGAGGAAGTGAAATACAGTGAGATGGACAAAGGCGATTTTATGGCTGGCAGTGTTGTAGCATTGTTATATGGAATTTGATTTTGTTCTGTTTTGTTTTTCAGGACATAGAATGGACTCACATTGACTACTTCAATAATGCTATCATTTGTGACCTAATAGAAAATGTGAGTATTAGGTACAGTTTTCTAAAGAATTTCTTAATAATGTAATCATTACTTACAGATGCTCTCACTGCATTCAGTGTTAAGTGTTAGTCTTTTCACAGTTTTAACACTTTTCTGCAGGGGACTGCAGAGACCTGGAGACTTTATTATAGCCCTAAGGGATCATACACAGGTCTTGAACATATACGTAGACAGCTGGACGTTTTCATACTTAGCCTAGATCCCCTATGCTCATCCCATTGCCATATCACAGAGCGCATTCGTGATGTTCACATATCACAGTGTTCTCATATCAAGTCCGTAGATACACCAGCCTTTCTTGTGTTTTGGGAGCCGATGTCCAGTCCACAGCTCCTGGGAATGTGAACACTGGTCAGAGGAGGCACGGAGCAGCCATAAAGGTTTTTGCCAAAGCAAAATATCCATTTTATTTCTAAAACTCTAGCTAATTCTTAACATACTGTTCAACGGTTATTATAAAAAAGATAATTTTCATTGACGTGGAGAAAAGGGAACCCTTGTGCACTGTTGCTGGGGATACAAATTGGTGCAGCTGCTATGGAAAACACTATGGAGTTTCCTCAAAAAATTAAAAATAGAACAATCATAAGATCCAGCAATTCCACTTCTGGGTATATATCCAAAGGAAATGGAATCAGGATCTTGAAGAGATATCTGCACTCCCATGTTCATTGCAGCATTATTTACAATAGCCAAGATATGGAAACAGTCTAAGTCTTCATCTATGGATAAGTGGTTAAAGGAGATGGGATATAAATATATGAATATTATTCAGCCATGAGAAAGAAGGAAATCCTGCCATTTACAACAACATGGATAGACCTTGAGCACATTATGCTAAGTGAGATAGGCCAGACAAAGACGAGTACTGTATGATATCATCAATATCTGGAATCTGAAAAAGCCAAACTCATAGAAACGGTACAGTGGTAGTTGCCAAGGTCTAGGGAAGAAATAGAGAATGTGGGTCAAAGCGGGGGGGCCTAACCTTCCAGTTATAAGAGGATTAAGCTCTGGGGATGTAATGTACAGCATGTTGACTGTAGTTAACAACACTGTATTATGTACTTGAAAGTTGCTAAGAGAGTAGGTCTCAGATGTTCTCACCATAAGGAAGAAATGGTAATTGTTTTAGTGACAGAGATGTTAGCTAACTGCTACGGCTATATTGGTAATCATTCTGCAATATACGTGTATCAAATCAACAAATTGTACACCTTAAACTTAACGTTACATGTCAATATCTCAAGAAAGCTAGAACATTTTTTTATTAAAAGTTTTTTTTAGAAAACATGCTATTCAAGGATAAAGGGACAACCTCAGGAGCCAAGTTAAGTATAGGACCCCAGGTGGTTCAGGTATAGGTGTAGTTCAGGTGTAGACCCAGCATTGGTTCGGAGAACATATCTGGGGGACTATGTGTGTGTGACTTTGCAGGTGGCCACGGGCCATGGGTTTTTTCAGGTGACTCAGATATGTGTGTATATATGGGAAAAGACTTAAAGTATGAACAGCTGCTGGGTAATTTTTAGTAAGCTTTCTGAATCTAAGATTTTTGTTTTTACATGATATTCTGTAATTTATGGTAAATTAATTGATTGTAGGAAAACTGATTATGCCTGGAAACTCTTATGCTTAGGGTTACTAGTCATCCTGGCCTGGATAACAAAGTAATTAGAAACCATGCATAACCTTTATCGTCCTACAGTCTTTTACTGTCAGTAGTAGGCGAGTGCTGTGTTTCAGGACTGTAGTTACAGGCTCTAAATGTCCAGCAGATCACTTTCTATTGATCTTTAACAATCCTTTTGAAAATTATGTAATTAACCAGTTTTTTCTCTCTCAGTAATTCCTGAAAGATATATCTTTGATTAAATTGAACACTAAAAACAATATTCTAAAGCATCACTAGTTTTCAGTTAAAAAGTAAACTTTGTTTTGAAAAGTCAAGACAGTATTGGAATGTGAACACTGATATTCTTAAGCAATTCAAAATTCTAGTCTAACATCCAGAAAATCAGTAGATTTTTTGGAAATTTTTCCTGGTAAATTTTGTGGCCAAGGTAATTTGCTGCAGGGAGTTTTAACTTTCAGAAGTCATGACAATGTTTTCCTAAATATAACGTTGCACTTAATTATTTCTCTTTAAGAAGAGAAAAGAAGAACAGTAGTACTATACTTAATTTAACTAGATTTTCTAAGCCAGAATTCCCCTTGCGAATATGATGGAAGAAACTCATATGAGTTCACGTAGGAGCCTGGGTATTTAAAGGAAATGTTTCCTTCCAGTGTCTCCTAACAATAATGTTTATCCTGGGGCTATTATGAACACACCTGATTCCTGAAAGTCCACACTTCCCCTGGGTTTTGTGTGGATTGAATACATTCTGGTTAGAGGATGTTACGGCCTTGTGAGGAGAAGAGGAGAGGAACAGGGGACTTCCCCCGGCGGAAGTGGGTGGGGTCAGTGGTCAGTGGAGCGGGTTGTCCTCTTGGGATGGAGACATGTGGACCCGTAGAGGCGGTTGGAGGAGCAGCAGCCTTCATTTAGCTAAGTAGAAGATTCCTGATTTTTTAAATTCAGTTTAATGGGGCTCTCTGCTCACAGGGTCTGATACACAACAAATACTCATGTTTAACTTCTATTTCTAAATTTTATATAGAAGCAGAATTTTATTCTAGAGAGATATTCTTGAAACACAGCTTGATTGCATTGATCATTAAAAGCCACATCCAAAGTCACTTTTTTCCCCCCTAGAAAGTAAATTTTGTTTTGAACACATGGACAATTTGGAAGCATCTGATGCCAGTTTCTTTTTCAAACTCTGAATCTAATAAAGGCCTTAGAAGACCGTGATTTAGGACCACATGTTATAGAGACTACATTGTCACACTAGTTTCTGACTTTTAAATTTGTTTTTGAATCATCAAGGGCTAACTTGCCTTTTTCTAATTATGCATTTCAGTCATTAGCCAGCTACCGTGGCTAAGGTGAGCCCTAAGTCCTGTTCTGTGGGGGGAGCAGCGTGGGGGCAGGGGAGGACTGATACAGTGCCCCCCCCACCCACACACACCTGGGACACATTGGAAGAGGGCAGCCTTCTGTGACTTTGTGCTATTTGTTTTGTTTCTCTGCATTTTGTCTTAAGTGAACGGAACTTTCTTGTGGCTAAGTTGATTGCGTTTGATGGTGTAATTAGGAATAATTGTTAAAACAATACAGCGAGGAAGGAAGGAAACCTCTTGATTTCCTCTCTCCCAGAACACAAATGGAATCCTGGCCATGCTGGATGAGGAGTGCTTGAGGCCTGGCACCGTCACCGACGACACCTTCTTAGAAAAACTGAACCAGGTCTGCGCCACCCACCAGCACTTCGAGAGCAGGATGAGCAAGTGCTCGCGGTTCCTCAACGACACGTCCCTGCCGCACAGCTGCTTCCGAATTCAGCACTATGCTGGCAAGGTACCGGTGGCCATGAACACCCCCCCCCCCCCCCCCCCCCCGTCGGGCCTGCTACTCCCTCGAGGAGACTGTGCCTCAGAGGTGGCATTCTGACCACTGCCAGTCTGTGAGGATAAACTGAGCTGCCCAAATGGTAGAATCAAAAGAATATAGTCAATAATATTGTAGCAACTATGTATGGTGTCAGGTGGATACTAGATGACTTAAGGGGGATCACTTCGTAAGTTATATAGATGTCTAACCACTATGCTGTGCACCTGAAATTAATAGAATATTGAATGTCAACTGTAATTGAAAAAATTTTTAAAAATTAAATAATAGAATCAGTAAATGCTCAATAGAAATAGAATCTGGACCATGTTGAGCAAAATCTTATTAATGCTCATAGCTGAAAGGAAAGCCAGTGAACTTAATGAATGAGTTTGAATGTATTTTAAAAATTGATTTTATTATTTTCAAGCTGTAAGCTATCCTATAAAAAAAAAATCTGTCAACACTGATAATGGGATTTGCCAGTAAAAATTAAGAATCTCTAAAGACTTACAATGAGGTTTTAAAAGCACAAACCATTTAGGAAAAAAAAATTCTTAGATTTAGATTTTGTAACAACACTGGGAAAACACCTACTTTTAAAAAAACCATTTATTCATTTGTTTAATATTCAGGGGAATTAATTTTATGTTACATAGATATATAAAGATAATGTTAAAAACAGTTTTGACAATATAGTAATCTTGGGAATCCTAAAAGATTATTGATTGGAGTTAATACTTCCTTTGTTATAAATAAAGTTGCAAACTTCAAAGGGAAAAAATTCTTAATTATGTATTTATATTTAGTGAAAATGAAGTGTATAGTCCTCTTAATAACCTTTTATTTTAAAATGTTGAAACTTGGTACTTTATTTTCTTCATTAGCCTGTTATTAAAAGATATTTTTCTGGTGAATTTTGCTGCTCGCTTGGGATGTCTATGAAAATTTAGTGTTATCTCTGCTTTATTTCCTCTCCTCTATTTTTAAACAGACTAGAATTGGCACATATGAACTAAAAAATAAGAGTAAAACCTCAAAAATTTGCTCAAACACTAAAAAAAAAGAAAATCCTTTGAAAATGTTATGCTAACAATTTTGGAATTTATTCTTGCAGATCCTGAGTAGTAAGAGAAAGTATTTTGAACTCTTCTATGGTTTAGACACATGGAATTTAAACTTGGAGGCTAATTTGGTATTAGTGTGACTAATGTGTTGGGGATTTGATGGAAAAGAAGAGGCTGCTATATAGAGAGTCTTGGAATATTTTTAACAGTCGTGCAGAATGTCAGTGGTTGAGTCTCTTGTTGCTCATAGGTGCTGTACCAGGTGGAAGGATTTGTTGACAAAAACAATGACCTTCTCTACCGAGACCTGTCTCAAGCTATGTGGAAAGCCGGCCACACCCTCATCAAGTCTTTGTTCCCTGAAGGGAACCCAGCCAAGATCAACCTCAAAAGGCCTCCTACAGCAGGCTCACAGTTCAAGGCATCTGTGGCCACGCTGATGAAAAACCTGCAGACCAAGAACCCAAACTATATCAGGTATTTCTGGCTGAAAAATTTTCTGACAGTTGAAATGTGAAGGCCTCTCAAGGAAGATCACTTTCCTGTTTGCTTAAATCTGAGTATAGCCCAAACAGAGGATAACTAAAGTACTTACTGATCAAATAATACAGCATCTTGGATTTGCTTAAAAATTACTCCAGTTCCCCTTCCTCCCCCAAAATAAAGAATTTTAAAAAGTGAGGGGGAAGTATAGTGGGTGATAGGAATAGATACTTAATGAAATTGGGTTGTTGGCCCATGGGGCTTTTCAACCTCCTGTATTTTTAAATGTTATTAAAATCTATTAAATATTTTTTCTTTTTAATAAAATAAAATGTAAATTTTTTTGGTAAGGGTTTTGCAAAAAACTTTTGTTGGATTCATTTCAGATTTTTTTAAATGTTAACTTAGAGCACTGAAGCATGTGGGGCTTTAGTATAACTCAGGCTTTGGAAATATGTGCCTCTTTCTTCCTGGTGAGACTTACGGGCCCGGAGGAAGTAATGATTTCTAAAACATCCGAATTTTTTCAAAGCAATAGAAATAACTTGTAAAAGCCATCTGGTCTCTTTTTTCTACTTCTAGGGCATCTTAAATCTCAGATTTAGTAAAGACTAACTAGGAGCAGAGTTTACTCTGTGTATTTGGTGAACTAGATAATAGAAGGTGTGTGTCTTATGGGTCAGATTGCATATAGCACGCACACCCACACGTGCCTTCTATAGTTGTCTTTGAAATTCAGTTATGAGGAAGCTAGAGTGAAGAACATTTTTGTGTTTGACTTGTTTAGCTAATATTATCTTAGTAATATAAAGTAGATAAAATCCTCTGGTTTGATTGTAGTCAGGTTAGAACATATTGATTAAGTAAAAATCCTAGCTTCAAAAGAAGATAACCAGGAAACTTGTGATCAGTTTCTTTTCTGATTTTTTTTCCAGTTACATAGACATCATTTTTTTACATTAAAAAATTCTATATTATTTAAGTATAATTTACATGAAGTGACATGCACAGATCCTAGGTTAATGGCTCAGGTATTTTTTTCCCCGTTGTATACACTTTGGTAACCACCACCTAGGTCAAGACAGAATATTTTGTCACCCCAGAAAGGTCCTTCATTTCCCTTCCCTTTTAGTGGTTTTAATGTGTCTAAAAAGTCTTAATAAAGTCCAAAGTTATGAATATATTATATTTTTTCCTAGAATCTTTATAGTTTCACATGTCATATCGAGGTCTGTATTTTTCCATATAGATATCCTGTTGCTCTGTCACCTTGTATTGAAAAGAAAAAAATGTCTATTTTTCATTCATTTGCCTTGAGGACTTTATTGAAAATCAACTGAATGTATGTGTAGGAGTCTAGATCCAAACTCACTAGTCTGTTCTATTGCTCTATTTGTCTATCCTTAAGACAAAGAATGGGAATTACAAATGAAAAAGGAAAAGCATAAAAAAATACCAAAATCAAACCAGGCAAGATTTAATTGTCCACATATTACATATGTGTATGGAGCTTATTTGGTATAATCATAAATGTTTATCTGTATATTAATTAGAATACAGAGATTACCGCAACAAGATCCAAAAACAACAGTGGCTTAAACAAGATTCACATTTATTCCTTACTTTACTTCCAACTATAAGGACTCCTGGGCTTGTAGAGCAGCTCCTTCTGTTTGTGGCTGTGCATTTCCCCGGCGTTTCCCTCCCACATGGTCCTAGGTGGCCCTTCACCATGTCTACATTCTCAGCCAGCATTTAGCAGAGGAACAAAGGGAGAACAAATCCTTCCTATTAAGGGCACGCCCAGAAGTGGCATACATTACTTCCACTCTCATCCTAGTGGCCAGAAGTTTGGTCACATGGCCACACGTACTTAAAAAGAAGTCTGGGAAATGTAGTCTTTCCTTGGGCAGCAAAGTGCCCTGTTAAAAAGGAAGGAAATACAGGGCTATAGAGACACTCTGTTTTTAATCTTTTCATTGAGTATATACATAATAAAACATGGTAAAGTGTGTGAGTTTTAATTGTACAGCTTTTTGAATTTTTGCATACATATACACCAGTATAACCCATTCAGAACAAGATATAAAACATTTCCAGTATCCCAGAAGGTTCCCTTGTGCCCCTTCCCTATCAGTCTCCACTCTTAGCCCTCCCCAGAGGTAATAGCAGTACTGATTTCTAACCATAGATTAGTTTTGCTTGAACTTCATATAAATGGAATCAAAATGTGTACTCTTATGTCAGACTTCTTTCACTCAGCGAAACATCAGTGCTACTCATCAGGTTTTGTATGTATTATGGTTTATCTTTTTTTATTGTTGTATGTGTAGTGTCTTAATTTTTAGATTTTTGGAAAATGGTTTGAAATAATTTCAAAAGAAATGACTAGGATTCCCAGGAATAATAAGTAATTATCTCACCATGAAGTGATCGTCTGATACTGTGTAAAACACGGACAGGTGACATTCATAGAGACAGAATTTACAACCTAAAATCTTTGTTATACTTTAGGTGTATCAAACCAAATGATAAGAAAGCAGCACACATCTTCAGCGAGGCTCTGGTCTGTCATCAGATCAGGTACCTGGGTCTTTTGGAGAATGTCCGAGTGCGGAGGGCAGGCTACGCCTTCAGGCAGGCCTATGAACCTTGCCTAGAAAGATACAAGATGCTTTGTAAACAAACGTGGCCTCATTGGAGAGGACCAGCAAGGTAAGAAATTCATCAGTCATATTTAATAATGAAGTCTTCAAGCATACAATAACGTGTTATTTTTTTCACATGCTCTTAGGCAAAACAATTCTGCGAAAAGTTGGATATAATCTCTGTTTTGCACCTTCTTCTATCAGGACATCATTTTGTGTTAATCCTTAATTAATTATAGAAGTCTCAATTTTCTTTAAGGTCGAAATGGGGCTCATCACATCCACATTTGAAACTTACATGTCAATAGAGTTTTTAAAATATGCTGTGTAAGTTAGAGAGATTTAGGATTGATAAGTATATTTGTGTAGGGTACAGTTACGGAGGCATGCTGGGTCACTGCTCTTGGCTCTTTGCCTTTCTCTCAGTTTTTTCCCCCGCTTCTGGGGAATTAACCCCAGAGAGAGTCAGTGGATGGGGGTGCGGGTCCCACTTTTTACCCAGGTCTGCACCAATTGAGTAGATGTAGGAGCAGATAGGGCTCTCTCTTCATGCGCAGAGAGAGCTTGTGTGCTGGTGGGTGGGTCGCTGCCAAAGAGAAGTCAGGCCTTGTGTATGTAGCAGCCTTTTTCTGCTTTTACCAGTCAGGGAAGTTGCGCCTTTTCTGCAGGCTGTAGAAACTCTCCCAACTGCTACAGGAAGGCCTACATGCCTGTTTTACAGGCTGAGGGAGGAACTCGGGGAGTGTCATTTCACTAAACTGGTATTACCTTTACACTTTCACTGGACCTGGCCTTTCACAGCAGCACCAACAGTACTAGACACTCACCCAGTTTTACAAGAAGATAAACTCCAGACATATGGTGTTGTCTCCGATATATAATTTAATACCCAAATAATGTGGGATCTTGGTACTGTTTCAGTTCTCATGACTAATTTCCAGGATATTATGGTCAGTGTGTACCATAATACACAGAACAGGTATTTGATCTCTACCTGACACTTGATCCACAGGCTGGTGGGTTGAAGTTTAGTTTTCAAGACTGATGTTGGAACCAGGGTCCAGGATAGAGGTCAGAGCTAAGCCTAGGCCTTGCTCCCACCATGTATTGCCCATGTCCCATTGCACCCCATTGCTTGTCACTTAGCACTCTCTCTCAGGCTTTGTCCACACACTGGTGGGCAGAAGCAATGTTTAAAATGTGTTTAAGAATGAACTGAGTCTGTTCAAAATAGGTCTGAGTTTCTTACACACCTTTCTGGTCATGGTTGGCACTTAGTTATGGGTATATTTGATACAAGTATTGCCTCTGCTAATGAAATCAAGAAATTGGCTTTAATGCCACATTTCCTTAGAATATCTAGTTCTAAACTCAATTTTACTTTTTAGCATTTACTGGATTTGGTTTCATTTGTGTTCAGTCTTAATTATTTGATAGAAGGACGCTTACTGAAAGAGCAATTATACTTGGAAATGAAACTACTATTTTTGGTACCACTGAGAATCTGATATCATGATTTAAGATAAGATAAACTGTTTTTGTAACTCAGAAAACTCATTGCTTTTATTGATTTTTATAGGGCTGGTGTGGAGGTTCTGTTTAATGAATTAGAGATTCCTGTGGAAGAATATTCCTTTGGTAGATCAAAGATATTCATCCGAAACCCAAGAACAGTATGTAATCAAAACCTTTCCACTCTGAACTCAAACTATAATCATATAGGGAAGTTCTTAAAGGATGTTTAACTTTAGAACATTACCCGAGATACTACCAAGAATGCCACATTCTTGTATTTATCTTCAGATGTCCAAGAGGATGGGCAAGTAAGGGGTCATGGAAGGACGTGTATATTTCTTATAAAACATCAAAGTCTTTGATCGAATAGGTTGTACAAGAGGGAAATCATAAACTGTTCATACAACAACAAAACTGCCTTAATTCATAGGAATTGGGGGTAAATTCAGTCTGTATTTTTAATATTTGAATTATACAATAATTTAAGGAAAGAGAATCCTATTATTTAGAAGTTCATGAAAGCACTCAAATTTTTTTTAAGTTAAAAAGAACACTTAAAATTCTACTTAGTAGAACTTTAAGGGAGTCTTTTTATAAATGAATAAACTAGAATGAAGTATAATTAGTCTAGCAGTTGATTGGTAATTTGGAAATTCAGAGAATTTGGAAAGTGTTTAAAAGAAACTTTGCCAGCTCCTTTTTTTCATTAATAATTGTATCCTCAGATAGGGTGAAGGTAAACCTAAGCTGAGTTCAGCCCTTCTCTGATTCGTCATAAATGCTGAATCACCAGAATCTAAATTGCGGATGTTGCATGAATTCATCAAAAGTTTTCCCATGGACTGTTATTTGTATTATCTATAATTAAGACAGTTTTATTTTTTCTCAATATGGTTTACTCCACTATCATGACATCTTACCTCCTGAGAATATCTTTCTTGTATGCCATGAGTGTTTGTTGTATTTTTAATTAACTCTGCTATTATTTCTTATTAGCTATTCAAATTAGAAGACCTGAGGAAGCAGAGGCTCGAGGACCTGGCAACTCTCATTCAGAAGATTTACCGGGGGTGGAAATGCCGCACACACTTCCTGCTAATGAGAAAAAGCCAAATTGTGATTTCTGCCTGGTACAGGAGATACGCCGTAAGTCCCCTGACATTTTTAACCTGTCATGACAATGCTCACTTACTGAGTATGTCTTTTTTTTTTTTTTTGCCCAAATATATCTTTATTGATTTCAGAGAGAGGAAAGGAGAGAGAGAGAGAGATAGAAACATCAATGATGAGAGAGTCATTGATCTAGCCCGCAACCCGGCATGTGCCCTGACAGGGAATCGAACCCCGATCGCCTGGATCCCAGGTCGACACTCAACCGCTGAGCCACACCCAGTCGGGCTGTGTATGTCATTTTTACATACCTAATTCTCCCATCAACATGGTGAAGTGGGTGCTCTTATGGTTCCTTTTTAAAGACAAGAAAACTAAGTCATGAATCTTTAAGTAACACAGTTGCTAAGTGGCAGAGATGGGATTTGAATGTAGCACTTCTTCAGAGATCAAGTTCAGAGTGTCACACTGCCTTCCACTGGTGTAGATGTAGTGGGACGTCTACATCTTGACTTCGGTCATCAGACCGAAAGAGACAGTGTCCTTTAACCCTTTGACAATGGTAGAGTTAGTTTTTCAAAATAATTGGTTGCTCTCCATTTATTGTAGCAACACTGAAAATGGCTTTAATTCCAGAAAGCTGATGCCGCATTTTAGTAGAATTTGGGGTTTGGCTAAAGGGTTGAATTTCCTTTAGTCCTCAGATATTTGGCCCTGTTAACTGTTGGGAGAAGATTCAATAATAAAGTATGTCTACATAATTGATAAGGAATTTCCTTACGGAATTTCCTTTCTCATTTGATTATAGCTGTTTTGTTGGAGTCCTACCACAGGTCTGAGGGCATCTGCAGGTTTGTCTTCAGGCTACCTTGAACTTGGGTTGTGTTCCCACAAAATGAATTTTAGTAATAAAGGCGCTGCTTTCCAATGCTTTTTCACTAGAGAATGAGTTGGAAAATGAATTAAATTTGCAGTCCAATTTCCTTTAGGGTTATTCTTCCTCTTTTTCAGCCATAGAGAAGTTTTGGTGTAAGTTGGTGTATAATCAGGACATGATTTATGCTGACCTATGCTCCTGTAATACATTTTAGTGTATTATTTCCCAGTTTTAGAAGTTAATGAGATTCTTAAATGATTAAGCTAAAGAAAAACTACTTGAGCTTTTCAGAGTACCTTTAAAATTGCTTCCTCTAGTTCAAAGAGTATAACCAACAATACAGGTGTCAAAGCAGGAACCTATCCAGCCACGTTAATGATAGAGTCGTTCATATGTATTATACTTTAGGGCTCATATGAGGCATGAGCCCTAGAAGTAAGAAAGGCCTCTGGGCATTGAGTTTGCTGAGGCAGCTCTCGGCCTGGAACCTTCTGCTGGGAGCCTCACTGGTCTTTAGCCTTCCCCACCTAGAAGTGACTTCTGAGGCATCTGAACCAACTCGAGTGTCTCCCCGGATACTTTCTGTATTTTACACGGCTGGCTAGTGTCCATGGCAAGTCCTTGAGTACAGGGACAGAGTCAGATTCATGCATATATCCTCATGGTCCTGTTAAAGGACTTTGTACAGAGTAGCTCAATAAATGAAGTTGAGTCGATTGATAGACATTTACTTAAATTTGCTAGCTGATTTCCCAGCTTGAGGCAGAGTAAAAGCAGAAAACCGAAAAGGAATTGGGGGTGTTAGAAGCTGGCCCAGTCAGTGGCATGGTGAGAAATGGCACCAAGAAGAGAGAATGCAACCCAGACGCAGGAACTCCGTGTGTCTTCACTCACTGTGCGTTGACCTGCACCTGCCGTGTGCTGGACCTGTGTTATATAACAGCACAATACAAAGAAGAGATGTTTATGATGGTGGGTCCCAAGCCATTTGGAAATTACTTGGTTATATGTGGCATCCTTGAAGCATACTTTGGGCTAACTGTACAGGCGTACCTCAGAGATACTGCAGGTTTGGTCCCAAAGTACCGCAGTGAAGCCAAAATTACAATAAAGCGCGTTGGTTTCCCAATGCATATAAAGTTATGTGTACACTGTCCTATAGTCTGTTAAGTATGCAGTGGCATTATGTCTAAAAAAACAACGGACCTACCTTAATTTAAAACTACTTCATTGCTTAAAAATGCTCACCATCCTGAGCCTTTAGCGAATCCTAACCTTTTTGCTGGTGGAGGGTCTTGCCTGGATATTGATGAAAACACAGTATCTGCGAAGCAAAGTGCCAGGAAAAGCAAAGTGCCAGGAAAATGGGGTGTGAATGTAATGACTTTGAATGGTTTGCTATTTTGGTTTTTTACATAATTGGTTTCCAGAAGGAATATGGGTGACCAAGAGGTAATTGCACGAAGTGAGCAAAATGCTCTTTCTCAGTTTTAATACAAATAAATAATGCAATAAATCATAATACGAGAATAAACTGTTTTGCGTACTCACAGCTGTAATCCGACTTTGCCCACCCCTGTATGGGTTACAGATATGTAAACAGAGCTGCTAATATCTCCCCCTTTCATCCTACAGCAACAAAAGAGGTATCAACAGATAAAGAGTTCTGCTCTGGTAATTCAGTCTTACATCCGGGGTTGGAAGGTGAGTTTAAAAGAAGTGTGCCTTATTTATTCGGGGTTTTCAGGATCTTTACAAAAGGATGATGTCTTTAGGTTCGCCCTGCAGGGGGCATCTCCTTGTCCCCTGCCTGCTGTGTAAACAGTCAGGTGGAAAGAATAAATATTGTGGGCCAAGCTGGGGCCCTGGTGACCATGTCTTGGCTGCTTCCTTCTTGCTGGCTTTCTTTTCAAGAGCTTTGTTCTCTGAGCAGGAAGTCCTTGAAGTAATTCCGTACATGATTTCAGTATCCTCTCGCCTTGTTTGTGGGGAAGCTGCAGTCCAGAAGGGTGTCTCACTGTTGTCCCCACACTTGTGAGTCCTGCCGGACCTCAGCTCTGCCAGCCCAGTGCCTTCTCTGACTTTGTGGTAATCATCTTTCGGGCTCTCCTGTAATGGTCAAAAGATCCTGAGCTCTGGCCATCCTAGTAGGGGTGGGGAGTGTCACAGAGGGTGACCTGCAAGTCCTTTCTGCCAAGGCTTGGTCTGGAGGTCAGCAAACTATGGGCCAAATTTAGCCTACCTTTTGTTTTCCCACAGCCTGAAAGAAAAGAATGGTTTTAATATTTTTTAAGCATTGTTTAAAAAAAAAAAAGACAAAGAAGACTTATTTCAAGGCATGTAAAAGTTGTATGAAATACAGATTTCATATAAATATATGCATATATGAAATACGAAGTTCATACACATAAAGTTTTATTGCTACACAACCACACTCATTTGTTTTACATCTTGTCTGTGGCTGCTTTAGTGGTAGAGTGGTGGAATTGATTAGTCGTGATAGGACATGTGACCTGCAAAGCCAAAAATCCTTACTATTGGGCCTGCTACAGAAAAAGTTTACTGACCCCTGCTCTGCATCGAAGATAATTTGAGGGCCTTGTTCTGACCACTGTCCTGTCTGGAGATTTTGTAGAGTGGGCTGAATCCAGAGGATAGAGCCCTGGGCCAGGAGTTTACTGGCATCAGTTGACCTTTGTCTAGGCCCATGGGCGGCCTAAGGGCCTGGTAGTCATCCCACAGCAGATGCCAGAGTATAAGCCCGAGCATGTAGAGGAAGCACAGTTGCTGCTTGCAGATGCATCTTTAACCTAATCACTGAGTCCTGGGTGCGGGTCTCCAGTCCAGTGACTTCAGAGGCAGTGCTCAAAGTCCACCCCCAGACCAGGCATTCTCCTGGTCTTCACAAAATCAGTTTCCAGCAACTTCTTCAAAGAAGTTACTAGTTTTGGACCCATGAGAATTTCATTTTAGCAGATTTTTAAACATCTGTTGAATTAAAAATATAACTACAGTTATATCCTCAGACAATGATAATAAAAGTGATTAAATAGATTTGGGTGGATTATTGGAGATCCTCCAACCTCATTCCGAGAACTGCTCCTTTTATCTGATGTGCACCAGCTTATATTGTTGTGGTCCCGTTTTTTTCCTGCACATACTAGGGCATGGGAGGCTGCTGTCCCAGGCTGAGTGGGGCTATACTCTCGTGCTTGACGGTGTTTTCACTTAACCATCTTCTCATGGCCCATTTTGGGCTAATAAGCAGCTTTCCCTTTTCTTTAAGCTATTGATTTTCCACTTGAGCATAGGTATTATGACTATCTCTACAGGTATTTTTTCCAAGCCACTATGGATTCCATTTTTTTGGTTAACTTGGTATTTTTCTGGGTGATTCTATACCTTAGGCCCGAAAAATCCTGCGGGAACTGAAGCATCAAAAGCGCTGTGAGGAAGCAGCCACCACCATTGCTGCGTATTGGCACGGGACCCAGGTAGGCCAAAGACGGCCCCCAGGAAGGCAGAGCACCGGGAGTGACGCGTAGGACCAGGGACCTCCTCGTGGGGGCAGAAAATGTTTCACTGGCTTAAGCTACTGAGCACGCACCTGCCTCATGCTCTTCCTGACGTTTTGGTGTGGGGTGGTGGCACGCGCTTTCGTGTTTACTATTTGATGGTGACCGGTGTCTTTCTTCTTTCTCCATTGAAAATCAGCAGTAACCTTTTCTGCCTTAAACTCTCCTGTAACTCCTTTTCAAATGCATCACAGGCACGGAGGGAACTGAGCCGGCTGAAGGAGGAGGCTAGGAATAAACATGCTATTGCAGTTATTTGGGCTTACTGGCTTGGATCTAAGGTACTTGATGCGCACATCTCATCACTCCGTCCTGGAATCGGCAGTAATCCATCCGTAGTAATCCAATCTAGCGTATCAGGGAATGAATGACTACAATTAACAGTGGCTCATGCTGGTGCATGCCCTAACCGCTGGGTTTAATAGACCTGGAAACGTCAGTGTCATCAGTGCACCATGGGGAGCGGCAGCATGTATAGATAGGCAAAAAAGACTAATTGCTTACTAATGAGGTACTAGTATAGTTGCTATTTTATTAAAACGCAAATAGCTTGCATGTTTAGTTTTTCCTCTCCCCCCTTCCCCCGCCCTGACATATACAGGTGTTCTCTGGAGGTATTTCTGTGGGAGGTGAGGGGCATGTTGAGAATGTTCGGATTTGGGCCTCCAGTGGTTTTTTGCAACATGTTGATGACAGAAATGCCTTTAACGCATGCCTTAGAAAATATTAATCCATGAATGAAGCTATTTTTTAGGCTCACTGTGGCAACTATTGATTATTATAAGCAACATGTTATATGTGAAAAGAATTGTCATCTGTGATTTAACAGTAAGCTGTGCTCATGCAAAGCTAGCTCTAATTGCCACTGAAGAATCCCAGGAATTCCAGCATCAGCTGTTTGTTTTCCAAAACAAAGGCCTCCTGAAATGCTCTCACTAATCCCCAGGCAGAGTCGTGGGCTCTGTGAACATTTCACATAACCCAAGGGACCAAGAGTTTTAGATGTTTTTGTTACTTAGAAAATCAAAGGTCATCTCTGCTAAAAATGTGTATCCAAGTTAGAAATACATATCAGCATAGTCCTGTGTTTTTAAGCCTACCTTGTCAGCGTATAAGCCCATCTTGTGAGAAAAATGAGAAGAGAGAACATTTGTATGCATAAAGATTTTAATTTGCCAAAACCTCACTAAAGTTGTTCATTTGTGTTTTCCCTTGAAAATCAGTGAAGAACAGATTAGTCCCTTTAGCAAACAGGACAAGGTCCTAGCAGAGGCAAAGGGACAGACAGTTAACCCTGGAATTGCTTCACCTCCTGAGCTCATTTTCCAGTCTGTGCTACAATGTAATGTAAAGTCAATGCCTGATTTTTCCTGCCTTTTAAAATAACATGCCTCAGATTAATGTTTCCCTAAGACTGATTTTTAAACCTACAAGTTGTTTCACTATTTATCTTGCATTAGTATATTTTCCCACTTGGGGCCTTTGCTAATATTGAATTTTGATACATGCTACTTCCAGTTTTCTAACTGGAAAGAATTTTGAGGTTTGTGTTTTTGTTTGAACTTCAGAGAAACAACCTTTATTCCTTCCAGTTTTTAAATGGTTATCTTTTTATACATCCGAATGAATGAACTTGGGGATTCCTCTTTAGTCCCCCTTAGTCTGCTGGAAGTGTTAGGAGCCACTCATAGTTCCAAGGCTTTGATGAGGGAGGGAGAACAGGGGTGAAAAAGGCACAGAATGGAAGTTAGGGGGCAGAGGAGTGATCCCCTTAGGTGCCACGCAGACTGTCCTCCCCTGGAACCGCAACACACTGAAAATACAAGGCACTGCACCAGCCTGACGCTGAGTGGGTTTAAATGATTGTGCGATGCTCCTCTGTCATTCTGAAATCCTTATTCATAAATTGGCTCTTCTGTGTGGGGGTGTCTTTTTCTGGTCATTGTGCTGTCTGCATTGGGCTCTCTCTTTTATTGACCATCTAAAACATTCTAGGCTCGAAGGGAATTGAAACGCTTGAAGGAGGAGGCTAGGCGTAAGCATGCAGTTGCTGTCATTTGGGCTTACTGGCTTGGACTGAAGGTACTCCCTCAACCCCTTCTTTCTGCCCAGGGTGAACTCAATAAAGCCTAGCCTTACTAACCCTGAGAAAACGATTGAATATGCTTGCTGATGGTCTGCACAGTCTTTGACAATGTCATCTTGCCTAATTTTGTTTCTTTTTGAAAACAAACCTGTACACTAATATTTTCTGATTTTATTGTGCTATATTTCTTTAAATAGGTTTAAAGTAATAGCAACGTAGCATATTTAATTTCAGATTTTGTTATTCAAGTTCTGTTTTTATGTGATCTTTAGGAAGATGAAGTATTTTTTTAATTCATGAGACAGAATTTCAGTAGTTGAGCTCAGAGCTGACCCACCGTCTACAGTGACCAGCCAGGGGATGCCAGGCTTTTGTTTCCCTTTATCCACCTGCTCTAATGATGGCTCCTGGAGCAGAGCTTTCTTTAAAGTGACCATCATTCTAATTGTTCATCATAGAAACCAAAGAATTTTGCTTAAATGTACAGATTTTAAGACCAGCAATGGATCATTCAGGTTAAAGAACACTTTACATTCAAATGGCTTCTAATTTATTTCAGAGTGGTGCTTACTGCTCTAGGTAAGGATGCACGTAAGTAAGTAAATATGACTGAGCTCTGGAAAACCTTGAGACATTGTAAGGATTTTGTGTTTCCTTTTTTTCTTTTTTAATCCTCACCTGACGATATGTTTATTGATTTGAGAGAGAGAGAGAGAGAGATCGATCAGTTGCCTACTGTATGTGCCCTGACCTGGAATCGAACTGCAACCTTTTCTGGTGTATACGACAATACTCCAACCAACTGAGCCACCTGGTCAGGGCAGGATTTGTCTTTCTAATATTCAACAATTCATCACCATACGGAGCCATCCACACTGTCTTTTTGGGACAGTTAGGTCCCTTTTGACATTATTCCTCTTAGTTATTTTTACTTTAATATTATAACAATTCACCTTTTTCTAAATACTTAAATATTATCCAGAAACCATTGACCTTGAATCTGAGCAGCATTAGTAGTGTCCATAAACTCTGCTTTGAATAATCTGCATTTTCCCCTGAAAGTTTAGCATATAAAGTTTTAGTAAATTAACCTTGATTATATTGAATATTTATCAAGTAATTTTTAAAATAGTTAAGAAGTAACTTAAATATGAATTTTAGATGTTCTGTTTCAAGAATTCTGAACAAGTTTTATAGCTACTTCCAAAAAAATCAAAGTAAGGATTTTATTTCCTATTTTATTCACATGTTCTAATTTGCATTCTAATTTTCATAAGGAAAGGAACAAACAACATTAGTCAGGATTTTTACTCTCTGAAACGATTTCTACCAGCAATGTCATATTTATCTTCAGTTTTCTGGGTTTAACTATATGATTTCAAAAATACTTTCGTATTAGGAGTGTGTGCTAGCAACCAATAAACCTAATCCAGTTTGTAGGTGAATGCTGTTTTAGCTGCAGTTACCTGGGCTAACTAGATGTAACTGTCCTTTTCAGTTTCCAACAAAACGGAAGTATTTTAATAGTAGCATTATTATAAGGTTAAGCTTCTTTGAAGTCCAAAAGTGTAATAATTTTATACTTTTTATTGTAAAGAATTACGCTGATAATGAGCAGTCGTTTTGCCCTTTTAAAGGACTTGCTGCGTGTGGAATTGATTACAGTGGACCCTTTTAGGACTCCCAGGGCCCATGAAGGGAACCTATTCTATTGTCAACATGTTGTCACCAGGCTTTTTCTGTATGTAGCTGTTATTTCAGGAGAAAGGGCCTGTCCTGTGAATATCAAAAGCATATTGGAATGAGCTCAGTTATAATGGCATTCAACTAAATATAGTAAGACTGCTAGTATACTTCTAAGGATATGGTTTCATGAAACCTCACTTTAAATTTTCTGCTTTCCTACGCTATTATAATTTCAGGAGCCAATTCATAGGTACCATTTTTTTTGTCTCTGTCCCTTGTGATGTTGCAAGTTTGAGACTTGATATGGTTATGAAAAGAGAAATGATAATCAGTAACACAGAATAGGAATAAAAGGAAGAACTGCCTGTATGGTATATGGAAGAATGTTTAAACCTCAGTAATATGCAGAAGTAGAGAGTGGGTCTGGCCCTCAAAGCCTGGAGGGACAAGGCCGGCCCCGTGGATGAGAGGAATAGCAGATGGAAGGTCGGTTAGAACAATGGGGCCTCATGTAGTTTGGAGTTTACATTTCTCTTCTAAAGGCAGCAATAGCTGCTACTCTGGTCCACTCAGTCCTTGTCATGTGCGGATGAGGCTCACTGTTGCTAGATCTTAGAAATTTTTAAGAGCAACTTGCAATCAGTTCCTGTGTGAAGTTCTTAATTTAAAATATGGACTTTATAAAAACATTTTTCTATGAACTGAATATGGTTAGCAGGTTGCACACTCCTAGTGTAGAAATATTTCAAACATGTGCAGTTAAACCCAGAAAACTAAAGATGAAAGAAAAAGGTATAATGTCTGAATTATTCAAGTATGTTAATATTTTGCTAAATTCTAACTCTCCCATTTATAGCTAGATGATAATAAATGTTTTAAGTATTTTCCCCTCAATTTCAAAATTTAACTATCATTCATGCATTCATCATATACCTTGCTCAGCTATTTTGTTAGATGTTAGTATACAATGTAAATATGACAGTGTAACATGGAAGAAATAGGTAAACTAAAACTGTACTATGATGTCTTAAATGCAGGAGTAGGGATGAGAGAAAAGTCAATGCAATTAGATGGAGGACAATGGTAGTTCAGACCTGATTATATTCCTATTTTTAGTAGCATTCAGTTCCCATCTTCATATGCAAGGCTTTTGGAAACTGCAATGTAGTTCTTCAGGCGTTTTTTTTTTTTCCTTTTAAGAACAATTTGAAATGAAAATTACCTTATGTAATCTTTGTCTAAAGTGTATTTTGATCTGTGACAAGTTTGCAGCTCTGCCTGTAAGATGTTTCTCATCAAATCATCAGGTTTCTGAAAAACTAGTTGAAAGGATTTAAATACTAAAACTTTCTGGTACTATCACTTTGCATCTCTTCATTTATTTTTCTTTGACTGAGCATCCACGGTCTTAATATGCTTCACTTGTTTTACTATATCCAGAGAGGCACTTAGAAATTGACGTGTTCCACCTATTTTCATTTTTAATAGAGATGTATTGTCTTTATGGGCATCTGCTGGCCACACGTTAACCCCTGTGTTCTTCTTTTTAAAGGTACGTAGGGAGTACAGGAAGTTCTTCAGAGCCAATGCTGGAAAGAAAATTTATGAATTTACGATTCAGAGAATTGTAAGTTTACATTTTACATATGACTCATTCGCATTATTGAATTAACTAGTTAATAGCACCAATTCAATAATATGTAACTTCTTTGGCAACAATTAAATCATAACTGTGGCACCGAGAGGTTGTGACTTTTTTATCATCTCCCCTCAAATTCAGACAGAATTGTCTCAGAAAGAGTTATTTGTGGCTCATATATAATTAATAAAGTGTTCTTTTTTAATAAAATGTTTTTATTTGACAGAGAGAACATACTTTGGGGGAACATGAGCTCAAGGAAGTTGGGTGTCTTAGTTCAGGCTGCTATAAGAAAAATACCGTAGACTGGGTGGCTTAGACGATAAACATTTATTTCTCACAGATCAGGAGGCTGGGCAGCCCGAGATCAGGCTGTCAGCAAGGTGTGGTTCTGGTGAGGGCCTGCCCTTGCCTCTCTTCTTAATAAGGGCACTAATCTCATCATGGGAGCTCTACCCTTGTGGCCTCATCTAAACTAAATTACTTCCCAAAGGCCCCATCGCCTAATGCCATCCTTTTAGGGGTTGGGGTTTCAACATAGGAGTTTGGGGAAATACTAAGGGCTTGCCGTGCTGAACTGCCGTGAGCCGCTTCAGGGCAAGATTGCTGAGCAGGTTAGTGGGTAGAGGGGTGAAGGAGAGCCAGGCTGTACCAGTCTACCCGAAAGGATTCTGAAGTTCCCCTCTGCCCTTCAAAGAACTGTATATAGTGGTGAAGAGTGCAGGCTCTGGAGTCAGCCTGCTCTGCCACTTACAGATTTGTGAGCAAGTTCCTTAACTCCAAGATAGGGATAGTAACACTGAGCTCATAGAGGTGTTGTAAGTATTAAAATGGAGTAATGATATAAAGCTCTAACAGTACCTGCCCGTATTAAGTACTGTAGAGCAGTGCTGGCTAGTAGGACTTTCTGGAGTGATGAACATGTTTCCTGTCTGCCTTGCAGTAGAATAGCCACATATGACTAGTACAGCTCTCTAGGGTTAGCTGGTGTTAGTATTAGGGTTAGTATTAGTATTAGTGTTAGTATCTTCTTTTGTCTT
This sequence comes from Miniopterus natalensis, assembly GCF_054644295.1. Classification (NCBI taxonomy): domain Eukaryota; kingdom Metazoa; phylum Chordata; class Mammalia; order Chiroptera; family Miniopteridae; genus Miniopterus; species Miniopterus natalensis. Next base: position 29,114,555 of record NC_142088.1, on the reverse strand, counting down.
AACCATTTGGTAGAGCTCAGACTTCTGCAGCCAATATGAAGAGTGGAATAGAGACTTTCCAGAGGAGTTACAGAGTTTTGTGGACCGAAATTTGCTAAATTCCACTAAAGACTGCTTTGTTTGATTCTGATTTATGGAAAACAGTGACTTTTCTGGTATTTTACTCATCTAGTATTTTCTGTCAAACCCAATACAGGTGCAAAAGTACTTCTTGGAAATGAAAAATAAGATGCCTTCCTTATCTCCAATAGACAAAAATTGGCCATCAAGACCGTACTTATTCTTGGATTCTACTCATAAGGAGCTAAAAAGGATTTTCCACCTGTGGAGGGTAAAAAAATGTTGTTGGGTTTTTTTTTTGGAGACTTCTTATCCTATATTTTGAGTGTTTGAGAAGTGTTATATAGAAGTGATTTTTCTACCACATTCTACCTCTAGCCTGGAGGAGAGTTATTTGAGGACTTGGGTATTTTTGAATTGGAGACTATACCTGGTTTTCTGTGAGAAATCTTAGAGCAGCAGGTGTGCCCTGGAGGTTTCCTCTTGTTTGTGGTTAGAAAGGGGGGTGCATGGCTCTGTTGTCGTTCCCTTTCAGATTCCACTGCCTTCAAGTGGTTCAGATTTTTATCTGTTTGTGTTTTTCATCCTCTTTGAAGGAATGATACTATAGGAGATAGAAAGAATGAAACTTGAACATCTTTACATGATGTAGTTAATCCTATAAATTATATAAGTTCACTTTTGTAAGATTTCTTAAACACATACATAGGCATACATGTGAACCAACATTTTGATGGACTAGAATTTTAGGTCCTCTTGGAGACATTAAAGAGCTTAAAATTTCCCTCTATCTGAATTAAAGGGAAACTGAACATCTCTTTGAGGTTGCCTTATATTTTGGCATAACATGTAATTTAGGTGTTGCCCAGCGTGGTGTAAATGGGGTACTTGTGTAGATGTTGACTGCGTTTCAGTAACTCGGTAAATGGGATGCTACATTAAATATATGCAGGTATCAGGTACAAGAAAATCATTAGATTGAAGACCTTGTACTTAGTAAGTGAATGATGGGTAGATACGTCCTCTGGGAAGCTCTTCCCTGCCCAGCAGGGTGGGTTCCTTATCGGTCACATATAGAGTGACATCATCACTGGTTAGTGCCATGGTTGGTACCGGCACAGCATATGGAGCTGGATTCTGAGTCCTGTTCCCTAGCTTAGTGAGTCAGTTTGGAGAGATTCACCAGCATTTCAGTGTCCAATGTTTTGAGTCTGACACAGAAACTCTTTTCAGAAATGACGACGGAGAACTGCTCTGCCCCTGCTCTCCCCTGGGTTAGAGACGGGGGATGTGTGGGCAGCAGTGTGGACATTTCTTTAAACAGTTATGTCCGTGGTTCTCAGCCACACCTGGAACGGAATTTCTCAGAGTGTATCTGAAAAACCTGGCCCTGCTCCGCCCACCATCCTTTCTTCCTTCTATGCAATCTCAGAATCCAGGCAGAGAGATTTCTTAGGTCTTGTGCCCACATTGTACCATGGAAGTGGGGGAGGTGGAGCAGTGCTTTTCACACTACAGGCTATAGCATATTTGTGGGTTATGAAATCAGTTTACTGTAGCTACTACCAATATTTTTATTTTTTATTTTTTTCAGTTTAGTGTTAATTTTATTTATTTATTTATTTATTTTAATTTTTATTTTTGTTTAAAGTATTACAAATGTCCCTTTTTCTCCCCAGTGACCCATTCCCCCCTCCGTTCCTTCCCCCTCCCCAGTCACTCTCCCCACCATTGTCCGTGTCCTTGGGTTGTGTATATATGCACATAAATTCTTTGGTTACTCTCTCCCCGTCCATTCCCCCGCCCCCCCCCCCTTCATCCCTCTGACCTTTGGTCAGTCTCATCTATGCTTCCATGTCATTGAATCTATTCTGCTCGTCAATTTATTAAGTTCTTTAGATTCCACGTATAAGCGAGATCATGTGATATTTTTCTTTTGCTGCCTGGCTTATTTCACTTAGCATAATATTCTCCAGGACCAGCCATACTGACCCAAAGGGTATGAGCTTCTTCTTCTTTACAGCTGCGTAGTATTCCACGTGTGTAAATGTGCCACAGCTTTTTAATCCACTCATCTGCTGATGGGCACTTGGGCTGTTTCCAGATCTTAGCTATTGTAAACTGTGCTGCTATGAACATAGGGGTGCATAAATCCTTTCTGATGAATGTTTCAGGATTCTTAGGATACATTCCTAGGAGCGGAATCACTGGGTCGAACGGCAGCTCCATTTTTAATTTTTTGAGGAACCTCCATACTGGTTTCCATAGTGGCTGCACCAGTCTGCAGTCCCACCAGCAGTGTACTAGGGTTCCCCTTTCTCCACACCCTCGCCAGCACATGTCGTTTGTTGACTTGTTGATGGCAGCCATTCTGACAGGTGTGAAGTGATACCTCATTGTGGTTTTAATTTGCATATTTTTAAATGAAATAGAATAGAAATGAAAAGAATAGGGTACATGACATACAGAAAGGATAAGTGTTGTTAAGATTTTGTATCGATTGACTGGATGTGTGTGTGCAGGTGTGTGCACTGGTTTGTGCTATCTGGTAGGTTTTTGTTTTGTTTTGTTTTGTTTTTCACTGTGAATCTCAGGACCCTTGTATGTTTGGAAGACGTGTCCTGAGTTCTGCACTATAAGCAGTGAAACCGACAAAGGAAAAACACTTTGGGCCTTTTAAATACACATTTCATACACATTTACTCATATTTTTGCCTCTATCAAATTGGCTTATTATGTGTAAGAATGAGCAATGATTTATTTATGTAAGTGATGTCTTTTTCCTTCATATCTCACAGTGTAAAAAATACAGGGACCAGTTCACAGACCAGCAGAAACTTATTTATGAAGAGAAGCTAGAAGCCAGTGAACTCTTCAAAGACAAGAAGGCTTTGTACCCATCTAGGTATTGTGGCTTTGCTTTACTCACGAAAGTCAGTATTTTAAAAATTTCTCAAATATTTGTAGGTCTTTTCTAACAATTTGATTTCAATAATACATGAGAGATTTTTAATTTTGTGAATTATTTTATGAGCAGCTGGATATAAATACCGTAAACACTTTGGATCAGTGGCTTCCATTTGTTAGCCTTTTTTCATTGGCATTAGCTTGATCACTTCACTAAATAATTAGAAGTCACTTTTTAAAATAAAAATTATATAGGCTCTTAAGATAAATGTACATTGTAAATTCCTGCTAATTTTCCATAGTTTTCAGATCTAGCCCAATTTTTGTTGGCCATATACTGTATCACCATTCCAATCTTTTTTGCTTTATTTAATACGTTGGGTCAGAATCTCATTTTTAAGGTAAATGAAAAGAGTGAGCCAGTATATCACTTTTTGAATATTGCTTGCACTTGTCTATGGTGGCCTTTGGTCCGCTCACTCACTGGGCATGACTTCGGACGCCTGTGCGGCAAGTTCAGTTCCTTTATCGTAGACACCAAGTACTCAGTAAAAGAAGGGATACTAATTGCAAGTTCTCCAAGTGAAGTCTTTAGGGAACACGGCTTGTCAAATATTCTTACATCTCCCAAGTTCATTATCCCCCAGAATTCCTTTCTCTTTTTCATCTGTTATTTATTTAAAAAAAAATAGATTGTACAATTTCAAGCCAAATCCGTAACAACTTTTAGTTTCTCCCAAAGAATGGCCTAGAAATAAAAATGGATTATATGCTAAGTATATTCACATGTATAACATATGGTACGTTTATATTTTCTGGGTCTTCCACACACACTTGAAAGTTCTTCCTTTTAAAGGATTAAAAGAACGTAAGTTGCCAAACTCATTTGGTTTAAATGTTTTAAATGACACAGCTTCCTTGGTCAGCTGGTTTGGTTGCTGGAGGTGGCAGCTATCCTAAGTCAAACATAGTGTCAAAGTCCAATGTCGTCCTAAGCGCCTGCTCTGTGCAGCGTATTCAGACAGGAACATTATCTCTATGCTTTCTCTAGCAACTAATTTTATTTAACTCTCTCTATATTTTTAATATGTAGAGTAACCTTCTTAATTAACATTCCCTGTGGATGACTCTTAACTGGAGGGAGAAAAATGCATTTTTGAAGAAACCAATTCAAAGACTCTGAGCACTTTTTATTATTAAAAACACATTTGAATATGAACAACATAAAATGTTAATGTGGAGCCAGGTTTTTTGGGGGGTGTGTTATCAGCTTTCAGGGATGGTGGCAGGCTCACCCTGCGGCAGCCCAGGGGTGGGGTAACTCACCCGCCCGCCACCGTGCGGAGCGAGCCCTCCGGTGTGGGCCTCTCCTGTCCTGGGAGCTGTGAAACTGGCCACCTGCGCGGATTGTTCTTCCCGATCCTCCCCCACAACACAAGCATTTAAAATTGTATTTGCAAATTGCCAGAGCTTTACGGCTCAGAACGAAGCTGCAGGGGTTGTTTTGTTTTTGTGTTTGTGTTTGTGCTTGTGTATGTCTTTGAAGAAGCTGCCCTGAGAGTGCCCTTCCCCCAAAATCTTGAGGGAAATCGATATCTTAGTGTTGTGTGCTCGATAAAACTGCCCTGATTCTGCATGTTTACTTGGCCTCTTCTGTCCACTTAGGGCATATCTTAGGAGGAGGGGCCTGACTTTTCTTTATATGTCGCCTCTTTAGAGCCAGAATTACATAATATTGCGTGTTCTGTAGTTTTTTTCCTAAAGTGGTTCTGGATCTATTCTTCCCCAGAAAGCTCACTGATTTTCTTACTCTCTGCAAGAAAATGAAATTTTTCTTTGGGCCAGGTGATGGTAATGATTTGTGCTCTTTGTTCCACTGCTACGTATTGTTAAAGGCATTAATACATCCTTTGTGGGCAGCTATTAACTTTATGTTAACAGATTAGAAGGAACTTCCTTTTCCTTCACACGAGGCCCTGCCCTTGGGTCTTGGCTGTCATTCACCTGTGATATTTTCTTGAGTATGCCACATGATAAGATTTTTATCAAAGTCCTGCCTACCAAATGCCTTGATCACATCAAAAGTATATTTGAAATAAATCGGTTAAAGGTTCTATTCCCAACTTATACTTAGGACACATGCAAGTATAATGTATAAAATATATAAAGTAAATTTACTATTTATGAAGCTGTTAGATACTCTAGAATCAATTGGCTATAACTGTTTTTCAGTAGTACTTCTGTCGGAAACCTTTTCTAATGTGAGGGTTTTTTTGTTGCTGTTTAGTGTTGGCCAACCATTCCAAGGGGCTTACCTGGAAATCAACAAGAATCCCAAGTATAAGAAACTCAAAGATGCCATTGAAGAAAAGATTATCATTGCTGAAGTTGTAAACAAAATTAACCGTGCAAACGGGAAGGTAAAACTGCTAACCCTAAAGACTTACAAAAAGTGTTTATCAGTTGAGACAGTCATCTTTAATTTTCTGAATGTTAAAATTTGCATTTCACATTCTCAGCAGAGTTATTGTGAAGAAAGTTATTTCCCTCTACCTGTAAGGTTAGGAGGAATTTTATTTGCTTTCTGAAACGTTTGCGAATTAAAATGTATTACCTATGTCTAATGTGTTCTCGGTTTACTCAGGTGTGTAGGCTGAAGGATATTGGAAGCATTTTTGCAAATAACTAATGCTTTAAGCTCATGGACCATTGAGGGGTATTTTTGATCACTGGTTTTACATCGTTTTTTGTTTTGCTTTAGAGTACGTCCCGGATTTTCCTCTTAACAAACAATAACCTCCTTCTTGCTGATCAAAAGTCTGGACAGATCAAGTCAGAGGTTCCCCTCGTGGATGTGACCAAAGTATCGATGAGCTCACAGAACGATGGCTTCTTCGCCATCCACCTCAAAGAGGTAGATTCAACTGTTGATTTGAGTGAAAGATTTCTGTGTTTGTCCAGTTTCTCAGCCATTGATTTAAAATTTTCCAAAACTCAATAATCCTATTACTTGAAGATTACATGTTCTTCTTACTGATTTGAAAATTTTGGCTATATTCCCTCCTGTGTCAAATCTCAGGCTTGACTTTTCAATGATTGATTAATCACTTAGTGACTTGTTATCTTGAGTTACAATTCACCGAGTAGCTCTTGTCTGCACCCTCGGTGATACTCGTTGTTCTGAGAATAAATGCCTAGGCATATGAAGATGTTTCAAACTATGCTTCCTGCTGTTGTTTCATCTATGTACCAACTTGGTAAATGTCTTGTTCATCTTTAATTTGGGGGGTTTTAAGTAAAGAATGCAACTACAGTCAATGGCCTAATAATTTGGACCTAAAGATTTTTTATGTTCTGTGCTTTTAGCTTAAGCAGAACCTCCTGACTTAAATCTCTGGAGTTGGCCTTGCTAACTTTGCAGTGGCCTTGGCCAGGTCGTTTAACTTTCATGTGTTTACCTTATCTTTGTCCTCTGTAAAATGGGGAGAATACTAGCACTTAGTATAATAACATAGTGTTGTTATAAGGATTAAATGTAAAGTGCTTCACATAGTGCTTGGCACCTAGTAAACAGTCACTGAATAAACATACCAGCAAATGGTAATCATATTTAGAGACGTGTGTCTAGCTGATGATGCACCTGTCTGGCTGATTCTAAACTTAAGAAAATCCCATAAGCTTAGTTCAGCCTGTTTTCTCAACTGTGACTCTTAACCTAAAGGGAACAAGCATATCAGATCCTAAGTCTGTGATTCTGAACCTCAGTTACACATTAAAATAATGCTGATGCCCAGGTTATATCCCCAGTTCAACCAAATCAGTTTCTTGGGATGGGGCACCAGCATCCTGTTTTTCAAAGAGCTGTCTAGATGGGTCCCTCATGCAACTAAGGTTGAGAGCCACTGCCCTGGAATGTTTGTTGGAATTATTATTGTTCTTATTTCTTTAACCAAATCACCAGGGAATTTTTAAGCAGTGCTTTCAGAGTGAGTTCTAGGTTAGGTCAGTGCTTCTGGAACCCGAGGATGGAAGCAGATCACCGAAGGGAGCCTGTTGTTTGTTTATACTCGGTGGGCCTGCAGTGGGGCCTGCGGTTCTGCTCTTCTAACAAGCTCCCTGGTGATGCCAGCTTTGGGTAGCGAGGGGTTAGGTGACTTTGCTGAAGTGCCCTGAGCGACTTGGAAGAAATACTGCTTTTGTAATTACTGTTTATTCGGAAGAATGGACTCCAGTAGCTAATGTTTTTTTAAAGAGATGGTAAATACTTTTCAGCCAAACCTGTAAGCATTTACCTCCTAAGCTGTCTTTAATTATGATAGTCTGACTCGGTTTGTTCTTGCAGGGCTCGGAAGCAGCCAGTAAAGGAGACTTCCTCTTCAGCAGCGATCACCTGATTGAGATGGCCACCAAGCTCTATCGGACGACTCTCAGCCAGACCAAACAGAAGCTCAATATTGAAATTTCTGATGAGTATGTTCATGAATTACTTGAATACACCATTTTACTTTGAACTTTCTTGTTTTAGTTAAGCATTCTGAGCTCACTCATTTATACAACCCCCACTTATTAAGTACCAAGTATGTGTCTGTCATTTGTTCTAGATGATGGATGGGCAGTGAGTGACCAGGTTTCTGCCTTCATGTACCTGACATCCTACTGGAAGAGAAAAAGAATGCACAAATAAAATAATAAATAGGTGACATGACTTTAGTTAGTGGCAAGTGCTTATGGGGGGCAGAGGAGCAGGTTAAAGGTCAGAGGGTGTTATGTTTGATGTGGAGGTCAGGAAGGTATCTTTTTAGTGACATTTGTGTTAAGACTGGGATCAAGACAGCAAGCCTGGCAGTGGTCTAGGGAGATGCCTTCTGGGGCAGGGAGGCAGCAGGTACAAGGGTCCTGAGGACAGGGGTGAACTTTGTGATGGAGTGAAATGGTTGGAGAAGAACCTGGAGAGAGAGGCCGTGTGGAGCTTGGTAGCTGAGGTAAGGAGATGAGATTTTCCTGAGAATAATGGAAAGCCATTACAGGTTTTGAGCAGGAGCATGGCATGATCTGATTTATTGTTTTCAAAAATCGCTTTAGCTGCAATATGGAGAGTTAACTATAGGGAGACAAGAAGGAAGCAGAGAAGATAGGAGCTTCTCCGAGCTGTCTCCAGTTAGGATGATGTGGCTTAGGCTAGGGTGCTAGTGGAAGCTGGTGAGAAATGATCAGGTTCTGAATGTAGTTTGAAGAGAAACAAGAGGCCTTATTAACAGATTGGGTGTTAGGTTTTGGGCTTGAACCAAAATCATGATACCATTTACTGCAGTAGATGACACTGAAGAGAGAGGAGCTTGGGGGTGGCCGGGTGGGGTGAAATCAAGAGTGCTGTTTGGGTGTGTGGTACGTGAGATGCCTTTATTTGTTGATAAATAGTTTTATAGAATAAGCATTCCGTGTTGGCAAGGGTTTAATAGTGCTAAGACTGCATAAATTTGAAATTTGCAATTTTTCCTTTACATTAGGGCTCTAATTATAGAGACATGGTTTGCACTCAGATTGGAGCGTCCCTCCCAATTACTAAGTCTATCAATATGAGATCATTTAAATGAATTTGAGTTACCATGTTGTTTGATACTTAATTTCTTCTCAGTAGATTTTTTACTATTGGCTTATGTACTTTTTCGCATTTATTGTAAAAATATGTGTAACTAGATTACTCAGGAAGTGATTTTATTTTTTAATTAAGATCTTTCCAGTCTATTCTATTTCAACTCTTTCTAAAATAAATTCATATCCATTCCTACCCCTTTGTAAGTCAAACTCACTCTCCTAGATATGTTAGGATTTCTATACTGAGAATGGTGTTTAATTGGGTAGGAGATTGGCCTTTGTTTGTACTCTACATTGGAAGTTGCAGTTTGGACTAAATCACTTTTCTTGCTATTGAGCCTTTTCTCATAAAACAAAGAATATTAGGAAAAAAGATAATAGCTAGTTGGGTTCCAGTTAATCATAGTTTTAACCTGCTAGAGCTTTAAATTCCCTGTAATTGAAATTTTTTATAGCTTGGGCTGCTGGGCTTCTATTTTGGTAGGACTGCTAAATCCCACTGTCATGGGAGAGCATGTGCTGAGCTCCTCCGTATACAGATGAAGCAGCCTTGTAGTTGACCGACTAGATCAATAAGGCTGTATTTACAGAGAAAACCACACCAACAACCGGGCCACGAAGGATTGCTCCTTTCAAGCATTTCCCAGACTTAGGTATTCTAAGAACACTGCCTTTGCAAGATGTTCATAACAAAAAAATTTTTTTCTGGTGCAAATTTACAGCCTTTCTTTACTTGCAGCCCTTCTCAGAGCCTCTGAAGCCTGCCGCACGTTATGTCTCTCCTGAGGGGCTTCAGGGGGAGAGCATGGTTCTCAAACATAATCAGCCACAGAACCCTCCAGTGGCTCTCCCAGTTAGTGTTTGAGGCGCACGGTCACAGAACACGGGTGGGGACAGTTTGCTTCTGGGCATCAGGGACCTGCCCTGTCCAGGAGGGGTGATGTTCCGGATATGTAAGCGTGAGTAAACATGCTTGTCTAAGTAAAGATTGGCAGTGTGGCCTTGTGAAGGAAAACATTTAGTAGCATTATAAACCAGCCTGTAACACCATGCCGTCTCCGATTTCTGATTATTGCCTGGTCTCGTAAACGGCTGCTGCAGCCTTGCACTGCAGCTGTGTTCCCTCGCCCGGGCAGCGCAGAGCCACGCCGCAGAGCGGTTCCTGTGTAGCCTGCCTCATAACCTCTGGGGGCTCTCAAGCAGGGATTATAGAATCTTTCTGGAAAGTATTTTAAATTTAAACAAAATTTTACAAAGCCATGGGAAGGAGTGCCCGTGGTGTATTTTTCCAGCCCTAACTGGCTTTGATCCGTTTTATTGCCAGCTGTACAGACTAGTGTTATAAACAGTATGTAGTTCAGTGAGCAAAACCTTCCGCGGTGCAGACTCTCCGAAATAGAAGTCGGTATTCTAACAAACCCAGTCTCCATAATCATTATAGATAAACTGGATGTCATTTCACAGGAGCAGAGTCAAAGTCCTTTGTACGCCTTTGGGTGGTTTTAACCTGTACACGTAGAGTGGGAATTGAATTCATGGAGAGACTCAACTGCTTTGTAATGCCCAGTTCTTAAACTCCCAGACTGTTGAAACTGTAAATGGTTGCATTTTAAGGACCTTAAATAAGAGGTATAGTATTTCTAAAAATGAAGTTCTGAATATATAAAAAAAACTAAAGTGAATTTGTTCCATTAAAAATGTTAAATATACCTGTGGATATCCTAGTACATGTATACACACATGTACACACATATATATCATTTAAGTTATATAATTGTTTTCCTTAATATTTTAAAGTCAAACAACTAATCTACATTCCTTTTGCTGTAAAGTCATAGGTGGTATTGATGCTGTGAAATAGAGCATTTGACATTATTATTTGCTGGAGGAAGATGCTTTGATTCTCCATTTCCTTAACTGTGGGCCGTGCTTCAGTTTTCTATGAATAAAGATAAATAATAGTACTTGCTTCATAGGACTGTTTTAAAGTTTTGTTATATGTAACTTACTATGAGCTGTGTGGTGCATGGTAAATACTCAAATTTTAACTATTGTTACTTCTAGAGTGAATCATGATCATAGCTTATGAACATGGAGACCGGTACATGTTAAAGTTATTGGGAAAAGAACTCCCTATATACATTTGTTATACTGCAAGTGGTCTTTGAAAATTAAAATGTAGAAATATTCGATTTTTTAAATATGTGTATTGTGTTAAGCTTGAAAGATTTTTTTCCTTTGACGTACATGGATAAAATTATACATGGCAGCCCAGCTGGGCATGGCTCAGCTGTTGAGCATTGACCTAGGATCCAGGAGATCGCAGTTCGATTCCCAGTCAGGGCACATGCCCAGGTTGTGGGCTCGATCCCCATTTGGGGCCGTTCAGGAGGCAGCCATTCAATGACTCATCATTGATGTTTCTATCTCCTTCTCTCCTTCTCCCTCCTTAAGAAAAAAACCAAAAACTAAAACAAAAAAAAGTATACATGCCAGAGAAGTATATCAGATAGGCGAATTGGAAACTATAGCTTTTTTCAGCGTTTTCAAGTTGGGAAAAAACCACCCATTTAAAAGCTCAGAAATACTATTCTTTTAAAACTACTGATGAATCAGAAGCTTATGTGTCACATTTTACTTCAGTAGATATTTTCAAAACATGGACTACTTAGACCTTGAAACAGCCTGATGTACGGAGCAGAACTGTTTCTGTCTTTGCTGTTGTCATGGATGCCAGTGAGCCTGTGACGTCACAGTGGTTGTCAGAGTGACTCAGAATACTGTTCCCTGAGAAACAGTGAAAGCGTGGCGAGGTTGTGCTAATTCTCATCGTGGGGAGAAAAGCGCACTGGCTCTGCAGTGGGCGCGGTGAGATTCTGGCCCGGCTGCCGCTGTCAAGCACCCCCAGTGATTCGGTCCTTGAGGGCAGGGACCCCTTGTTTTACATCTGGTATCCCTCACAGCAGGCAGCCCTGGGGGATGCCGGAGGTATGTGTGTTGCAGGAAGGTGTGACAAATAATCTTGTGGACAGGTGCTTGACCCTTGATGATCTGCAAAAGGGAAGATTTGGACTAGAATATTGTCTCCCACAGTGCACCACATGTACCACTTGGTAGGATAAGAAGTGGCTTTCGCTGTACATGGATGGATTTTTTTTACATTTTATCATTTATGTATATTTTAAAGGGGTTTTAAAAAAATGGCATATCAAGCATGGGATTCTATCATTATTCTATAGATAGCACTATTTTGAAACACATGTATTTAGGCTAAAAATAACTATTAGCCCAATGTATAGATATGACAAAAATTGTGTAAGTAATATGTTCATAACCAAAGTTTAGAAACTATAGTCTGTAGGTACTTCAGACCCTTTCTTTTCCTGAAATTCTTTATTTCATTTTCTCAATTTTTGATAACTTAATAGGACATCCCCTCCACCAGTTTATATTTTTGCTGTGCACGAATGGAGAAAAATGGGATAATAGCCTGTTGGTCTTTCCGTTCAAAACATGGGAAACAAGTGTTCTTAGCCCTTCTTCCCTATAGAAGTGTGATGAGTTGATGAAGCTGTTTACGTGGGGCCCAGTGGTGACGGCCGGAAGTTGCATGCCGAGTGGCACCTGACGACAGAATCCCGCGGGGACAGGCTGGGGAAAGGGGCCATACCTGTCAGGATCGGGATCCAGTCAAAAACGAAAGCTCATCTTGTGTAGTCATCAGCTGTTCTGTACGTACTTTAATTTGTCTTTTCCTTTTCTCCAGGTTCCTGGTGCAGTTCAGACAGGACAAAGTGTGTGTGAAGTTTATTCAGGGCAACCAGAAAAATGGGAGCGTCCCAACGTGCAAACGAAAAAACAACCGTCTCCTTGAAGTCGCTGTTCCTTAGCTGGTGCCTCCGTCCCCTCTGCTTTCATGGACTTGTTTCTTTGTAATAGTGCAATTTGGTTTGGTTTCGTTTGGGGTTCATTGTACGTTTGGCAATTGTCAAAGGCTAATACCGTTAGAGCCCCTTGGCAAAATAAAAATATTTGACTAATCAATTTTTATTATTGGAATAGTTTTAACCCTTGAAGTGCTCATTCTGTGCACAACCCCAGGACAGGATTGTAGAAACTAACAGCGTCCACACCATGTCGCTTGTGTTCTTTGTTTAGTCCTCATGTTAGATCTGTGTACCCTGAATCCACATATTACTCATAAGTCATTACTACATCTAAGTATAGGAAACAGTCTTAAAAGATAGCTCGTTCACTCATCAGATATTTATTGAATGCCTATCTGTGCTAGGCTCTGTGCTCGATGGTATGAAAAGTTATTAGGAATTTTGTTTGTTTTTAAGGCCATTGCATTCTGGCGGGTTTGTGCTGGCTTTGCTGGGGCCGAGAGTTTTTTGAGACCAAAACGGTAGCTGTTGATGATGGACAGCGTGATCTAGAATCTTGCAGTGTGACTTTAACAATGTGTACTTCAAGAAGGGCTGGTCCTAGGAAGTAGAAATGTATGACTGGGTAAAATTCCTCTACATGTGATTTCTATTTGAAAAGAGAAAATTGACATTTGAACAGGATTTTTCATTTATTTAGATCTCTTGTAATTGCTTAGAAAACAGAGTTGTGTTCTTATTTTAGAAAAAAATGACAGAAGCAGTCTAGTAAGTTTATATTTTCTGTTTCTGGTAGACATCATATATGATCCTACATATGCTAATACCTGCAGAGTGTTGTTTTCACACAAATTTGAGTAAATAAACAGCTAATACAGCGGAGGGCTAAAAGCCTTTCAGATAGTGGCAAGCATTCTATATGATGTGCAATAAACATCCAAGATCTTTTTTGAAAGTTTTATTTATAAAATACATTTTGTATGAGAGAGGTGATTGGTACAGGGTGCATATTTTAATTAGGGATCAAAATTGTGTTAATTTGCAGGACTTTTTTTTTCCAAATTTACAATAAGAATTCGTTTTGGAGGCTACATTTTAAACTTTGGATTCAAATTGTTTCTTATTTAGAGGATAATGTATATACAATGGTATGTTAAATAATAAAACTGTTCTAATTTGGTGCCATTTCCTGGATCACAACTGTATTTTTGTATTTCAAGCTATTTTCCTATGTTGTGTGTCAGTCAATATATTGTTGCACAGAAAGGCTTTACAATCCAAACATTTTATGTTCTTTGTGTAATTGAATTTCACTTATCTTTTATAAACCAGAAACATTCATTGAAAGTTTTTTCTGGGGATTTTCTTTTCATTTTTATACTTAAAAATACTGTTTCCATAAGAAATTCTCAGAAGCCTCTGTGTTCATTGGTGCTGATAGAGGAAACAATTACTTCCCTTCCATTGTCTCCAGCGCGTGTACCTAAAGTGGTAGATTGATGATTCCTGAAATAGGTGAGTAGAAATTTGGAGCTGAGAGGTGTTTTTTATTTTATTTTTTATTGAACTTATTTGGGTGGCATTGGTTAATAAAATTATATAGGTTTCAGGTGTACAATTCTATAATATATCATCTGTTTATTGTATTGTGTGTTCACCACCCCAACTCAAGTCTCCTTCCATCACCATTTATCCCACCCCCTCTTACCTCCCTCACCCCATTTTCCTCTCCTAATCACCATACTGTGGTCTGTGAGTTTGTTTTTTGCTTAATTCCTTCATCTTTTTCTCCCAACCCCCTCCCCTCTGACAGCTGTCAGTCTGTCTTTGTATCTGTGAATCTGTTTCTATTTTGTTGGTTAGTTTATTTTGTTCATTAGATTCCATATTTTTCAAAAATGTTTTAAAAGATACTTTATACATTCACATTGTTCAAAATACAAACAAGTATAAAAAGATATACATTCCAAATTCTCCATCCCATCAGTCACCCATCTGCTCAGTTCCCACATCTCCCCAAAAGTTAACCATTGTTTTTAGTTGCTTTTGCATTACTTTATGCATATGCTTACAAGAGGAAATAAAAATATAGATGCTCACCTTCTTTCTCTTTAGCAGACAAAAACTAGTGTAGGCATTGTTTTCTCTCTTCATTCTTTTTAAAGTAGCATCATTTTCTGTTCTATGACTCACTGTAATGTATTTATCCAATCCCCTAATGATCATCTTTGAGTTGTGTCCTGAATGGAAGTGTAAGTCCATAATGGGGAGGCGCAATATTCCAGGGGTCTACTTGTTAAATTTCCCAAATACTTTATTGGCAGATTGTGTATTATGATAATTAGCGATAATATCAGTTACAATAATACGTTTTCCAAAGTTTATTTCCAATAGAGAAACCATTTAATCTCAAACTTTGTGGTAAATATTCTGCAAGGATTTGAAAATATCTCTATAAAGTAATTTTAAATGAGAACATTTTTGCATATACATGCATCACTGAAGTATTCAGTTATTTCTGGTCATGAAATTCATACTGGGTGGGTTGTGACTAGACTTGGTGGAAAAGGTTTTCTGAACTTAAGCAAGAAAGTTTCCTTATGTATCTCGGTGAATTGGCCTCAGAGTTCCCTAAACTAGGGTGTGGGGGAGCACTCTTAATATAGCTGGAAGTGAGAATTCTTAGTGCTTTAAATGTATGGAGTGATGCCTCCTTTTCCATAGAGAGCAAGCTAGCAATTTAGGAAAATGTCATTGCTGAGAGCAATTATTTAGAGATTTTCAGCTTAGAAATGGAATATTAAACCCTGGTTTTCAATCCTGAAGTTAGAGTTGATAGCCTCTTATATTCACCATTGGAGAAAGCAAGGATAAGTTGACCTCACTGGAAATGAGAGAGCCGCACACTACAGGCGACCTACTGTAAGAGCAATGTTTCCAAAAATGTCATCATGGCAACCTGGTTCAGAATCCCAAAGAAAACTTGTTTTAACAAAACAAAACAAAAAACCATGTAGATTGCTGGGCTCTACTTCCAACTGAATCAAAATCTCCAGAAGAGAGTTTGAAAATAAGCATGTTGAAGAAAATGTCAAGGTGACAGGCACGTTAAAGTTTGAGAACATCCAAGAAAAATACTGGTACTTCTGTTCAGATGCACACCCAGTGTGACAGCCCCTGGCCTCCAGCCTCTCTGTAGCTGCTCATGGCATTGTTGGCTGGGCCTGCCAGTGCTTCCCACCCACCCAAAGGCTACTGATAAACTATAGCATTGCTCTATTATGGCAGGTGAACAATCAGTACTTTTTAATCTTTGAATTTCTGTCACTGTACTGCAATGGAGAATTAAAGTATTGGTGGCACTTCAAATTTCCTATGTACCCTGGCCTGGCCATGCAGACTTGTTTCCAACCAACACTTAGTTGCCCAACCCCTGAAGTAATTTGTAGGTTTAGACTGAGGCATGTGATTGAAAAAAGTAACTGGGTAATGAGTACCAAAATCAGGCCATGATAGTTGCCAAGTTGACAGTGTGGTTGACGTAGTTACCTTTGACTTTGACTTCCATCTACCATAAGGCAAAAAAGGAACATGGGAAAAAAGTTCTCTAATTGACTGGTTACAGTTTTGTATTTCACGCTCTTGGAATAATAACTTGGACCCAATTATCAGATGTAAGAACTTCAGCTCAAGTTTGAATACCTTAGTTGGTACCCCAAGAGTTATGGGGTATGTCTATAAGGGCAAAGCACCAAGGCCAAGAATTCTGAGAATCATAATAGGCACAATCTTCAATATTGAAGATTTGGCTAAAATCTAAGAGTAAATGGCTTTATTATAATGCCATTTGAATTAATAGGCTCAGTGAGAACTCTCCAGTTCATGTAATTGAGTATAATTATAATTAGGACATGATTTAATATTCTTTTAAGCTAAATGTAATAGACAACAGTGTTTTGGTTTCTTAGATGCTATTTTTCATGTAGTAGGTAAGGCATTTAGGCTCTAAGGTACTCAACGAGCACTCTGAAATGGTGTATGCTGCTAGGGAAGAAGTTAGTGAATTTCTTGATGTGTCTATTAAGTTTTTTCCAGAAGGCATTGTAGTTAGTGCCTGTGTTCTTGAGCAGGGCATTGTTTTTCCATTACACCGCAGTCCTCGGGTTCGCTCAGTTAGGGGACACGGGGTGGAAGGGGAGAGAACTGACAGCAGTGTGGCTCTTCTGGTGAGAAAAACAGCTGTGAGTTTTCATCGTCCATTGGAAGATTTCATGTTGAGGAGTTAATGTGTTATCATTGGAGAGGTTCTTTCTTTGGATCTCATTTCAGCAATTCCATTATGTGCTCTTTCATTCCCAGCTTTTGGTTGGCTAAACGTTGGTAAGCCGTAGGCTTGACGAGCTGGCCAGTGCCTTCTGGTCTCATCAGCTTCTATCCCAATAGCCACTCAGTAGAAAATTAATTGTTTTGGAGTTGGTTTCCTCCAGATCTTGGAATTGTTTGCCTCATTCTCTTTGGTTTAGAGATCATTTTCAAAGTCTGGAGTTAATTATAGTACAGCATAAACCACAATCCCTTCCTCATTAACTTTTTTTTATTGCTGGCACGATAGCCAGATCCCCTCTGCTCAGTTCCATAAAATTCAACAAAAATCTAACTCTGTAACCAAGGAAAATAGTCTCAACTTCTCAGCAGTTAAGGAGGAAACTGGGAACAGAATTTAATTCCATACTTACCCAAAGGCCTTACAGTGCTGAGAGAGAGAAACAGATTAACCAGCCACCTTGTCATTATACTTATTTTTTAATGTTTTTTGATCCAGTTTTGAGATATAATTGACAATAATGTTATATTAGTTTTAGGTGTGCAACAGTGATTTAATATATGTATATATTATGAAGTAATAACCACAATAAGTAGTTAATATCTATCACCTCACATAATTACAATTTTTTCTTGTGATGAGAACTTTTAAGATGGCTCCCTAGATCACTGCACTTATTTAGATGTCTCCGTCCCCCCCCCTCTGCCCACCTCCACCCAGCCCTCACTGCCCCTTCCCTCTGGCCATCACCATACTTTTGTCTGTGTCTGTGGGTTATGTATGTGTCCTTCGGCTAATCACTTCACCTCCTTTCATCCAGCCCCCCTCTCCTCCCTCCCCTATGACAGCTGTCAGTCTGTTCCATGTATCTATGCTCCTGTTTCTATTTTGTTTGTCAGCTTATTTGTTCATTAGATTCCACGTATTTTAATGACATATCAAAAATGAAATGGGTAGAGGGGGTCAATTGGGGAAAAATAAGGGGATATCTGTATATTTTCAACAATGAAGATAAATTAAAAAAAAAAGAAATGCACCTATCAAAGGATTTTTACAAAGTGAACACATCCATGTAACTAGCACCCAAAACAAGAAACACCCCAAAGATAGCACCCAGAAGCACCCTTTTCCATCCCAGTCATAACCTCCCACAAAAGTAACTTTTATTTTCTAATCCCATATGTTAATTTTGCCCCCCCTTTTTAACTTCAGATACATATATGACCATAATGTATATACTCTTAGCCTTTTCCATTCAGCATTACACTTGTGAAATTCATTCATATTGTTGTAGAAACTGAAGTTTGTTCTGGCTGTATAAGAATTCACCTGTAGGTAGACTACAAGTCCGTAATCCACTTTACTGTTAATGGGCTGGATCTGTACCTAGGAATAGAGCTGCCGGGCCATAGAGAGCCATATGCTCAGCTTTAGTAGATTCTGTCAAACTGACGTCCAGTGGATTGCACCGTTTCTGCTCCCACCAGCAGTGCGGGGTCAGAGTTGCTTTCCATCCTTGCCACACCTGGTATTGTGAGTCTTTTAAATTTTGGTCCTTCAGATGGATCTTAGCTTTAATTGGCATTTTCCTGATGACTAATGAGCTTGAATACCTTTTCAACATTGGCTATTTGCATATCGTTTGTAAAGTTCCTGTTCAAATATTTTGCCTTTTTTTTCTGTTGGGGTTGTGTATCTTTTTCTTGTTTAATTTGAAGTTATATTTTGGATATGAACCCTTTATCAAATAAGTGTGTAGTGTGTATTTTCTCCCAGTCTCTGGTTACCTTTTTACTCCCTTACCGGTGTGTCTTGATGAACAAACATTCCATTTTCGTGTAGTCCAGTTTACCAATTCTTTCCTATAGTTAGCGCTTTTTGTTTTCTATTTCAGAAATATTTGTCTACCCAAGGTTATGAAGATATTTGCCTATGATTTACTTTAAAAGCTTTATTTTATCTTTTATATTTAGCACTTTAGTCTCCTCGATTTGATTTTTTTTTTTTCCCCCTTGGAATGGGGTCAAGTAAAGAGTCAAAATTTATTTTTTTCCTATATGGATATTCAGTGGACCCAGCACCTTTTATTGAAAAGGCCATCCTTGGCCCACTGTATTGTTTCTAGATTCTCTTCTATTAAATTATTTATCTGTGTGATTACTAAATTGTATTGATTGTTATAGCTTTGTAACATGTTGGCATAGTCATTTAGAAGTGAAATTAATAATTCTTAGAGCTCCTACACTTTTAAGATAGGGGGAACATTAGGACCAATAAATACACATTTTTTGAGTATTTGGAGTAGTAATAGCTCATCAGAGTTCTAAAAATACAAACAAAATCAGCCTTTTTTTAGCCACAGGGATTTGGGCTCAGGAATTCTAATGGGACCATACGTGGGGGAGGGGGGAGAATATTAAATGTTGCCTTGAAATAAATTAACGACTTCTATTTTATGTGTTATTTTGGTTTTCCATTGACTTAGTGGTTTCTGTATTACTAATTATCCCCATTTTCATTTATCCCAAAAGTTTTCATAAAATGACTATCTCATATGGGTGCATGTGAATATTTTGTTTTTAGGTAAGACTGTTGCCTTCTCAGATTCGGTTTCTTTGGCGGTGAGAAGCTTCTCATGGCTTGCCTAATTCTTTAACAGTCTTTAACAATATTTTTACAGTCTTATACAACGGGTTATCTTGTGCAATGATGATAGCTTATAGATGAGGCCAGATGGTGCTAGAAGTGGAATCCGCATCTTTGGCTTCTCTAGTACTCCCACACTTTCTTTTTAATTAAAAAAATTTTTTTTCTAAATCATTCCCGAGTAATCACCCAATCCATTCTCTCGTGTGCAGTTCTGAGCTAGTAAAATTCAGAATTGCCTTTTCTAAAATGATCACTGCAAACTCAGCTTTCCTGAGGTTGAAATTTTAATTGAGAGGAACAGTACCAAAAAAGGCGTTTCCTAGCATATTTTCAGGGGCATTAAAGGCATACACATTTTTTTCTTCACTAGAGGAACAAATTGTAGGTGAAGGAAAACATTTAACACTCATTTTACATGCAACAATAATAATTGCCTGGAAAGGTACAGGTGTCTGTAAGTCAAACAGGAAATAAGTTTGTATTAGCCTGAGCTCACGGACAGAAGGGAGAGGGGTGGAGTTGTTGAGTCATTGCATAGCAGAAAATAAAGCCTTTCCTCCATTTAGAAACCAGAAAGTAGCCCTTCAGCTACAAGTGACCTTCATTTTTCAGTAACGGTGTACCTGGTGATACTGCCGTTCTATTGTTTCTTAAATCCTAACGTCTAAAAGGAGATAGTGTCATATTTAAGCAGAGTAATCAAGACTCCTTCTTGTTCTAGACCCTAAAAATGACCTGGAAATGAATTTGCTACAGTTTGAAGACAGGTTTTAAAATAGAAGCTCATAGGAAACAGGACTGCCTATTAGGTAGGACTCAGCCTTTCATTCACTCGTTTTATTCGAGTGAAACTACCTAACACTTTCTGATGGGGGACAATCCGTGAGTTCTATTCAGATGACCAACCAAGCATTTTTGAGAAGTTCAAAAGGGCTTTTTGCAAATTCAGTGCTGCCAAACATACCATTTACACAGGGCGGGAGAAAGCATTCTTATCCTTGAGCATTGTTTTGTAGAATTTGCGTGATTGTAAACAAAAGTGAAAAGGAAGATGATCGTAGGTATCTTGTTGTTTGTTTTTGTAGGAAGAAACCTTCACTTTACTGTCGCTTTGAATATGGGGGGGTTTGTGTGTGGCTGTGTGGGCACGCTTGCCCCGGGCCGAGCCAGAGACCCAGGAAAGGGCAGCGGCTGGACTCTCGTCTTTGACCATTTTGGAGCCTGTTTCCTAACAGCTGTCTCTACTTCCTTGCACAAGTTGGACTTGAGTCTGAAAAATAGATGGGATCTGGTAGCAGTAAGTGAAAAGCACTTGGAGACTGTAGCTGAAAAATTATAAAAGGGGAAGGAAATCCACCCACCAATTTGTTCTTTCTGCTAGAAAAACCCCACAGATGAAGATGCCATGTGTGGTGTCTTGAACTGCCCCAAAGCATAGCAGACACACAGTCAAAGTCTGAAAGAATTTATTTCACGAGTGTGGTTTGATACATATAGAAACAGGGATATTTTTCATATTCCTGTCTAAAAATGCCATTTCTGATGGGTACACGTGGCCAATTAGGACAATTGTTACAGGTCTGCTCTACTCATCCTCAGTGCTCAGGAGTCATCATTAGTCACATGGTTACCACTCGCCCTTCAAAGAGAAGCATCTTGAATTCTTCATCTCTGTGGTGACCACGTCAGGATTTCATTAAATTTCCTGCTGAGACAGGATACTTTGTAGTAATGGGAACTGCTTTATGTTGAGGGTAGAGATTTAAATTCTTCCAGTTTGGCCATCGAGTCCTATTATGATGTGATCAAGTCATACACTTTTCAATAACTGCATCACCATTTATTCTTTTCCTGGAGCTAGTACAATACCTTCAAACCAAAATCAGATCCCTGAATGGGCAGTTTTGCGCTTAGGCTTGACCTCAACAAGTCCTGCCCAGTCAGTATCATTAGACAAAAATGCCAAGCCATACACTGCCGTTCAAGTGAAGGTGTTTGAGACTGCCTCAAGGGTTGTTGCCATCTTGATGTAGAAAGTGTGAGTGAAAGAAAAGCACTTGCTACTCTTGCCTAAAAAGAAGAGAATTTTCCCTTTACACAATGGGATTTCAAGAATATCAATGAAATAATATCAAGAGATTGTCATCTAGCTGGGTGGTTCCCAACATTTTCTAGTATGAAGACCCCGTGTTAATTTTTTTAGTGAACAACTCCATGATGGTGGTTATGCTTTTAGCATCTTTTGATTGGGCAAATACATAATTTTTATAAGTTCATGACAAGTAATCAGCACATTTGCAAAATCGAATTATATATGTTTGTAATCATTAATACAGTCAACAACACTTGGTTTATGTGGACTCATGGGCCTTTTGCAGAAACTCCAAAGTTTGGGAATTTTCAATCTGTATCCTCTGATCTCTTCACTTTGTAGATAAGAAAAATCAGGGCCCAGAGTGATTCAGTGATTGGTCCAAGGTATTATGGTCTGTGGCAGAAATGCAATCCATGTCTTCTGGATTTCCTACTCCCCACCACAGACTCTCTTAGGAGGACTAGGAAAACATCTCCAAACTCATGAATTTTCATTTATGAATTTACAGTGGTAGATATTAGTGAAGATGTCACAATACAAAAAAAAAAGTGAAGGGAAGATGGGACCCCAATATGAAAGTTAAAACTGACAGTGCCCAGCACATAGTAATTGTTCAATAAATAGAGCAGATAGAAGCACAACTTTTTTCGCGTATTTAACCCTCTTTTCTCTCCTTGCATTCTAGTTCCCTTAAACATGAAGGTTTCGTTGTCTTTGTTCACTCAAGTTATACAATTGAATGCTCAAACCTGATTTCCCAAATATATTTATTTACAATACAGTTCTCACCTCTGCCCACTCTCCCCACCATCCATAACTTTGTCTAATAACTTCACAGGACTTATCCATACCAGTGGGCCATTCCTCTGGCAGGAAGACAGAAGCAGATGGAGTGTTCTCATTTCCCAGGCAAATGTTTCAGAAAGAAACTTTCTTGCAGTCCTAAGGAAAGGAACATTGATATGAACACTTAAGTAAGTTTCCCCTGGTCTTCATTCATTCTGGTGTTATAGGAGCTAGCTTTAAGCTAATCTACACGGTATAGATTCCAAAAACAAATTATATCTGTAAATATCATTAGTATAAACTATCCTATATCATGAACACAGATTTCGGAAACAAGTTTGCACCCCCTGTCCGTGAACTTGGTGTGTGAATGCCTTTGGACTCGCCCGCTGTGGAAGAGCTGCTAGGGAAGGATGCTTTGTGCCAGGTGGAGCCGGCATGAATCCAGATGGTTCTTTCCTGGATTCCGTGCTCTTTCAGACAAGTCCAAGCTTGCTTTTGATTTCCCCAAAGAGAAGAAGAGAGAACAGATACCCTCAGCTGCCTGAAAAAAAAGATCGGGCACTTAGGTATTTTATCTCTTAGGGAAAATTGTTATTTTAAGTTTATTTGATAGTGACCATGTATAAAGTAATAGTATTTAAATCTGTATGAGACTAGGCATTTCAAATTTTTTTTTTTTTTTTAAAGAACAATTGTGGCTGCCTGCAACACACCATTTATTTAATAAGGATCAGAGAAGCAGACTGAGACCCATGAGGCTGAAGTACGCCAATGCCTGCTACCTCTTAAACTAATAATGGGTGTGTGTACAGATTTGCACTGCTCAGACCCTGGGGCCCTGACACCTTTTACCTGTTAGGAAGAGCATTTTAGAGCAGATTGGAGGTTCCTTTTAGAGTCAGCTTCCCTAGGTCGTAACCCTGGTCTATACACACCCAGTCCAGGGCTCCTGCAGCACACACGGACTCGTGCTTGTTTTCTGAGGACAAACCCTCACCAACACTCACTTTGCCCTGTTGTTTTTCTTGCTCTCCTCAACCTTTCTAACCCCTGCATCTCGCAGCCTCCTCAGGACGAGAGCAAGGCAGGAGCCCACATTATTGGCATTGGAGCTTGGTCCTGAAGCAATCCTGAGATACTGCTCACAAATTGGCATTTTGCTAAAAAATTGGGATTGCTCACGATTTTCTCATAGGAAGTTAGTAAGTCAAAATAACTTTGAGAAAAGGATAGTAAGTTGATGAAGATTACGTGCACGTAGTGAAATGTGTTGCCCTTGAAAATTTGACTGGAGAGCGACTGCATGAGCATTTCGGCTCCAACCCCTCCTCGGGTCTCTGCAGAAACTCAGGAGAAGGCTGTGCTCTTCCACACGACAGCAGTGTCCTCATTTAAAAAGCAGAGCTTGATGCCTGTGTTTCCTCTCCTGTGTGTGGTACGAATCCCGCCCCAGGTACCCGGCACGCAGGGCAGCCAGTGGCACTCCCCAGAGCCACACACCGTGCTCTTGGATGTGACAGCCTGGCGTCCTCTGCTCCGGGGGAGCTGGCATGCTGGAGGCCACTTCCAGTGAGAGACTCGTCAAAAGCACAAACAAGCTATTGGAAGGACATTTTAAAGTAAAATGATGAGAAACAAAATTTACAAGAATGCTGAACTTTCCAGAACACGCCTAAGACAGACATGTTTGTATTATCCCCCTGGGGATAGATTTTTGTCATTGAGTATATTCTGTATAGCACATGTTTCCTTTAAAGAAGTAAGCGATGACTTCCTCTGTTCCTCCCTCTTATTTTCTAGACCCTCTAATTAAATGCTTCTGTTACAGAAGAAAGTTAGAGCTCTGTGATCAGATATGTTTCCTACAAACAAAAATAGCTACAACTTTGAAAGAATTCTTTCTACCACTGGGGTGTGGAGTAAGAGAACAGTGGCTTCAGCATCTTAAGCATGTCCTTCAGCACTTGGTGCGAGTGACAGCAAATAGAGACAGACTGGCAGGCTGCTTGCTGCCTGAGCTCCAAATGGCTCTTGAACCTACACAGCTGGTACTTTGGACCATAAAGAGAAGTGATGGCATCTGCAGAGTTTAATTTATGCTTCATTTAAGATTTGTTGGAAATAGCTTACTACTGTTCCCCTTTAAATCCTTGGGGCTCAGATGCTAAAGGCGCTAACTACATAGACTCCTACCCCTATATCTGACACTCAGCATGAGAAGCCTTATTTGTGTTTAAATATTAGATATGGGGCCTTTGACTTAGCACTACTGTTCATACGATTTCCATGTGCTTGTGACTGACAAATGGATATTTAAAACAATCAAATGCACACTATTATTTGAAACTGTAAGATTCAGTTTCTCTTGCAGCTCAGTTGTTTTCCAAAATAAAAAGTGCCCAGAATCCTTAGCTCTGAAGCTGGGCTGTGTGAGCACAGCGCATGCACATGGGTATACATGCAGAAGAAGGGGAGAAAAGCTCACCATGTGAGCTTTTCGAACTTTAACCTCATCTTGCAAACAGGCGAATCTCATCTGTGTTGCATCTAATCAGGAAGCACTGGAGATATTTTTGTAACTGTTTTGCAACATAATTCTATACTTTCTGCCTCCCTGAAAAACAACATGTCCTATCCCTCAAAGATCATAACACTTGGGTTAAAGTTTTTAAAAGCCAATGAAAAAAATAGAATTCCATGATGCTGGCTTGGACTGTGTCCACCATATTTGACCGAGCCCCTGGAGGTCACTGTTAATTCCTTTCCCTGCTCCTGGAAACATGTAGCTTCCGTTCATGCCATCAGGGAGACGGCCCCTGGCTCTCTGCAGGGTGCACTGGGGTGCTGGCCTGGGTCTAGGCCCTGCTGATAGCCTGATGGGGAAGGAGTGTGAGAGAGATGGGAGACTGGATGGTGACACCATGGAGACGGGGACGTGGCCGAGCTGTCCGAACAGAGCGCAGGTAAGGCAGAGCTGCCAGGGCTGAAGGGGTTTGGGCTGCTGATGGTAACTGGGAGGAGATATTGCTAAGACGGCAGCGGCAGTGTGAGTTGGGTACCTTACCATACCCTTTAATTAGTAAAGAGTGTTCTATTGTGTCCTTAAATTTCTCCTTCCCATTAGTCTTCTAGAACTCAATTATAGAAATGATTTTATTAAATCAAAAGTTGTTTGTCTAAATCATAAAATTAATTTTTCAGTTTTGGCATGGGAACTTTCCAGGAGTGGAAACATCCTGTGTATTTGAATGAACTTGCATCCTGCCTTCCCCAGCCCCCACCAGTCCACTCCCACTGACCCACTCTGGACAGCAAAGTTTTGTGCCCTGGGTGGACATCTCCCCACACTTCCTTCCTTTCACCCCACCCCCACCTAGGGGTGTTGTGTACGATTGTGGTCAGCACTTCATCTCTGTCTTTCTGTCCTCTTGGCTTGGTTCACTGCATCTCTGGAAAGTTTATTCTCTTTTGCTTGCACACACTCATATAATCGCCTTCCTTCTTGCCCCTTAGCCTCTCAGTTTTCTCAGGAGAATTATATTTCTTCTTTATCGTTATTTTTTGGGTAAAAAATGTGTGCTAATCATGACAAAGTAACTCCTTTAGAGCATTAAGCTAACTTCAACAGTTTACCATATTCATTAGTGAGGCTCTTTTGTGAGTTTTTCTCTTCCCTACATAAGAATAACTCCATGAAGGTAGAGACGTTGGTTTTTCTCACCCCTTTTTAAAAAAATATATTCCCAGCTTCTATGTAGTGGCAGGTACATGGCAGACACTCAACAAATATTTGTTGAACTATTGAATGAATGAGTGAAATGTTTATTGAACAGCTACTATACGTCAGTACTGTTCTAGGTGCTGGGGATAAAACTGACAAGTCCACGGGCTCCTGGAGCTTACATTCTAGTTGATAAATGCATCAAAGTATTCTCATTTAAATATAATAAACGGCAATTAAAAGTAGACATCATAAAAATGAAGTATAATATAGCTTGAAAACAAACGAGTCTGCTAGTTTTTTTCTAATGAATACATCTCCTTAAATGCCAGTTTTGAGGTTTAATATTCTTTATTTTACCTCATTTCTCTCTCTTCATGATTAATATTATACAGTATTATTGTTAACTGTGTCATCACAAATATGAGGTGTTTCAGCCACATTATAATATGAATAGGCTTTGGATATGTTCATAGGAACCCAACTATCTTTTAGCACAATTTTTATGGGAAAAGAATTCATGTGTCTAATACTGAACTTAATTTAACTCTATGAAATACAACCTATCTGTGTGGTTAGAGGGGATTTCAGCATGGGCAAAACCCAATGAAATGTTGCAAGAAGCATTGCAGAGTGTTAATCACCTGGCTTAAAAAAAATCACAAAAAAAAAATAGATGAAAATATTTTATCTACTCATTGACCTAACAATATCATCATTAAGAGGAAGGACTTGACCGTGGCCCTGCACTGTGGTTATCAGTGCTGTGCCTCCTTCCCAGATTACGGGCTCTCCGTCACTCAGGCTTCTCTTCTGAAGGGAAAAAACAAACAAATGAAACAGCTGCCACCTCTGTTGATGTGGAAGACCATTCACCAACTAGAAATGGTGGCAAACCTTTGCAGCAAGTCACGTGAATGCTCGTTAGGTGTTAAAATTAAAAGGCATAATGCGAGAGCTTCCTCCCAATGAAAATACTATATTGATTTTGCAGATTTATTTATTCTTTATTTTCCTGCATTATTGCTTCCCTTTCATTCACTCATCCATCAAATACAGAGAAGAATATTATGAAGACTATGCACAATGTAAAAAATGTATAATACTCATAAAAATCTGTAAACAAAAATTGTGCTCGATATACATATGCTACATGTTACATTGTCATTGCAGTTAACAGACTGAATTTTTTTTTTAAATACATCTTTATTGATTTCAGAGAGAGGAAAGGAGAGGGAAAGAGAGAGATAGAAACATCAATGATGAGAGAGTCACTGATCAAGCCCACAACCGGGCATGTGCCCTGACCGGGAATCGAACCCCGATCGCCTGGATCCCAGGTCGACGCTCAACCACTGAGCCACACCCGGCCGGGCAACAGAATGAATTTAAAACTTATGGTAGCAATGACTTTAAATTGAACCTAACTCAATCTCAAACTTTCACTATCTTCTCTCTTATTTCACATGAATATGGCAAAAAGCAACAAGCATGTTAATATTTAAGATGACTAAGGAATAGCATATATTTATTCAAACATATTTAGTCTTATGGTAATTTTTTCACATCAATCTGCTTGAATATTTCCAAATTCTTTGATAATGACCCTCTTAAGAATGAAATTTGTTTCCCGTTGAGGCAAATGCTTTCTTATGAGTCTTGTTATCATTGCTGAGAACATGTAAGTGTGTGTTTTCTCATGTGAATCATGGTGTAATGAGAGGTGTAGTGTGTCTACCTATTGAATATGGGTGAGTGAAAGTGTCAAACAAGTATTTACTTACAAATATGTGCTATTCTGAAGACACTACCTCTTCCATGAACTAGAATCTTCTAAATGCGCTCATCATTTCAAGATAAACTGTTATGGAGACCTGTGCTTGGAAAACATAATTTAGGGATAGCTTTGCCTTAAAGTTTTCTTCCCTTTAGGAAAGAACTTACCATGAGGCTTATTTTGACAGCCAACCACATGAGTGAATTTCTAACTTTTCAGAAAGACTGAAAGTGCTTAAAGAGGAGGAAAGACTTTGGGGTTTCCTTTATATAATCCCCCGTCCCCCTACATCACCCTCTTTCGGTGTCTTTCATTGCTCTAGCACCCTTGACTGAATGAGCCCATTTTCTCTCTGCTTTTTTCTAGTCATGAGCCAGTCCTTTACTATGTGACGCTGTAGTCAACACAGCAGCCCTGTACTTAGGATTTGTACCTCCTGCTTGAAGCATTCTGCTCAGTTAGGAGGTGCTGGCTGAATTTTTTTCTAGACCAAAGCTTTCATCTCACCCCGTTAGGGAAAATGCAACATAAATCACTGTGTCAGTGATATCCCTGGAATGCAGCGCATACCTCCATCAGGAAGGGCCTGCAGTATTAAGGGAGGGGAAAGACAAGTCCAGGATTCAGACATGCTTAAGGCTCGCCCCTTAAAGATGGTTTTCACCCTGTCTCATTTCCAGTGTGGGAAGTGGGGCAAAGGATTTTAGGAGTGTGTAAGTATCAAGTCAGGCCGGCACTTGCCTGATGTGGATGGGGACTTGAACAGGCCAGATGTTCCAAGTTACATGTGCAGAAGTGTTTGTGGTTGATTCTGTTTGAAATTGATCATTGATACTCTCATGGGACAGCCTGTGACAAATAGTATAATAAAAATGTTAAAAATAGCATATTTTTTCCTCGGAAAATCTGAGTTCCCACAATTCAGTGAGCTGGGAAAATTGCTAAACATTTTGGACACAAAGTGCTGATTCTGTTCTTATAACCCTTTCATTGCATGGAGGATTTTTCATTATAATTTTTGTTTTTCTGAATTCTGAACAATGCTCCAGCTAGCCCTTTAAAATACATATATATATAACAAACATGCCAACTTATATTTTTGAATAAAACTTTAAAGTCCAAATAAAATGTGCATGCAGTATTGACAAAACAGTTACCAGTGAATTCTTAAGAAAATTCTTTCTATGTGGATACCAGTCCTGCCCAATGGAAATATAATGTGAGTCACAAATGTAATTCACATAAGTTAAAATTTTCTAGCAGCCATATTAAAGTAAAATGAATCAAGTGAAATTAATTTTAATACTATATTTAATATATTTTATCAGGAATGCTTTTGGCTGCAAGTAACACAAACCTGAATTACAATGACTGTGATGGTTAATTTTACTGTCAACTCGGCGAGGCCATGGTTCCCATATTTGCTCAAATGTTATTCTGGATGTTTCTGTAAGGGTATTTTGGATGAGATTAACAATGAAATTGGTGGACAATCAGCTCTTCTCTAGATCTTCAGCGTGCTGGCCCACCCTGCAGTTACAGTAAATTAAACCAAAAAGTTAATTTTGTCACAGAAGATATCTGGAGGCAGGTAGGTGCTGATTTTGTTTACCAGCCTGTTGCTGTCATGGCACTGTCTCTGTGATTTTCTTGGCCTTTCCCTCATGCTCACTACCACATGGTTGCAAAGTGGATGCTGCACCTCCAGACACCACATCTGCATTCAAGACAGGAAAAAAAGAAACTGGGATGATGTTAAGAATACCAAAACTTTCAAAATCCTCCCCTGTAATCTTCTACTTATATCACATTGTATCACAAAGTCTATATATATACCAGCCCTGTCCAATGGAAATATAATGTGAGCCACAAATGCAATTCACATAAATAAATTAAAATCACAAAGGCAGCAGGAAAATTGAGTGCTTTGCTTTTCCAGACTCTATAGTAGAAGGTAGCAAAGAGGAAGAGATTGAAAATTACTATTGGATCAATGAATCCATGGTGTCAAACACTAAGTAAAAGTTGGTACAATCTTTTTAGAAGGGAGTGTATACATATATATTATAAGCTATAACCATTCCAAACATTCTATAAGCAATAAGCATTAAGATATTCTTTTCATCATAATCTGTAATTTTGGATTATGCACTTGTCATTTTGGCTGCCCAGGCAGGACCACCACAGAAGGTCAAGGGACAGATACTTTTCCCTCAAGGGAGCTGTACTGTGGTTATGGGACCTTCACAGTGACACATGAAATTTTGAGTTTTTGAGGAGTGATGCAAGGCTCAAGGTCCATTAGAGATTATTTGAATCTGGGGCTGCATGGGGTTCTAAAGTCCAGGGCACTGGGGCAAACATCAGAGCAGCTATGCTTGGTGGGGCTGCTGATAGTACTGATCTCACAGGTTTCTTGGGAAGAGTGGGTGAGATGATGCGTGGCAGAGCACCTCCATGTGCGTTTCCTCGTGTATTATATGATATCATACGTCTCTTTCTTGCACCTGAGCTGTAGCACCTTCCTTGTCTTAAAACGACCCTCTCTCCTGTTCTCACTGTCCCTGCTAGGATGCAGTTGCCTTCCCTGCCCCAGCCTCTAAACTTCAGGCCATCTCAGAGCTTGTTTTCTTATTTGCAGACCTGGTCACCTGTCTCCTGGGTCTTTCTCTCTCTCTCTCTTTCTCTTTTTAAATTGACTTTCATCACCATCATCTACTGAACAAAGTCCAAACCCCATTTAGTCTGATAGCAAGCCAGCTCCAGAATGCCCACATGAGAGAGACTTGGGCACAGCAATCTGAGGGAGGGGATTGAGAAATTGTCTTATTTTTTACTTAGATTGCATTTTATACATCAATACAATTAGCAAAGGTTTTTTCTTATCTACTTATTTATTTTGTTTTTTTCTTTTTTAAAGCCAACTTCAAGGAGCTCCCAATGACCATATCTGGGACAATTTGAGCAACAAAATAAATAAAATTAGACTACATGAGCTCATACCGATATAAGTAAATAAGTAAATAAATAAGTGGAGGAAAAGGGAAAGCTTGCTCTTAAGGTAGAAGTATAAGTAATAAACGTGGAAGTAAACATTGAAAACTGCAGCAGTAATTGCTTCAGACAGCAGTCAACGGATGGCAAGAGTTAGAATACTTACACGTTTGACTTGTGCCTTCCTGTATTAGTGTTCTATTTTACAATAAAATGTGAAAGGAGATGAAGGAGAAGAAGACAAAACAGCCCAAAGACCAAGTGAACTTCTCCACAACTGTTGGTTTGGGAAGGCAGTGCCTCACGAAGGCCATGGGCTTACTTGACCCGGGAAACTTACTTCTGGGGGACTTGGGGTTAAGCTTTCTCCAATTTATTGTAACCTTTCCTAAGCAGTA
Organism: Miniopterus natalensis; assembly: GCF_054644295.1. Classification (NCBI taxonomy): domain Eukaryota; kingdom Metazoa; phylum Chordata; class Mammalia; order Chiroptera; family Miniopteridae; genus Miniopterus; species Miniopterus natalensis. Next base: position 29,083,359 of record NC_142088.1, on the reverse strand, counting down.
GATTTATTTTTAAAAAATAAGTAAACGAAACAGTGATAAGCTATGTCCTTTTCTCTCCCTGAAGTGGTGAGAAAATGGAGTTATGTGTTTTCTCTTGCAAAAACACTACTTACTATTACCTAAGTCATCTTTGTAATTTATCAGGGCAGTAAATTTCTGTGAATCAGCTGGGCGTCGTGACAAGATAAACCACTCTGGATTGTGTATTTATGCTACCTACCAATTTATATTACCTAGGTGGAATATTTCAGACGTGTTGATGCTTGCACCATAGTCACATAGAGACGGTGCATTGTACTGAAGGTATTTGATAAATGCCTGTTTTAGAAAATTTAAGTAAATAAATTAGACAAAGAGCATGTTAAACTGTACCATGAGTACATGAATTGCTAAAGCCAGACTGTGGACTCCTGTGCTGTTTATAGATTCAGAGCAGGAAGTGTTTCAGAATTCAGTCTTCTATGTTAATTCCTTACATCATCTCATGGCTTTAAATAAAATGATGACTACCAAATTCAAATTCAAGAAGCATCTCACACTTATTATGTTCCAGACCACAGTCCTGATTTCCACCTCCACAAACTTTCTCTACCCACAGTTTTCCCATCTCAGTAAATGGTTACTTCTTCCTATTTGCCATAGCCCCAGATCTTGGAGTCATCATTATTACTTCCCCGTCTTTCAAACCCCGTAGCCAATCCATCAGCGAATCCTTTAGGACTGTATTTTCAAAATATATTCAGAAATTTGACTCTTTTGACATGTCTGCCACTGTGGTTCAAGCTGCCATCATTTCCTTTTATTTAAATATAATTTCAAGCATATAGAAAGTTGCCAAAATAGTATAAAGAACTCTCATATACCTATTACCCAGATTCACCAATGTTTTACATTTTTCTTCAATTATTTTATCATTCACTCATCTCTCTTTTCTTCCCTCTCTGAAACACACACACATATTTTTTATTCTGAACCTTGGTCACTTGATGATTAAAATGCTATCTATCTGTGGTAACTACTTATCAATGTTAAGTTTTATTTAAATTTATAATTAATTGTGGGGATATGCTTTAAGATTTATGATAAAGATGCTCTTCCTCATCAAATTTTCAACCACTGAAAATTTTCATTGATGATTTTCAAATTTCATAATTCTTTCTACATGTATTGGTTGCCATTTTTCTGTAAAGAAGAGTTTGCCTTCTACCCATTATTTTGTATTTTGTATTTGTATCAGTAGGACTCCTGGACACATCTTATTCAGTGTGTATTATTCCATTACTTTTATTATATATTTTGATGTTCAACTGGGTTATCCTCATGTATTTTATATTCACATATGTTATAAATCCCATAATACAATAATACAATATTATACTCTTTGCTTTAAAAAGTGAGCAATCTTTAAAATAAATTAAGAGAAAAAAGATAGTTTTTTACTTTTACCCACTTATTACCATTTCGGTGAGTTTTATTCCTTCGTGTAAATCTGTACTTCTATCTTGTTCTTTCTCTTAATTTTGAAAAAACAAAATCTTCTCTTGTCATTTTAGTAATACAGGTCTTGTGTTCTCTTCTCTCTTCTCCTTCTGGAACTTCTAGTACACAGATACAACACCAGTTGATATTGTCCTATGGGTCACTTAAACTCTATTCTTTTTTTTTTAAAAAAACAACTTTTTCCCCTGTTCTCTGGAATAAATAATTCTTATTAGTCTATCTTGAAAGTCACAGACTCTTTATTTTGTTATCTCCAATCTATCTTTAAGCCCATCTCATAATTTTTTTTTTAATTTGAGATTCTAAACTTTTCAGTCCTAGAACTTTTACCTTTGTTATAGTTTTCCATTTTTCTGTTGAGATTCATCAATAATTATGGCTATGATTTTTTAAAGTCCTTAAACATATTTTAAATAGCTGCTTTAAAGTTGTCTGTTAATTCTATCTATTCATCTTGGGGTTGGCTTTTATTGATTGCTTTTCCCCTTGACCATGAGTTACATTTTTCTCTCTGTTCACATGTCTAGTAATTTGGATTTCAAACTGGACAATGTGAATGATATATTGAAGAGATTCTTGGATTCTAGCAAACAGTTCTCTTGGCTGAACTGAAAGTCCAAACTCTGCCTTCCCTTCTGTGAGCAGTAATTAAAACCTCTGGTCAGTTCTTATCACCTTTTTATTGTTTTCCACTGGGCTTTTTTACCCCATGTGTGTGCAGTTCAGTGATCATCCAAGGAGTTGAATGCTGTAATTTATAACAGATTTTTGGGTTTCTCCTTTTTGGAGTCTTTTTTCCCCCCGAGATTTCTCTGCTCAATTTCCAGCTGCTCTTACAGACTCTAAATTGTCTTTTGACTCTTCATGGACACAATAAGACTGCTCTCCGAGTGAGTTCTAGCTGTCCCATGTTATGTGTACTAAAGCCTGCTGTCTAATGAAAACCCACAATCTCAGCCAGATTCCTAACTTTTAAGGGTTGAATTCTCTCCAGCTTCTATCTGCTGCTTATCACTTAACAGTGCCTTAAACATTTTAAAAAACATTTTGTCCAGGGTTTATAACTATTACCTGTGAGAGTTTTCATCTGAAAACACATCACTCTGTCATTCCTGGAACCAGAACCTGACATTGTTTCTTACTTAGAGTATATCAATGGCCACCTAATTGGTCTCCTGCACCAATTCTTGCTCTTTCAGTCTGTTTTCTACTCAGCAGTCCAAAGCATCTTTTTAAATATATAAGTAATATCTTTCCATTTTCTGGTCAGAATCCTCTATTTCTCATGTCATTTATAGTAAAAGCCAAATTCTTTACAATGACCTACAAGGCCCTCCACTATTTGGCCCCCTCACTATCACTATAACTATATCCCATGTTCTGCTATAAGCACACTTTCCTCCGTGCTGTGCTAACGTGCAGTAGATACACTCCTGTGTCAGGGCCTTAGTCCTGGCTATTTCCCCACTTAAAATGCTCTTGCTTCAGATATCCACCTTGTGTACTTTTACTTATTTCAGGTCTGGCTCAAATGTCACCTTTTCAGTGAGGCCTTCCCTGACCATTCTATTTAAAAATGCAACTTCCCTTCCTCTTCTCTCCTTGCCACCACCACTAGCATTCCTTATCTACCTTCCTTGCTGTAGTTTTCTTTATACTTACCACCATCTAAAATATTATTATTTTACCATTTCATTTAGTGTCTACTACTAAAAAAAAAAAAAAGAAAACTCCATCAAGGCAAGAGTGTCTGTCTCATTCATTGCTGTTTCCCCAGTTCCAGAGAGTACCTAGCAGTTAGGAGATGCTAGTTAACATTTGTTCAAAAATGACTGAATAAAATGGAATCATCCTTCTTCATCAGGCAAGTCTATGCTTAAGTCATAGATACAAGCTCAATGATGGAGTTTAACTTTTCCTAACTAGAGACTGAGCAATAAGATAGGTGTACCAAACTCTTACTCTAAGAAAAACCTACGTTCTTTCTGTCCCGGATATGGAGAACAGCAATAATAAGCTTTCTGTCCAATTCTAAGCTTATATGGTAGTTTAAACATGGTACGATGCAGCGCACATAGGCTTTGGCGTTGAACAAAGAGCACTCTGAACTTTATCAGCTATGTGACTTTGGGCTATTTAACACTGAATCTTAATTTTTTCATTTGGGCAAAAGGATAATGACCATTACCCAGGTTTATTAGTTAAGATTAGGTAAAGTTGGAGTGACAGAAAAATCCCAATAAAGAATCAAGCAAGATAGAAGTTTATCTCTCATGTATAAGTCTGGAGGTTGGTCCAGAGTGGGCATGGTACTCCATGTCCTCAGGGACCCAAGCTCTTTCATCTTGTGGCTCTGCCCATGGTAACCTTCATTACCAAGTTCACCAGAAGTTCCAAAATAGTTGCTTCTGTCCCAGCTACTGTGTCTACTCTCCAGCCAGTAGAAAGGAGGAAAGAAAGAGAGTCTCAAAGTCTACCACAAACATCCCAATTACCAGAACTTAGATAAATAGCCATGTAGAAGATAACTGGAAATGCAGTGTTTATTTTGGAGAGCTATCGACCCAGTTGAAAATGTTATTACCATGCAAGAAGGGAAGAATGAATATTAAAGGGCAAATGGTAGCCTTCCACTCTAGTTTATTGTAAAGATTAAATGACTCTAAGATTCATGATATCTAAAAAGCACTTAAACCATGAACTATCTTCTTCCTTTTTCTGCACTAAATCATGTATTGGCCTTGCCCTTTCAAGAAAATGAACATTCTTTAATTCTTTTTATCTGGTTCTTATTTCTTACCCATTTCTGCTGTATTTTCTTAAACCATCTCAGTCTTCCCCAACTCTTACAGGTAGAGATAAAACCTAATCATATCAACTAAAAAAAACTCTTTCAAGTGATGTAAGACACTGATATCCATCCTTGGGTGAGCCTGTCATCACTATAAAGGTCCCAGTAACAACAAAACCATTTCAATTGCTGGTTTTTAAAATCTTGATTGCTGAAATTTCAAAATTCCTTGGGATAACATGTAATAAGACAGACGTATAGTATTTTATGTGTTTGTTCTGATACCTTTAGCTCTTTTCTCAGCACTGCATGCCAGGTGAGGTTCTAAGTCACGTCACTTATGGCCCCTAAATGGTCAATGTTTAAGTGGAGGTATTTTTTCTTCAAAAAAAATCTTATTTATACGCATCAAACAGATTGAAGCATTGTGGTGCTGATGGAGGCGAGGGTGGGGCTGTAGACAAATCAGCTTATCTGTATCATCTCTTAACTTGTCGAGAATCAATTAGTAGCAGAGGAGTACGACTGATTACACCAGGGATTTGGCCAGGGAGTCAAAATTCTTGTTCACTTCAGTAACTTCAGCGATACACTGAGGCCTGGTTGCCTAGCAACTCAAACCAATCCAGGACAAGCTCTGCCAATACTTCTCCCAGAATCACCACTAAAAGAAGCAGAACTAATGATTAGTAGTCAAGAAATGGATCCACAGTTATAAATTAAACATAAGCGAACAGACAGCCACAGGCCCTCCAAGTGTTGGGAGCCTGAGGGCAGAGGAGGGGAGAGTGAGATCATCCAGCCACCCTCTAGAAACAAAAGAACAGGTCTGATTTCCCAACCATTTGCTTTCCTGTGCCCCCACATAGCATTGCCTTTGTGCTTCACTTTTTCCACTACTGTCTTCTGCATTTCATCTTCTAGTTCCCAGTCTTCCCTTTAGTCCTCACTGTAAAAATTGTCTTTCCTGCCTTTTGTAAACAATATTGACATACCTCCTTCTTGTTTATATGTTTATGCAGTGGTTATCAAATTGGGGAAATTTTGTGCCCCAGGGGACATTTGACAACACTTGGAGATGTGTTTGTCACACCAGGGCAAGGGAATGGGGAGCCACTGGCATCTAATGGGTAGAGCCAGAGATGCTCTAAACTTCCTACTATGAACATCCTACTAGTTATGGCCAGCCCCTCCTCGTAGGATTATCTGGCCCCAGATGTCAACAGTGCCAAAGTGGAGAAACTCTGGTCTAATGCATATATCCTCAACAAGGACAGAAAATTAAATACCATATTGGCTCAACACCTCCTGACAAAAATATCTTAGTTCCTTGGTATTTAATTTCCTGGGGAAGGAAGTGGAAATTAAAATAATGTCTTACAAGGCCTCCATGGATGGAAAAGGGGGTTCTATGGAAAGTAACATCACATGGTGATCTGATCATAAATTCTTAGCTGGGCAGATCATGGTGAGTAGTCACGTCCCAGGCGTGTAACTTCTTTACTAAAAGGCTTATCTTTGCCATAAGCAAGCCTTGTCTGTTGTTTCTGTGCATCTAGATTAACACACCTTTGTAATGTCCCCTTTCAGACCCCTCCTTCTAATACCTGGTCACCCTTTCAGACCCCTTACGAGAGGATCTAATCTTAACTGTCCCATAATTAGATCCCCCCCTGACTTTCTCCCACCTCCATGAAATCTTCCTTACGTTCCTGCCTTAATTTCAAATGCATAAAAGACGGTGCAAAACTGTTCTTCTCCAGATCACTTGAGATCTTGCTCCCCAGCACATGTTGTCAATTTGGCTCAAATAAATTCTTATAAAAATTCTCTGCAGGTTTGGACGTTCTTATGCTGACACCCTTGCAGGAGCAATGATGAAAAAAGGATTGAGGGACACTGGTCTAATGTTAGGGACCTTTCAGAGTTAAGGATCAGTTTTATCAAGCCCTTATACAAAGCACACAGTTGAAATTCAGCAAAAGCTGGTTCCTGGCGTTGATATACACCAAACCCCTGACATTAAATACGAGTTTAAAATGGATTGACCCTGGGAAGAAGGGCAGGAAGAAGATCCATCAGTGATCTAGCCTTTCTTTGAGAAAAGCATATATTCTTTCTTTCAGGCCTCAAAGGCACCTTAAAATGTTTTGGGCAATAATTGACTTCATGACACCCAGTAGCCTAGAAGAGCTAATGTACCTTTAAGTGATGAGTTTTTATGGCTTGCCCAAAGGCCCTAATGTTTTTGGTAGTTGAACACTGTAGTATAGAAAATAAAGGTGAGAGTTTTAAGACCATCCCATTCCACTGAAAAAATTCTGCTCTCTCAACGTAGCATATTTTTCGCTTCGAGGTATTTCTCCTACTGAAAAGGCTTAAAGTAACATTTATTCTCTGAAGGTCAAAAGCAAACATCTTGCTGGGACATTTTATCCTGCCCAAGGTATTAGAAAAGCCATGTTATAAAATGGCTAATATATATATATATATATAACTCCTGTCTCCGGGCCAATAACTTGTTTCTTCTAACCAGTTGACATTTTTTAAAAATTATTAATACAAATTTTTTTATCGAACCTGGTTGGAATCCCCTGAGATACTACTCTTTTACTGAGAGAAAACAGAGGACATTAAGAATATATAAAATTTGGCAAACTTTCAGTTTGATATTCTTTATTTTAAGGCTGTTTGGTTTCACCAAACTCTTCACTTGGTGCCTGGGAACAGGCCTAGGAGATGGTTTACTCAAGGAGAGGAGGCCCCAGGGTGCTTCAGGGTGTGGAACCCTCAGCAGTGTCTGGCCTGGAAGAAATGAGGAGTCAAAACTTCTTTTAAAATCAGAAAATACTCCTGCAACTTTGAGGACAAAGTTTGGGGCTTTGTTGGTCAGAGTAATTAAGTGAAGGTCGCTCCAGGAATGTGGCCTCCTTGATCCACACAGCTGCAGAAGACTCTGGGAAGAAAGACTCCTCACTTCCTGTAGCTGTGGGTTGTCCCACTGGGGCTGCCTGTCACAGGCTGTCCTGAGGGCTCCGACCACCCCCCCTACGTTTTTCCTCCTACCAGTTTCCATCATCTTTAAACAGAAGAATAAGGGGAGAGTCAGTTCATTGAAATGGATGCCAAAAAGATATTTTACAGCAGTACTACTTTCAAAATGAATTCACATGTCTCAAAACATTTTTTCTACTAAGTAATTTTCGTTATAGCTTAAAAAATAAAATGAGGCAGGAAGCGGAAAGCGAGAAAGGACTTCATGAAGCCAAAATAAAAGTTTTATTGGATTCTGTTTCAAAAATAGAGTCCCTGGGTTCAGCTTTTATTATGACAATATAGGGCAAAACCATTTAGTTTTACATGCATACAATCTACTCATTTTTAAACCTGGTTTTGTGTTCCAACAGAGGAAATTATTTTGGCATTGTGAAAGTTTTTGCTTTGCAGAGTCCTTTGAGAAGAATTTAATTGAGTTTTATAGTACTTTATGTTTTTAATTTTAGAGTCACAATTATCAATGTTTATTTAATAGAACATAGAACATGTATTGTCTTTGTTAAACAAATAAGTGATCTAAGGACCTAGAATGATAATTCTACAAGCCAAATGCAATGGCATAAAGCACACATGCAAATTTGTGAGCTTACTCTTTCTCACTTCCAAGGAAAGTTCAAGAGAAATTTAATGTTTTACATTGATCACATGAATTATAAGAGGTATTCTGGCCCAGAGCTCAATGCTGTTGGTAATAATGCCTTAAGCTTGAGTTACTTCACCAGTTTTCAAACATTCTTTTACATATATCATCTTCTTTGATTTTCTCAGCATTCCATTAGGTGGGCCTGGAAAACATTATATGGTAGATATGGATCTCACCCACAGTTCTGGTGGGGAAGACTAGGACTTATCTAAAATGCAACTGGGTTGGTGGGAGTAGTTAATTTTCAAGGCTCCACTAGCACCTAATTTCCCCAGAGCACCTCTTCCAGGTTAGTAGGATCACAAAAACACACCCAGGATGGTCAAATCACAAAAAGCCTCTATTTCTAGGTGTCGAGTCAGGGGTGTAGAGTGGATTTCTCCCAGCCTGCTCCCCCGCCCCTTGGCCAGGAGCTTTTTTGTATAGGACACAACCAGCGCAGGAGTATGCAGGAGTCCTGACAGCCTTCACCTTTCCGGGGCTGCTCCTCCATCCTGCTAAGGTAGGTGGCAGAGTTCTGGGACACTATGAGTTTTCAAGAACTTTGGGAAGAGGAAGTAGGAGAGGTGGGGAACAGTTTTTAGTTGTCCAGACATGTTGCTACCGTGATGTCCATTCTTATCTGTATATCACCTGCAGGCCCGGTGGCTCCGCTGTTTCCAGTACACACTTGGGACAGGGAGATGTGCGATCAGAAGCCTGTGGTCTCGTCCCAGATGCACGATGCAGCCATTTCCCCCGTTTCTGTAAAGATCATCACTGCTGGTTCTGCTCATGGCTCGCACCCCTCGGACCGCACCTCTGTCTCCGTCTCTCACTCTCACCTGCCTTCTTTCTCACCTTTTCTTCCTCCCCACAAGCAGGCCAAGAGGCCCTCTCCTAGCCTGGGGGAAGAAAGGCGCTCTTCTTTAGGACTCAGGCTTCTGTAAGGCAGAGACAGGCCTTCCCCTAAGCGGCTTCTGTTCCAGCCCTGCCGCACACCTGCCCAGAGGCCATGAAACAGGGCCGGCCACCTCCTTGAAGAGAAGGAAGGAGAAAGGAAAGAATATTGGCTGGAGAAAATTATTTGCCCACAGCTGCTATTTTTTAAATGGAAAACAAACTGCTGTAAAGGTTGCAACCAGGATCAGCTGAGGGCAGACTCGCTGGATATTTTGGGCCGCGGTGTGATAACGTGAGCTAAGTATCCTATAAATGACCAGGAAAAAAAGGATGGGCCAAGCCTGCATATGCTCGGAACCGACCTGGATCAGCCTGGCAAAGGATCCGAACGAAGGTGTTGTGTTATGTTCTCCACGCCTGTCTTGGGAGTAACGGAAGCCCGCACTCCCCCTGATCGACAGACTGGCAGGCAGCGTGGTTTTCCAGGAAAGACCAAAGCTAGAGGGCTGACCTGGCCGTGTCCACCTTCCTGCCTCACTGTGCTTTTCCCATAGGGGGAGCAGATTGAAGAGCACAGCGCTCTCAACAGGGCCCTTGTGATGTGCTCCTTTTCTTATGGAATGTAACACGTGCTTTGTGATACATAGGTGGGCTTTAAATCCAGATAGGAAGTGGGGTGGTGCTGGTGCTAGTGGGAGGGGGCAGGAAAGTGACATCTCCAAGGAAGATGTGCCATCTATGGAGAGACATAAAAGTCGAATAAGAATTAACTAGGAGGAGAGTTTAAGGGGGAGAGAAGAGATGGAAGGAAGAGCATATAAGAGGCCTGCGTCAAAAGACATGGTTTGTTGAAGGAACTGAAAGTAGTTCGCTGTTGCTGGACCAGAAAGTGTCAGGACAGTGTAAGGAAGTGTGATGGGGGGTGGAGGAGATTAGAAAATTGAGAGAAGTTCGCAGAGGGGTAATTGGCTGTATATAACAGAAAAACCAAATTACAGTGGCTTTAACAGATAAGCATTAGCTTTTCTCACGTAACGAGTAAGAGGTGGGTAGATATTTGCTGATGTTGGTTAGGTAGCTCAAAATCATCAAGGATAAAGTCTCAGCAAGTCTCTAGGCCCTTTTTGAATGGCTCTAGTCAGCACTTCCACTTTTCAGGAATTCAGGAAAAAGCAAAAAAAGGCCAAAATGGTTCATGCTTATTGAGCCTGATATTTAAAGGAGTTTGTCCTAGAGCCCCACTCCAAAACTGTACCTAACAGCCATCACACAGAAGTGTGGGGATTTACTTTGAATGAATACATTTGATACATATTTTCACTTTCTTTCTTACACCTATGCGCCGATTGGCCCGTTTCAGGCCCTGTTAAGTTGGTCCTTAACAGCAGTGGGAATTTCTTACGTAACTTCGTCCTGCTGGGCCCCAGCTTGAGAGACTTCAAAGACTTTCCGTAGCCCATAGGCCGACATTCAAGACCCTGCTCCAATGTACCGTTAATTAAATTCAACAAAAATCCATTAGGCACTTACCACATACAGACAGGCTGGACTATCCATGCTGCCTAAACAGGCGCGGTCATTTCCATGCTGTCCCTTTCCCTTGCTCATCCTATGCATCTCGCATACCTGAGTCCAGTGTGTTCTTCAGGACCCCGTTCACGTCCTAGCTTGTCCTGGAAGTTACCCTGTGCATTAACTTATAAGGATTTCTCCCCCCTTTAATTCACAGCACTCGTTGTCCCACACACTTGGCTAGCAATTGGGAATGGACTGCCCTGTTGCTACTTGGTTCTTACGCTATCGAGCTCTCCTTCTGTTTCCATGCCAACATGTACTATCTCCTCTTTACACCTTCCACATAAAACTTTCAGATATGTTTATTGTTGAAGGAAAACACCAGTGAATGAATAATAGATTATAACTGCTCCAAAAACATTTCATTACAGTTTTAAGATCATTATGAAGCTTCCTTGGACTGAACTTGTCAATTGTCCTCGAAACTATGTGGTCAGATTTCCACTGAGATGTGACTCCGAATACAGAGATTCTCCCCATTTTCCTTATGCCTCTTTGTTTTTACGAAAGACCTACATTAGTATTGTTAACCAAACAAAACCCAAAGAGGATTTTTGCTTTCATGAATAAAGGCAAAAAAAGCAAACCCAGCATTCAGCGTTTGTTTTGCAGCTGCCTTCATAGAGGCAGTATGCACCCAAGCAGTGACACTGTCACCACCAAGCTTCTTCCCCGGGAACAGCACTCAGCACTCAGCATCAGGCTGCTGCAGCTTTGAACGGTGTCTGTGAGCGTCTGTGCTTTATCTCGACTTTTTCTATGCATCCCTGAGCAAGCTGTATCCTAAGGTATCAGAAAAGCCTAAGAGAGCTCATCCTTATGTTAGGCGTAGCGTAAAACTGGACATAATTAAATTAAGTGCTTCGAAAGTAGTGAACAAAATAAAGACATTATGCATGTGTTGAATTTTTGGCCTGAGAAAGCTAAAAAAAATTTCCACAGTAATTAATGGTAGCTGCTTCGTTGCTTTATGCTATTTTGGCTTATGAGAGGCTTCATAGGAACGCTCTACTTTCAGGTAGCTGGGGAAACCTGTACACTGGGGGCACTTAGTTACCCCTCCAGATCCTTTCACATATTTATTACAATCACTTTCTTCTGTAGATGGAGACATTGATTTCACAGAGCCTTAAACAAATATTAGCCAGGACACTAATATCTGGATAGGTGTTAATAATATAGGAGGCTCACCAGAATAGCATCTGTCCAAGCAAATGGAACATATGTGATTGCTACATTGTTTGTTGAAATAAAAGAAATTCAATTGATATTTAATTCTGATGTATAGCACATGGATGTCTTCAGAAAAGTAACAGTTGATAGCTAAGTATAATTACACGTAAGTGTTAGTCAAATAGCCTAAGAACGCTTCATGAAACTCTGGAAAGTTCATCTCGAGTATAGCAAAAATTCCGGTTAGACTTCTGTTGTATTGGTAATGAATCCATAATTCTCAAAACACAATATGGGCCTTTGACTTTTCAGCAGAAGTGAAGAGGACACTGAAGCCTGTGACTGCGTTTGATTTACCTGTGGAGACAATGACTAAGCACATGGTAGGTGTGTGAGGTTTGCTTTTTTGATATGGCACTTGAAGAGGAATTAAAATTCTTTCCTAAGCCTGCTGGCATTGAGTATATATGAACTTGTATTTAAGTACAGAAAAATCTCAGTGTGAAAAATGCCTGGAATAATTTTTCAAAAATAGGGAATATTTTGCTTTTCTATTTCAAATGATTTTGTTCAACAAGACCTAGCCCACACACTAAAAATGAATGTTCAGATCGTTCATAGTGTGAGTTAATGTCAGCATCTCTAGCTGTTTCTCAAATTGGGTCAAGATTCACCTTGAGGCTCTTTTATATCTTTCTAGCTCTGGATAGCAGCTTGAGGCCCAGGGTTACCAGGTCCTATTAGCAGCATAAAACGGAGCAGACAGCAAAGAGCCTCTCCCTTAGGATCAGTACTCACCACTCCTGCTTGTTGTTTGCCTGACTATGAATCCTGACTCTAGATTACCTCCCATATCTACATACTGTGCCTGGAAACACTTATCTTCCTGCTGTGAGATAAATTCCTGCAACCTGTTTTCCTTTCCATTTACATCTACAGGGGCATCAAGGAATGTTCTCCCAGCACCAGTTTAAACTGGCTCCTGATCAGACCTTGACCGAAGCCTCTCCTCCCTAATTCAATGCCTGCTCTTGCATCCATTTATTTAATAGGACCTTCCACTGCCTCTATTTTGCCTCCTAGTGACTTTGAAACATGTAGCTATTAAAAATTGCTGTAGAATTATTCTTATCCTACGGGAGCAGGATTAGCAGTTGGTAGGTAAATTAAGAAGTTAATTAAAGAATAAAATCATAAAAATTACATGTATATATCTTAAACATTCTAACCTGAAACATTTTAATGTACATTTGTTCACAAATTTTTGATGAAGGACTAAGTTCTCTCTAATTAGATTTCTGAGTTGTCTTTCTTGTATAAACCACTCCATGGTGTATTAGCCACCATTCCTAGTTTTGGTTTCTCCATAGTGGAGGGAGAACTTAAAGATGCTTTTAAATCTAAACTTTTATGATTCTTTCAATCTTTTAAAGTTTTCTTGCCCACACTTAAATTGATACCAACTTTATTCTGTGTAGTGCTTTGCTTCTATCAAGTCTTTCTTAAGTATTTTACTTTGGCATGGGCACAATTCTCTTTACAAACTCATTTATCAATGATGTACACAGCATACATTATGTCCTATAATTACAGTAAAGAACAGATGTCATAAGCAGGTTTGGGAACAAATGCAATCGACTCTTGGTAAGTATATAACCCAACTGGTAGGGGAAGAAATGAGAAAACAAGAGAGTACCATAGAAACAGTGAGTATTCAAAATGCTGTGGGCATCCAAGGAATGGAAGCACCAGTATGAGATACATAAGAAATCAGTTGAAAGAATCTATTGCACAATGATATAGAGCATCTCCTATCTTAGGCAACCAAAGAAAGAAAGAAAATTCTCTCTCTCAACTCTTAGAGCAATATAAGGAAAGAATCTGATTGAGCCATGTGTTTGCCATGAGATTGACTATTATTACCAGGAACACAGGGTACTATGATAGCCCAACTTGGGACACACTGCAGCCCTGGAGTTGCCTACACAGTTAGCCCAGCAGCCCGGGAGTAAGTGACTAAATCAGTAGACAAACCCTGATCCAGTTAAAAGCAGGGCCTTGTAGTAGGAAATGATGGAGAATTCTTGTAAGGAGACTACATTAGCTCAATTTTAAACCCCTCCCCCCTTTTAAGGTTACTTAAATTTTCTTAAAAGTAAGGAGTGTGATATAATAATAATAACAAAACAACTAATGGCTACCAATGCTTGAACTATAATAATGTGTTAGGCAATATTCCGAGCATTTTCTGTGATTATTACTTAATGTGACCTCTCATGGACACTAATCCCCACTGGGTCCCCATCTTGCTACATTTCCTGAGTTTATTTCCACCTCTTAGAAAACTGTTGTATGTCTTCACAGCTTTCCTTTCACCGAACCCCCAACACCATCTTTATTTAGTTCATGAGCTTGCTTCTCATTTTACTGAGAAAAAAGAAGCTATGCGAAGAGCTCTAACCATCTCACGTACACAGCTACCTCTCCCTGTACGGTGCTCTGTGCTTACCTTCCTGTTACCAAGGTCCACCCCCACCTGCAGCAAACGCCTGGAGCCCATCCATTCCCTCTCATATTTGGGAGGACTTACATCCTTCAATTATTTTTTCTCCCCGTGGCATCTTCAATTTCCCCCTTAGCTCTTATCATTTCCATTAGCATACAAGTCTGTTATAATTTCTCTTTGAAAAAAAAAAATCTCTTTGAACCCATATCCCATACCAATTATTGCCTCAATTCTCTGCTGTCCTTGATGGAGCAAAACTCTTGATGGAGTTATTTATACTTCTCTCCAATTTCTTTCCGTCCATTCTCCCTCAAACTCTCTGCAATTAAGCTCTTGCACATACCACTCCAACAATTAATAACTGTCTCTCCTCATCATGTTTGATTTACCAGCAGAAATGAACAAAGCCAATTATTCTCTTCTCCTTGAAACACATTCTCCCCTTTGTTTCTAGAACAATCTTCAGTTTTACTCCTACATCACAAACTGCTCTTTCTTAGGAGGCTCCTTCACTAGTTGCTTCTCACTTAACCCATAAATGTGGGAATACCTCAGCCTGAGTCTTTTTCTATCTATACTCAATCCCTGGATGACCTCATTGATGTAAATATATGTATAAACTGATAACTCTTTAATTTATATCTTCAGCTTTGATCTCTTCTTTTTTTTTTTTTTAATTTATCTTTATTGTTGAAAGTATTACAGGTGTCCCATGTCCCCCCCACCAATTGACCCCCTCCACCTTGCTCCCACCCCCTCCCCGTTATTGATTGTGTCCAGGGTTATGCATATATGCATATAACTTCTTTGGTTAATCTCTTCCCACCCTCCACCCTCCTTCCCTCTTTCCTCTGAGATATGATTGTCTGTTGCATGCGTCAATGTCTCTGAATCTATTTAGTTCATCAGATTCTTTTGTTCATTAGCTTCTTCTTAAAGAAGACCCTTCAACATTTCCTGTAGTGCTGGTCTGGTGGTGATGAACTCCTTTAGCTTTTCCTTGTCTGAGAAGTTCTTTATCTGACTTTTAATTCTAAATGATAGCTTTGCTGGGTAGAGCAATCTTGGTTATAGTTCCATGTTTTTCATCACTTTGAATATTTCTTGCCACTCCTTTATAGCCTGCAAAGTTTCTGTTGAAAAGTCAGCTGACAGTCATATGGGTGCTCCCTTGTAGGTAACTAACTGCTTTTCTCTTGCTGCTTTTAAGATTCTCTCTTTGTCTTTAACCTTTGGCATTTTAATTATGATGTGTCTTGCTGTGGGCCTCTTTGGGCTCCTCTTTTTTGGGACCTTCTGTGCTTCCTGGACTATTTCTGGAAAGTCTATTTCTTTCCTCAGGTAGGGGAAATTTTCTGTCATTATTTTTTCAAATAGGTTTTCAATTTCTTGCTCTCTTTCTTCTTCTTCTGCCACCTCAATAATACAAATGTTGGGCCTCTTGAAGTTGTCCCAGAGGCTTCTTATACTATCTTCATATTTCTGGATTATTTTTCTTTTTGCTCTTCTGGTTGGGTGTTTTTTGTTTCTTCATGTTCCAAATTGCTGATTTGATTCTCAGCGTCCTCTACTCTACTGTTGAGTCCCTGTAAATTATTCTTCATGTCAGTTTGTGTAACCTTCATTTCAAATTGGTACTTTATTATGTCATTGATTTTCTCAGTTATTTTTGTAAATCTCTTACTAATATGGTTGAGCATCCTTATAAACAAAATTCTGAACTCTGTATCTGTTAGCTTGCTTGGATCTATTTCATTTAGTTCCTCTTCTAGAGATTTTTTTCTCTTCTTTCCTTTGTGACATGTTTCTTTGCCTCCACATTTTCGCTGCTTTCCTGGTGTTTGTTTCTGTGTATTAGGTAGAGCTTCTATGTCTTCTGGAATTTATAGAGTGGCTTTGTGTAGTAGGTGTCCTGTAAGGCCCAGTGGCTCAGCCTCCCCAGTCACCTGAGCTGGGCCCTCTAGGTGCTCCTCTGTGTGGGCTGTGTGCACTGTTCTGTTGTAGTTGAGCCTTGGTTGCTGGTGGCATCACTGGGAGGAATTGACCCCCAGACCAATCAGCTGTGAGAACCAGCTGCAACTACAGCCAAAGAGCTGCTGTGCTGGAGACACCCCTATGGAGCAGGATTTACTTCAGTGGAGCTTTGTTCACCAAGTGCGTCCCTTGAGTGTGTCACTTGTGGATGTAGTAGGGTTGTAATCCAGGGTGGTCGAGTCTGACCACCAGGTGCACTGTCTCTGGGGCCTCCCAGGAGGTGCAAAGTCAGCTTCTGCCAGTGCCTTGCCCAGGGTCACCCAGCAAACCATAGTTGGCTGCTACTTGTGCTGGGCTTGGAGGTGTCCAGGAGAGGCCAAGCTATGAACCAATGCAGGCTGCCGCTAGTACCAGGCCTGGGCCACTTATCAAGCCGTATGGGGCCCACTGCTGCTTGTTTGAGAGATTTTAGGAAAGTCCTAAGCATGAGGCTCGAGAGGCCACTTGCACAGAAAAGCCCCTGGAAATGGCCTGGATGAGCCTGCAGGTGGGGAGGGGTGGGGCCTCAGGGAATCACCGGGGTGGGGCCAAAGGTGTGAGTCAGGAGCTGGAGATTCAAATAAGGTGCCTGCCTACCTGCTGTGTGTGGGGAGGGCTGGACAAAGGAGCAATGGCCTCTGCCAGCTGTTCTGTCTGGGAGGAAGCTGCCCCTCCAGCTCTCGCCCGGATTTCAGGCAGGTTAGTTCCTCCCCAAGTGTCCCAGATCCTTTCAAGCTGCTGCCCGCTGCTGGGCTCAGAGGGAGTGTGTCTGAGTGAGTCCGTGCGCGGGCCCTTTAAGAGGAGCTGCTGGGGCTCTGGCACCCTCTGCGACCCTCAGCGACAGTCCCTGCTGGGTTTCACAGCCCGAAGCTGTGGGGATTTCTCTTCTTGGCCCTGGAGCCCTGGGCTGGGGACCCGATGTGGGGCTGAGACCCCTCCCTCCTCCCTCCTCCGGGAAACCTCCGCCGCCGAGATACCCTCCCAGGTTTAACCCGGGGCACCGGGCGTGGGCCTGTGGCTGCGTCTCCAGGATTCAGCCCCGATCTGCCCGAGTCTCCGCCCCTCCTACCGGTCTCTGTGCTTCTTCAGTTCCCTGGTTGTAGGGCTTCTGTTCAACTGGATTTCAGGAGGCTCTGAGTGACAGTGGTTCTGTATTTTAGTTGTAATTTTGATGTGGTTGCAGGAGGCAGTGGGTGCAGCTGTTACCTACTCAGCCTTTTTCCCCCCTCTCTAGCTTTGATCTCTTCTTTGCATTCTAGATAAATGTCTATTCAGTATGTCCACTTGCATGACAATAGGCATCTCAATACAGTCAGTTCTGCCCTAACACTTATTTTGAAATTGTGATTGTGTTCCAATGGGATTGATACTTCAGGGAATAATTTGAGCATGACACCAATTTCGCTTTTACTTATGTGCAATGCAGAAAACTGTGCCCAGCTTCCCCAGGTCAATCCTGTTGAAGTCTGAGCCTTCCGTTTCCCCTTGGCAGATGGGAGGGTATGGAGAGGTGATGCCAAGAGAGACAAAGGACTCTAATGATTGCATTTTCCAGCAATTTTCTTTTTTAATTCTGTGCTTTGCAGAAGCTGCAAGAGTGGCTGCATGTAAATAGACCGCTCTGATGGACGTCTGGTACCATCGCATTTTTTCAGGTTTAATCCATAGAAAAAGGACACAGTGGCCCACAATGTAGAGGGTCAACCATAAAATATAAAACACAACCCGAATGGGGCAGTGCAAGAAGAAAAGTGCCAACAGCCTCAGCGAGTAAATGGCCTTTGGTAATTTTTTTCCCCAGAAGGAAATCTAAATCAGGAGCCCGACGATTGTGCTAATCTTTTTCTTTCCTTTTCTCTCCTCCCTCAGGAAGGAAGCCATTCAGGCAACAAGCAGGCTCTTATCCCTGGCTTCTTATCATTAACCAGAGGGGCCTGTGCTGGAAATGAGATTCAGAGCCAGGACCAGGAAAGCCTATTTCCTTAATTGAGCGCCTCCCTTTTGGAGTCCTGTCTCCCTGCTGGAGCCTGGAGCTGGCTGGGTCCCCCTGGCCACGATCACTGGTGTGTAATCTCTTCACACCAGAAGCAGATGCTCCGAGACTTGGAGCCTTTAATAAGGTTTCTCTGTCCTCCACATGTCAGGCAGGTGGAGGAAAGAACAGTCTTCAGGAAAACCACTGGTCAAAGGGTTCAAGATTAGGAGTTTGGGGCTTCCCTGACGCACACTCCTCAGTCAAGAATCTGCAGTTCTGGGGGATTTTCAGCACCCTGAGGGTGCTCCTCATCCTATCCCTTCCCATGCTTTCCCTGCCCTGGCCCCATGGGTGTAAGGACCATTTCTCTCTGGTAGAAGGGGCTATTTTAAAAAATCAGCTAAGCTCACATGATGTTGAAATTAATTAAACGCTGTAAATGAGGGCAATGCCAGACATGAGGACAAGATTGCCATGGGAATTAGATTATGTAAAACTTGAGAAGTCCCTTACCTCTCTTGCCCAAACAACAATAACATTAATGATGTAGTTGAGCACCTTTTATATGCTGTCACTGTTTTATGTGCTTGACATGTGTTTGCTCCTTAATTTTCATGACAGCCCAATAATAATAATAATAGTAATAATAATAATTCTCATCCACTAAAAGGTAACCTTCAGGGAGCAGGAATTCTGTCTGCTTTATTCACCAGAGTGCTACCCACAGTGCTCAGCAAAAATTTGTTGAAGAAATGGACTTTACAGACGACACTGACACAACTAGTACACAGTGGGCCCAGGCTGGAGCTCCATTGTCCAGCTTCCTAGTGTGTGTGGTGTCGCTCACTCCAACTCAGTCTTTCAGACCAGCACAGATGTCACCTCCCCTGGGAAGCTGGAAAGGAAATTGATCTTCTGGGAAAACCTTCCCACTCCTCTCTCCATGGGATATCTTAGAAGAAACTGCTTCGCAAGCTCCCAGGAAGAGCACAAATTATGTAGCATCTTGCTCGAGCTTTAAATCCTGCCCTGCATCTTTGTGCCCTTCCTCACTCCTCCACGACCTCCTCCCTTGTTCTCTTCCGTGCTTCCGTCCTCCCAAGTGCTCATTTTGGATTCCCAGGATCACACTCCCACCCTCAGTCTTGCCCTTTATCTCCCTGGGCCAAATTCTGACAGTGACACTGTCCATGCAGCCACTCCCCTATTCCCCAGGGCCCGCTGTGCTGGCTCTGCAGAAGAAACCACTTGGGTGTCCATTTCAATCCAACCTTTGATCGTCTCCAAAGCTCTTTTTATAGTCAAGAAATTGCGTTTCCTGTTTCCTCTCAAACTTTGAAATTAGGCAGCATAGGCTGACCTGGGCATGGCACTCTAAAAATAGGGCTGGCATCACCTTCTTCCTGACTTATATAGCAGCAGGAGGGAGAGAACTATCAGAGTATTTATTAGAAACCTAGTAGAAGCCAAGCAAAAAGCTAAGGTGAACATACCTGTGGGGGTGTAAGGCCTTAGAGGTACACTGCTACCGAAAAGCCTTGCTTTGAACCCATGCCCTAAAATTTTGCAAAGGGAAAATACCAAAAGACAAGTAGCCCCATCAGACCTCCCCGATAGGAGCAGATCGCATCAAGGATTGTATTCTGCTCAGCACTGCATTTGCTGTGACCTAATGTCCCATGAAATAGCTGTGGATCCAACCACTGATACTAATAACTAAAACCCAAATCTAGGTTTTTCCAGTTGGAGATTAGGATTCATTTCTGCAACTATGAGTTTAGGAGGAAATACTACACGATATGTCATAATCCACAAATAGTATTTTCTCTTTGGGGAAGAAACTGGTTCTTAGGAAGCCAGCCAGGGAAGGCAGATTGGCTTTCGCGGTCTTGTTTCGATTCCTGGCTGTATGAGTTGGTGACTCATGACCACAGCCTTCAGCTTAAGCCTGGGCAGCAGCTCAGAGCTGGGAATGGAGGTTCTTACTGGAGAAGACTGAACAGCATCCATAGCTGAGGTCGCAGAATCTGGTGTCGCTAACAAGGAAAGATGACTACTGCCCCTTCTCTTCCACAAGCTGGAGGCTTTCTTTGGCAGATTTGCATCGTCTGCATGAAATGGCAGCCTCGCCTCTGGTACTCCCATTATGTCTTCCACAGATGTAGAATTACAGAATTCTAGAACCAGAAAGTTCCTTAGGGATCATCTCCTCCATCTTCTCAAATTCGATGTAGAGAAAATAAGGCCGAGAGACCAGGTAACTGACTTTGCTAAGGAAAGCCTGGACTGCTGTCTGAGTCCAGGGTTTTTGCCATGGAAGCCACAAGGGGGTTCCCATGTGCCGTCTGGTAGTGTGAAGTAGAGTAATTGGAGAGGCAGGATATTCTTTTGTGAATGACATTTTGTTGAGTGTCATTTTTATTGACACTTGAAATTTGTCAATATGTTGATAATCATTGACATTGAAGAAAGACAATGTCTTCAATGCCATCCTAGAAAAAACAGGAGCACAAAGACCAGTGACCAGAGGGGCTGTGGAGCTACACAGGGCTTGAGCTTGACCTGGGCCTGCGGGCCAGAGAGGCCTCACGCGTAGTTCATGTTTGCACCCTGCCCAGTGTGCAGCCTCTGTGTGGTGGGCTGTGCTGTGTCAGTTTATCACAGCTGGGAGTTTAGCTCTCTCAGACCCTCTTCCTTGCATGAGTCAGGGTATACAGTTGGCCAGAAGTGGAACCTGTGTGAGATTTGAAAGGCAGAAGAGAGGCAGTGGCCATTGCTTCCTGAAGGTCTTTTCAAGGTCATGTGTGGGGACAGATGAGCAAAGCTTGTCCTTGCTCTGCATCCAGTCCTTCCAGACCAAACCCTGCTGCCCAACAGCAGCCCCAAGCCCACTGCCAGAGGCCGGGCTACAGCCCCACAGAATGCACGGAGGCAAGAGCTTCCCGTGACTCTGCTCAGCCCGCTTCACAGGCCCCTTCAGTCACTGGAACTGGTTAACTCCTCTGACTAGCTGGTGACGCCCCATCTCCTGCCCGCCTTTCACACCTTAACTTCTCCAGTTCCTCCCACACCTGCGTAAGGCCTGATTCCTGGAAAAGGCCTTTACCCTGCAGCACGCAGAGAAACTGCCCCGGTGACTGAACCTGAGTGATTCACACGGGTCTCCAGGAAAGACGAGCCTGGGGCATCCAGCGCCCCTGCCTCTCCCTGCACTTGGAAATGCACCAGGAAACTGTGTGGCAAAGGAGGAACCAGGGAGCGCTGTCGCTGCGGGCAGGCAAATACATGCTGTCGGCACCTCCTGGAAGACCTCCCTGGTGAAGAATGCCCCCAAATCTTACAGCGAAGGCTTGCTGAGGGGGCTGGGGGAGCTGAGAGCCATACCTGCTAGAGGTTCTTCACAAAGGGACAGTGCTTCTATCATTCAAAAGCCCTTTCTAGCCTTTATAACCCCTCCAACCCTCTCTTCCTCACCTCCCCCCAAAAAACTCAGCTCTACTACAAGACTTTTGATGTCCTTGTTGTCTAATTGATCTACAGAGCTGAAGACTGGTTTCCTTAATCTGTTTTGACTGTTCCTATTTCCAGACCCTTCTGGGACCTAATCAGTTGTGAAAATCAATCTTAAAAGGACTACAATTAACTGAACTTTCCCAACCTCTATAAACTGTATAATTTGCAGCTTCTCACGTGATTATTTTTGCCCTGTCATTTAAAAACTATGAAGTGTCAGTGGTAAAAAGTCAAATATCACTTGAATGAACTTCCTGATGCCTAAGAAAAAAAGCCCCCAAATTTGAAAACTGCTACTCACATTTTAGCTGAATTCTGGTGGAAGGACATGACCACATCTGACAGTAGGATATCAAGGGATTTAAAAAAAAAAAATTCCCTCGTCTCTTCTTTATTGTGCAATGCACATTTTCCTTTTAAATTCATGCATTGATTTTTATTTTCTTAAAGAGCTAAATTAACAGTTCCTGAGAACACTGATATGTAGGTTGTTAAATAGAAGTTAATGGAAGAAATGATTCTCTGGTCAAATAGAGTGTGAGAAACACTGGCTTCATTTAAAAAAAAAAAAAAAGAAAGAGACAGAGCATCTTCTTGCCTCAGGAGCTGTGCTGGACACTGAGCACAAAATATGCGGCCCCGGCACAGTTAAATGAGCTTCCTTACAGGGAGATTCTTGAGGGCCCCTCACATACCACTATGCACCATGAATACCAAGGGAAAATGCTCTGCCACATTTTCCCAACTCATCTTCTTCTCCCCTCTTTTTCAAGCACACAGAGTAACACTAGTTATCCTTAGGGTATTTGTTTGTAAAAATTTGACCTAAATAAAACAAAACTCTGAGCCTAAGAAAGAGTATTTCTAAAGAGCAGCATCGAACTGTTGTCCAAGTTGAACCTTACATCATTAAAAGAAATAAAATGCAAAGATACTATTCATTTTCCATAAAATGAGCTAAAAGCATTGACATATTTGTTAGCAAGGCAAAGATAGATTTTGCCATTTTTATCACTTTAAGGGGAACAAATGTTTCGTGTATCTGCTGTAGTGGTGCTAATTCACCACATGGAAAAACAAGGAGCAAATCTTTGAATTAGTGCTGTGTTTACACTTCTGTTGTAAAAGATTCATTCAATACAATTTGATGTTATGTAGCGGAGGAAAAAATTTGAGTCTGGATTGTTTTTTAGGGAATTACAGTCCAAGGGACTGACCTGTGCCCATGCAAGGATTTTCTTCTCTGGTACCTTTGGAGATTAGGCGAGTTTGTCTCATTTTTCTCCCAGAGTCAGTCCAAACAGCCCACTTCTCTGATGTGCCCCGGCCACACCTCCCCCTGGGACCCCCACTCAGGATCCTGGTCCCCGTGATTCTGTCATCCCCCTTGACGTCTCACTGCGGTGACATCAAGCTGCTGGCCTCAGCTGAGTGGTGCTGCAGGCACATTTGATTTCATCACTCTGTTCCTGAGTTTCTTACTGTTATGTTGAGAGTAAAAGACTCCTTTTCTTAAGGTGTGGAGTAGCTGAAGGTGAAAATGAAACGTGGATATTACTCTCTTAAAATTCCTCTGCCATTTCATCATAAAAATTCTAACCTCCTCGCAGCCTTGGATTTCCTCCATCTTCTTTGTCTTCCTCCCTCTATCTTTCATGTGTGTGTGTTTTAAAAGTTGAGTAGATTGAGGTATAATTTACATGTGGTAAGATTTGCCCTTTTTAGTGCCCAACAGTTTTGAACTTTTGACAAATGCTATGGTTGCATGACCAGCACCACAACCAAGCACAGAACATTTCTATCGCCTCCCGAGTTCCCTTGTGCTCTTTTCTAGTCCCTCACTCACCTTACCCCTAACCCGTGGCTGCCACTGATTTGTTTCCTGTCTCTACATCTGCTTTGAGACTATCATTAAAAAGAGATCATTCAGTACATAGCCTTACTTAATTGGCATAATGCATTTGATATTCATGCAGGTTTTTGCATGAATCCGTGGTTTGTTCATTCTGATTGCTGAGTAATATTCCATGGTTTTGTTTGTGTTTGTTTGTTTGTTTTTATCCATTTGTCAGTTAAAGACATTTGAGCTATATTCCATTTTTGGTGTTCATGAATAAAAGCACCATAAGAAAGCCTATGAATATATGTTTTCATGTGAATATAAGTCTTCACTTATTTTAAGTAAGCACCTAGGAATAAGACCACTGAGTCATGTTTAACTTTATCAGAAACTGACAAACGATCTTCAGAAGTGGCTAGGTCATATTGTTTTACCACCGGCAATGTGTGAAATTTCCAGATGATCCTCATCAGCAGTTGGTATTGTTAGGTTTTCTATAAGTAATTCTAACAGATGTGTAGTGGTGTCTCATGTGGTTTTAATTTGTTTTTCCCTAATAATGTTGCATATTTTTACATGTGCTTATGTGTCACCCATATTTCTTTTGGTGAAGTCTCTGTTCAAATAACCCATTTTTAAAAATTGGCTGTGTTTTTTTTTTTAGTTGAGTTTTGAAGGTTGTTTATAAATTCTGGATATAAATGCTTCAGTAGACATGTCTTTTGCAAATATTTCAAATGCTAAACTAACATTGTATTTGTGGGATAAACCCGTCTTGGTATGATGTATTACACTTAGTGCTGGATTCAACTTTCTAATACTGTTTTGAAGATTTTTATATCCATGTTCAGGTGGAATATTGGCCTTTAATGTCCTTTTCTCATGATGTGTTTGTCTGGTTTTGGTATGATGTGACGCCTTCCTCATAGTTATTTGGGGATTACTCTATTCTCTTCTACTTTCTGGGAGAGTTTGGTATTATTGGAATTATTTCTTCTTTAAATATTTGGTAGAATTTGACAGTGAAGCCACATGCGCCTAAAGTTACCTTTGATGGAAGGCGCTTAATTATGAATTAAATTTCTTTAGTAGATATAGGATTATTCAGGTCACCTGTATCTTCTTGAGCAAGCTTTGGTCAATATCATCTAAGTTGTTAAATTTATGGGCATAACATTGTTGGTAACATTCCCTAGTATCCTTATAATATTTGCAAGATCTGTAGCAAGATCTTATATTTTATTACAGATATTGGTGTATTGTACTTAAACTCTTTTTTTTCTTCTTAATCTTTGCTGATCTTTTCAAAGACCTAGCTTTTAATTTCATTGATTTTCTTTATTTTTTTTTAACATTCTTTTAGAGATTGTTTATTTCCCACCAACGTTATTTTCACTTTATTTAAGAGTTTTTGAAAGAACAGCTAAAGAGCACCTAGTGGTTATTCCAACCCATTCTCGTGGCCTGAGCAGTGGAGGCTGCACACTAGTCTTCAGTGGCAGCTGAGTACTCAGGTCTTCAGTAGGAAACTCCTGAGTCAGTCACAGAGGGCACCTGTGCCTTCAGACTAATCTGCAACCTCAGGTTGAGCAGCAGTGAACTTGGGAGCTGGAGAAGTCCATTCGCCCTGAAATGCCTCCTTGGTTTCTTTAATATTTCTTATGGGCAGAGCTGGTAGTAATGAATTTTCTAAGCTTTTGTTCATCTGAAAAGTTTTTATTTCACCTTTGTTTTTCATTGAGTGTAGATCACATAGGGCCCACAGTCATTTTAATGAGTCTAGTTTCTAGACTAAGTGAAATGGAGAGACATTTCAGGCTTTTGAGCAGGGGAGGAAACATGGTCTGAGTAATAGGAGGGTCTGATTGCTGGATTGAGAAGAGACTGTTTGGGACAGGGGGAGAAGCAGAGGTTCCTATTAGGAGACAGAGATGATAGGACCAGGACCACACAGTGGAGGGCGGGAGCAGTGGTCCACCTTGGCATGTGTTGTTAAGGCAGAGCCAGTGTGATTTGCTGAGGGATGGGATGTGAGATGGGAAAGAAAGAGCACAGTAAAGATGACTCCAAGGTTCTGAACAGCTGGAAAGATGGAGCTATCATCAACTGGATGGAAGGCTGTGGGTGGAGTGATTGGATTGAGGGCCAGGGGAAGGGGATCAGAAGGTGGATTTTGGAGAGGCCAGTTTCAGATACCTTTTATTTTTTAAATATATCTTTATTGATTTCAGAGAGAGGAAAGGAGGGGGAGAGAGAGAGACAGAAACATCAATGATGAGAGAGTCATTGATCGGCTGCCCATCCCTCAATCCGGGCATGTGCCCTGACCGGGAATCGAACCCCAATCGCCTGGATCCTAGGTCGATGCTCAACCGCTGAGCCACGCCTGGCCAGGCTCAGATACCTTGTAGACATCAAAAAGGCTTATCTCACAGGCAGTTGGGTGTGTAAGCCTAGAGTTTGCGTGGAAAGTATAAGTTACAGGTACAAGTGGTCTCTAGAGGAAACAGCAGCTGGGAACGGCTTTTATTTTTAATAAGAATATTTTTCCCTCCTGGTACAAGGATTCTAAATTAATAAAATCTTTTGATGCTTTCAAAAGCAAATGTACTTTCAGACATCAAAACAATTTTTTTTCTCTTGAGAGATTTAATCAAGATAAAGTAGCTAATTTAAGACAAAGAATTGTTAACAGAATTAAGGATCCTTAATCTTTTTTTTTCATTGTTCTTCTGTTTTCTGACTGAGTTTTGAAAAGAGGTAGGATGTTGAAATATGAAGTGTGAGCTCTGGAATGAGACAGACCAGGTTTTGAATCTACTTTCCACCATGCATTAGCTGTGGAACTGACAAATTATTTAACCCCCATGAACCTCAACATCAGGAGTTATTATAGCACCTACTGTCATTAAAATGTTTGAAGTAATACTTTTACCCAGCATCTATCAGAGTGCCCGGCACTTCACTCATTCATTCATTCAGAAAATAATTAAGACTACTTATTATGTGCTAGG
Organism: Miniopterus natalensis; assembly: GCF_054644295.1. NCBI lineage: Eukaryota > Metazoa > Chordata > Mammalia > Chiroptera > Miniopteridae > Miniopterus > Miniopterus natalensis. The sequence goes on along the minus strand of NC_142088.1, from coordinate 29,056,877 downwards.
TAATGGGTATACAACTATGAATAATACAGACTATTCTTGCCTTTATGAAAATTTCAGTATAAGAAGCAGGCAGTTTATTAAAAAAAGAAGCTAGAATGTCCAGAAACTTGTGAAAATCTGCTCAATCTCACTGATGGGGGAAAATGCAAATTACACTCACAATGAGATATTGTTTGGCTTTCATTAGATTGGAAAAAAAAAGTGATAATACCCAAGTTTGGTGAGGGCAATGCTGGAAATGAGAGGTCTTTTTCAATGAAGGTGGGAATTCAAATTGTACAAACACTGGAGATCAACCGGATGATATCCAGTGAAGGGGAAACATTTTCCCTGCAACTCCCCCTCCCCCAAGGATTGTGCACCAGAGAAACTCTCACACATGCACTCAGGACAGGGTGCTCAGGATGTCCACTGCAGCACTTGCCAGGACAGCAAAAAAGTAGGAGCAACCTACAAGCCCATCAGAGGGGGATTCAAACAACGGAATAACATTCAGGCTTTAAAATGAATGGACTACATAGTCAATGTGAGTAAACCTCTTGTTAAAAAAGCACGTGTGAACCTCCCGTGTGTGTTGTGTGTTTCACAGTGGAGGAGGATCTGCTTTGTCATTCATGGGGCACAGCGAGGGCAATTCACACCAGCCCACTGCTCCTCCTCCCTCCCTCCCGCAGGCAGAGCAGGGGCAGGGGCAGGGGCAGGGGCAGAGCAGGGGCAGGGGCAGGGCAGAGGCAGGGGCAGGGGCAGGGGCAGGGGCAGAGCAGGGGCAGGGGCAGAGGGAGGGGCAGGGGCAGGGGCAGGGGCAGAGGCAGGGGCAGGGGCAGGGGCAGAGGCAGGGGCAGGGGCAGGGGCAGGGGCAGGGGCAGAGGCAGGGGCAGGGGCAGGGGCAGGGGCAGGGGCAGAGCAGGGGCAGGGGCAGGGGCAGAGGCAGGGGCAGGGGCAGGGGCAGGGGCAGGGGCAGGGGCAGAGGCAGGGGCAGGGGCAGGGGCAGAGGGAGGGGCAGGGGCAGGGGCAGGGGCAGAGGCAGGGGCAGGGGCAGGGGCAGAGGCAGGGGCAGGGGCAGGGGCAGGGGCAGGGGCAGAGGGAGGGGCAGGGGCAGGGGCAGGGGCAGAGGCAGGGGCAGGGGCAGGGGCAGAGGCAGGGGCAGGGGCAGGGGCAGGGGCAGGGCAGGGGCAGGGGCAGGGCAGGGGCAGGGGCAGGGGCAGGGGCAGGGGCAGGGGCAGGGGCAGGGCAGGGGCAGGGGCAGGGCAGGGGCAGGGCTGACCGCAGCCCCGCTTCTGCGCCCGCCCCTCCTAGCCCTCCTTGCAGCTTCTCAGCTACGTGTGCTGCTCTGGCTCAGTGTGGTGCCTGCCCTTCTCGTGGAAGCTGGCATCAGCCAAGAAAGGAAACAGTCCCAGGCAACTGGCAAGTGGTAAGTATTCAGACTGGAAATATCCTGAGCCCCTGAGCTAGGAAGCCAGTTGCGGGACCCACCCAATACTTGCTTACAGCCCCGGCCTCTTGGGCGTCACACCCGTCACTGCAGCCCTGAGCGGTTCCAGATGCCCTCCACCGGGAGCTTCTGGGCCAGCGGTTGGAAAGCCTCAGACTGCTCCCTCCCCACCAGTGTTTCTCAGGATTGCACTAAATTACGTAAGACAGATAAAAGTGGAGCTGCTCTGTCTGGTTAAGCGGTGGAGGTGGGGTAGGTGTGACCCAGAGCTGCAGCTGCAGGGAAGCCCACTTTGAAAATGCTGCATAAGACCAGTGATTAGACACTGCAGCCCGAAAGCCCGTTGGCCTGTGGAGACACTGGAAGGAAGAGGAAGATTCTAATCCAGAGAGGGTCAAGCTCTTGTATGTAAGGCCGTGCAGTTCTTCTGGTTGTCGTGTGTGTGTGTGTGTGTGTGTGTGTGTGCTCCTGAACATGTATGCATGTTAAGAAGGTAGGATCTGATTGTGGAGCCCCCTCCACATTGCCAGAATGCCCTCTTAGATATGTCCTCCAGACCCTTAGGGCTCCTCAGGGCGCCATTTGGAGTTCCCTGACTTGTCTGACCTCACTTAACTCTTATGATGCTCTGCAGCCTAAGTGTCATTGTCCCCGCACAACAAAGGGTGAAACCGAGGCCAAAATTCCATAGGTCAGAAGTGGTGGAGCTAGAAAGGTCTCTTCTGAGGACCTGAACTTACTGTCCCTCAGCAGAGACACATATGCTGCAGCAGCTTGAAGAGTGGAGGTTTCTGGGAAGCTTGGAGACTCCCCCAAAACAAGTCATCCCCATGTCAGGGAAGCCCACTCTGGCATGCAGAAACCAAGCAAATCATAGCTGCTGGGGAAGCAGGCCAAGCTCGGCGAGGCGGAGCCAGACTGGGATTACAGCTCATCTCCTGGGGAATCCCGTGCACTCAGGTCTCTCCTCCTCCACCTCCTGATCGCCCAGGCTCCTCAGCCCCTTCCAGCAGGGAGACACACAGGCTGCCAGGCGTCTGGTAGAATACACATGACATACGACATACGGCTGGGCCGAGCTGAGCTGCAGTGGCCTCACTTCCCCTGCCCGCCTCCTGGTGCCTGGCTGAGTTCCTGCTGCAGAGGGAGGAGGGGCTGCGGAGAGGGCTAAGGAGGGAGCTGGGGAGCAGGGAATGACTGAGAGAAATGGGAGCTGGGTGTGGGCAGGAGGAGGTCGGTTGGTGAGATGGGATGCCTTATATATACCAAGTTGGAGGAGGCAAGGCCATGTTAGGAGATGCTCATGGCTTTTGTTAAAAGATCTACTTGGGAAGCAGGTTTCAATTTATGTCTCTTTCTAGGCCGGACCCTTTTCTCTCATGGCCGATTGAAAGGTGAGCTATAAAGGAGGCTCACAAACTGCCCCCAAGGGTAGGGCGCCAAAAAGAAAAATGGGAGCTAACTCAGACCCCGAGATATCTGTGTCCACCTCTGGTGAGTAGAAACAGATGGTGATGGGACAGCAGAAGAGACTCCAGTTCTGGAGGCAGGAAGACCCTGCAAAATAGCCCTGAGAAGATGGAGAGGAGGAAGGGGAGACACAGGAGGGCTAGCATCTCCTAGGGCTGAGCCAGTGAGCCGAGGAGCTCGCGTGGCTCACTGCCAGACGGGCTGGGAAACCTGCCAGCTGCAGGGTCTGCAGAGCAGAGTGGAGGCAGCGCCCACCCTGCACCGCAGCTCGTTAACCCTGTGGATTTTTTTTTTAATTTTATTTTTCAGTTACAGTTTGCATTCAACACATTTTTTGGTATTAGTTTCAGGTGTACAGCATAGTGGATAGACATTCATATAGGTTACTAAGTGTTCCCTCCAATAATTTGGGGTTTGTTTAAGGTACTTGGCCTTCTCTTTAGTCCCTCTTCCCTTCTTCTTTTATTCCCCTCACCCTCTCTCCTCCCCCCTCTCTCTCTCTCCCTCCCTCCTTTCCTCCCTCCCTCCCTTCCTCCCTCCTGCAAAATGAGTCACCTAGTGGACTTTTGAGTGTGTAGATATCTATACATTCAAAGATTTGCTAAGTTGTCCTATGATACTATTTTGTTTCATGAAATAGAAAACTAATATGCTTTTAAAAATGACTAAACCTAAAATGTCTTGGAAATTTCAAGAAGTCCTTGGACAAAATCAGAGTTTTATTCTTTTTTTGCTTTCCCTGAGGAAATTTAGCATGAGCCTGTCTCCCCCTTGTGGATTTAATGTTATCTCTTGGTTGTACAGTATGTAGTAAAATCAGAATGAAACCAAGAACTTGTTGCCTTGTGGCTCCAATGCTTTTCTTTGCACAAGAAAAAGAAACATTATTATAATTACTAAAGAAAAAGCTTTCATTTTCTGAATGGGATAAGTATTTTGAAATAAAGCTTTAATCTAACAACACCTTATATTGCCAAAATTCTGCCTATAAAGTCTAATGCTTAAAGATCTAGCATTAGTTTAAAGTTACTTAATTCTTCAATATGAGGCTGAGTTTATTCCATTTTATTATTAAGGTAGGAAAAGAGGATCACGATAAAACTAAATTTATGCTTCCTAGGCCAAATTCTAGAGTTCTTAGCAGAATTGTCAGTAACAGTGACACAATACAACAATGCTTACTATTTATTGATCATTTGCTTCTTGCCAATCCTTAGGCCAATCACTTCACCTAAATTATGTCACTTGTTCTTGGCAATAAAAGTATTAGTCTAATTTTACTAGGAAACTGAGGTTTAATGAGGTTAAATACTTGCTTAAGATCTCACAACTGATTGCTGAAGTTTAAATTAGATTAATATCAATGGAAACTGAGAAGCTAAGAACATCAGGAGCACACATGAAATTGCTTTCCCAAGTTTTGGCCTTTTGGGGATAAGCTGAAGGATACGTAAATAATCCATAGGAGTTTTTTCTTCTTCTTCTGAATTATTTTGAAGGCTAATGAACTTGTAAATAATGTGGGTTTTTCATATTCTTATTTGCAAGGTTGAATTAAACTTTAAAACATGGAATATTTATGATTAATAATAAAGAGACATCACTAATGTCAAAAAGGGGAGTTGGGACCCAGATGTCAGGAGGTGGAGATGGTTACCTCATCTCATTATTGATCCATTAATGTTTCTAGCCACACCTACCCCATTGATTGTGTGAGACAAATATGACAAACCAGTATGAACATGTCATGACAAAGCCGCATTGTTGATCCAGAAACCCCTGGGGCTGGACAACAAGAAAGGGTAGGGTAACGGAGACTCTTCTGAAACAATTCAGTCTTTTAAATATTCACTATGTCTTTGTCAATTTCTATGACATGTCATTTTGCTACCTTTGAACCAAAATGAGGTCTCTATACAAGAGACAATAAATAGATGCTATTAGTGGCCTTCATCAAATTATGGAACCTCAATTGCCTTGGTGATTCCTTTCCTCATAATTTTGTCTGTGAGTCAAAAGGAGCCATTCCTGTGATGTGACTAACCTATTACATTTATAGCACCCTTCTCCTTTCTGAGACCATCTGGTATAATGAAGAAAAAAACATGGGTCCACTAGTCATTTTTCAGAGCAGCAACAGCTGGTATTAATTGTCAAGAAGGCAAAGTAAACACAGAGCAATTCCAGAGTGACTGGTGAACGAGACCAGGCATCTTTAAGCACAGAGAAATGACAGCCCTTGAGACAGCAGCTCACATCGACTTAGTGTAAGTATTTTTTTCAGAGGGACTTTGTTTTAATCAATGTGCTTGCCACAGCATTTATCGAGATGTTTTCTGCACAGGAAGTCAAAAAACCCAACCTCACCGAGCTAAATAAGAGAGCAATTTATTTTCTCTCAGAAAAAAGGAGCGGTGAGACAACTCCAAGTTTAGTTAATTCAGAAGTAAAATGATATTATCAAGGAATCAGGTCTTTCTGTGTTTTCAGTCTGCCATATTATCTTGTCAGACTCATCCTCTAACTTAATGTACTCATAGGCACAACATGGCTGCTGCAGCTCTGGCTATTACATACAGACGTGAAAACAACCAGTAGAAGAAGAGATTATCTCCCCCCCCCCTTTTTAAGAGTAAAAAATATACTTTTCAACATCCCCTAGTAATTATTTACTCATAGCTTATTGGCCAGAACTAGATCACATGCCTATACTTACAATAATCACTGGCAAGTTGTTCCACCACGATTGGTTTAGACAAACCAAAGTTCCTTACTCTGCCACACGGGAGAGGAATAGCCTACGGAATGAAGTAGGAGCCTGCCGTTATAAAGAAGAAGAAGGGGGTGACTGTTGTGTCAGCAACCAAAAGAGGCTGCTACATATGGTTTGGAATATGTGAGGACATGTACATATGTTTTCTTTTTGAAAACTATTTCTTTTAAGGAACCTATTTATCGTTCAGACCCCATTTCAACCATTTGGAATGCAACTTGCAGAAAGAATCACACCCAATGCCTATAGGAACTTTGAGTGAAACACCTCTAGTTAGAAAAGATGAAAGAAAGAAAGAAAGAAAGAAAGAAAGAAAGAAAGAAAGAAAGAAAGAAAGAAAGAAAGAAAGAAAGAAAGAAAGAAAGAAAGAAAGAAAAGAAAAAAAGGAGAGAGAGAGAGAGAGGGAGGGAGGGAGGGAGGCCAAAGGAAGAGAAACAAAAAGTTATGAGTTCAAGTCTCTTAACATTAGGGAATTATAAAGAATAACTGCCTGATACTGTCACTTTACATTTCACTCTAACAATGGACATTCCCCAAGCAACTTTGCCAGCAGTTTCCAGATCAACAGAGAGAAAAAAGCCTAGGAAGTCATTGTTTTAAAACATATGTTTATATGTTTTCTGACTGTAAAAGTAATTTAAAAAATATATATATCATTATTGATTTCATAAAGAGGAAGGGAGAGGGATAGATAGAAACATCAGTGATGAGAGAGTCATGGATCGGCTGCCTCCTGCACGCCCCCGACTGGGGATCGAGCCCGCAACCCGGGCATGTGCCCTGACTGGGAATCGAACCCCGATCGCCTGGATCCTCGGTCTATGCTCAACCGCTGAGCCACGCCCGGCCGGGCTGTAAAAGTAATTTCATATAATAATTTTTAATATTTACCCCATGACCTTTGTGTGTGTGTGTGTGTGTGTGTGTGTGTGAGAGAGAGAGAGAGAGAGAGAGAGAGAGAGAGAGAGAGAGGAGAGGGAGAGAGAGCGAGAAGGCTGGTAGAATGAAATTGTACTGTAGTTGTTAAGGAAAAGTGCTTAATAAGCCTCTTGCATACAGAAAATGAGGCTCCAGGGCATGTTTAGAAGGAAACAGCGAGAGGCGGTGAAATTGGCCTGCGTGTGAAGTGAGCAGGAGTGCGGCCACGGGAGAAGGGAGAGGAGGGGAGAGGAAGTGGAAAGTGCGCAAAGCAGCAAGGCAGGAAGCTACAGCCTGAATTAAAAATGAGACGTTCCGAGGCAGGACGATCGGAGGACTTTCACAGACTAGGATGCTAAGACTTCATTCAAGCTAGTGTGGTGCATGATCCTCTTTGGTCACCCCAAATCTGTGCTGTCTGGCTTTGCATCCCAATGCTTGTGTGTGCATTTGGGGGAAAGTAAAGATGCTAAATTTCACATCTGCATCGGTGTGGTGGGAGGGCCAGAGGAATGTTTTAGCCGTGACGTTTGCATGAGAGCCAGAGCTTAGTAGCAGAGCCTGGCAACATATGGGACTAAGAAAGCAAACCCCAGGATGCACAGACATTTTGGAGATGGCCCCAGATTCAGGAGATGGCCCCAGACATTTTGGAGATGGCTCCAGATTCCCACTGGAATTTAGAAAGGGGGAAAAAACAATTTTATTTAAATGTTAAGGGGCGGATGATGTCAGCTGACACTTGGATTGCAATATCATTGCAATGACACATAGTATAGTTTTAGGTATTGTTTTTTACCCCATGTATCATAAGCATTTCCATGGTTTTGAAAATTTATCTAGCCTGGCCTGCGTGGCTCAGTGGTTGAGTGTCGACCTATGAACTAGGAGATCACTGTTTGATTCCTGGTCAGGACACATGTCAGGGTTGTGGGCTCGATCCCCAGTCAGGGGCGTGCAGGAGGCAGCCGATCAATGACTCTCTCATCATTGATGTTTCTACCTCTCTCTCCTCTCCCTTCCTCTCTCTGAAATCAATAAAAACATTGATTCAAAAAGAAAATATATCTATTTTAATTCTTAAAAACTTTATTGTGAGTTATATCTTATTCCAATTCAAAAATACATGACACAATTTTATAGGCTCATGGCTCCAGATTATGGTGAAGGATATTTGTACAATCTTTATAAATTCATTTTTGTAAGTTTTGGACAAGTATTTACTTTTTATTTACACCTACAAATATCTAAATGCTGAATAACCAATGACTTGCTCCCTTAAATTTCAAATAGTAAAATTGCATAAAATATGATTTATTGAGTTGAGTGTAATTGATGTGAAAAATTAAAACAGATTTGCATGGTTGTTTTTCTTCAAAATTTATTTTCCTCTTACTTTACATTATTCTTTTGGCAGTGAGGGTTAGGACAACAGGTTAAGAGTCTGCCTCTGTAACTAGGCTAGCTTCCTTTCCCTCTCTCTCTCCCTCTCTCTCTCTCTTTCTTTCTTTTACTGGATATAGATGAATTTTCCTGGTAGATGCAAACTCTTTAGTTTTTAAAACAATGCAAAATATCGATCTTGAATATCAGCTGTTAACACTGACACTTGGACCTGTGTTAACATATGTGAAAACATCACCCGGAGCACTTGGCTCATAACTAGAGCTTAAGACTTGCTTCCCTTCCTCCCTTCCTTCTGATGACCTCTTCTCTGATGAGCCCAGTTTAAAATTATTATTTCTAACAAGGAGGTTTAAGGGTTTTTCTTAAACATCACATAAAATAAATATAGACTACTGACAACAAAGTGATTCTTGCCTTTTGTTTTAAGGGGCCAATAACACTGTGGCCCTAAAATCTGAGGAAATGTTAATGCCACCCTTCTGTGCCTATTCCAGGACATCCTTCCCAGATAAGTGCTGTAACCAAATCTGTGCGCCAGAGACTCCCTCACCCCACCCCCATGAGACTCTGTAAATTTACAAGATATTCAGAAATCATGCAGGCACTGAATAGTTTTTTACCTGTGTGCACACATGACTACTTGTTAAATGTGCATAGATAATAATATGATTAATAAACTACTGATTCATTGAAAATACTGCTCAATTAATAGCCTTTTGTTTCTAGAAATTTCTTCAATCAGTGAGATACTAGATGTATGGCTATTGTCATGTGTTTCACTGATAATTTCTTTTTATGTTGAAGAAAGTGTTTGCATAGTAGAAAAAAAAGAATACCTAAAAGCCAAACACATTTAAACAAAAAAAGGTACATTCTTAAAGTGGAATATTAGGTATCCCCTGAAAATGGTGTTGCAAAATATTGAATGACAAGGAAAATATGTTCGCAGAATATTGTTATGTGGGAAAAGGTAGGTTATAAAGCAATATAATGGTGTGATACTACCATTTAACAATTGGTAGATAGAATAGGGAGTAAAATTATACATTATAAGATTATTGATTACCTTTGGGTAATGAAATTACAGTTTGTTTTCTTTACATTTTCTAAATATTTTATAACTTTAGTTATAAAAGAAAATTTAAATTTATTTTAAGGGTCCTCTCATTAAAAAGTTTGCTGTTGTCCAATAAATAAACAGTGCTGGTGATCCTTGGCCTTTCCACCCACTAGCAATGCGCAAGTTGTTTAATGTTTGGGGTGTGTGAGACAATGCAATTAGCTTTTGCTGGCAGCCCTCTCCCTCACCCCAGGTCTGTGGCCGTCCTGCTAATGATGTGACTTGATGCCTGTCACCATTACTTGAAGAGAAAGTGCAGCTGGGCACTGCTTTCTCAGGGCGCAAGAGAGGCCTTCCATGACGGCCATGAGAAGATAGGGAGTCATTTAAAAGACATGCTGAGATTATAAAACAATCCTCCCTTATCTCTAAATAAAAATGTATGTGCGAACGGGGTGTGTAGCATATATGTATACAGTGTTTTTCAATAAGAGAAAATTGTAATTAAAACCAAGTGTTGCTCCGGGCTATCATGGGTCATTAATGGCCCTTTTTGCTGAGCTGCAGATGAACAGAATTATATTGCCTTAATAGTGCGACTCCTAAGTGCCAGCTGTCACACTGCACAGCAGCCTTCCACGCTAACAAAGCCTTCATTACATGGTTTGCAGGAATAATTTGCCTGCTCTCCCTGCCTTTCTAGTACCTGACAACCCCCGCCCCCCTCGACCTCTGGTGGACACCATTCATCACCGAAAGAGAAATCTAGGCCGTGTGTGATGGGATGGTGTAAAAAAATACTTCATGTCTTCGTATTATTTTTATGCCCCGTTTTAAAAGTTTCAAAATGAGGTTGGGAGCTAACATTCTGTGCTATCATTCATTCCATGCCAAAATAATAATTGCTAATTTTCTTCCTCAGAGAACCAGGGCTTTATCAGGAATAACATTATGCAAATGACTATGCAAATGTCAACCAGAGGAGTATCTGGAAAAAAAAAAGTTCAGATAAAACCTTCAGAACACATCCAAAGTTTGCTGAAAAAAATAAATGAACATTTTAAACTGTAAGATCACCATGGTAGCAAAAGAAATGTCTTGCTAATATGAATTTTGCCAGAAAGCTCTGCACTCAAAATAAGAGGTAGGGCATACTTTAGTATTTATTCTAGCTTAATTTATTTATGACACTGTGGTTGTCCTTGTCAATTGTAAAGTCTCCTTGGAGTGGGTTTCTTCATCCTTTGTGTGATGTCTAACAGTCCAAAATGCTTAATGTTCAACCTCTTATTAGCATTAAAATTAATTTTTTATTTTCTCTACTATCAATATATTTTTCTTATCATTAGTATTTTTAGCTTTTTTTGTTGACTGTTATTGGAAGACTGTGCATAGAAATATAGACAAAAATGCTCAGTCCCTTCAAAACAAAACCTTTAGGGTGTTGGTAACAAAAGTGTATCTTTAAGAACTCTGCATTATCTCTCAGGATACATCCTTTGGAGCACCGGGGAAAGAAGTCTGATTAAAAAGAAAGATAGAATTAAAAATATATAAAAGAAATTTAGAAAAAGATATTAAAAAAGGAAGGACGAACTCCAACACTGTTTATTTCACAAATGTGGTGTGTATATATATTTAATGATTTAAAAGGTGATAAATCTGAGGTTTTATTTTTGTTCTTATTTTTCAAGACCAATTCTTTGAATTTAATACAAGAGAAGAATATTTGAAAGAACTTTGCTTTAAAATACACATAAATAAAATCTATACCCAAGATGAACCCATGTGATAGCAGAAGATAAAAACCAAACAAAGGTTTTTCTGCTCTAAAACATCTCACTATCCCCCCCCCCCGAAACTCCCACTGGAAAGTCCCTTCCCTACAACAAAAATTTGTTGCCAGAAAGTAATGACATATTGGACTAGTGTGAACGAAGCCGGTGCCTGCGTCTGAACCATGGGATGCTTCCTGAAGATTCGATCCCTGGGCCCAACTGGTTTTACCTCATAGCCCACTCAGAACCACCATGTTTAAGCCTGCGACTTGTGTTTTCAGCAGGTGCAGCACTCTTAAGTGCTATATTAGACCGTGAAAAATTACAGTGGGATAAATAAATTATGAGTTTCCTCACAGAGTCCCTTTTCCCAGGAGACAAAGGAGAGAGTAATTTTATGATAATGGGTTGAGGGTGGAGGTCAGGGGGAGATGGGCCTAGAGAGAGTCAGAGATGGAAAGGGGACAGCGACTGGAGAAGAGAGGAGGGAGGTAGCTCTTCAGGAGCACTCCATTCAATGGAACTCTTTTCCAAGGCCGCAAACCCACTGAGGTTCCTGGGGTCATAGAACTCTGTGCCCCGGAGCCAAGGCTCTGGAACCCTATGGATCTGAGGCGGACCCCAGCTACTACATATATTATTTAACATCTCTAAACCTCAGTTTCCTCATCTGAGAACTGGGTATAAAAGTCGAGTTGTTATATGGCTGAAAATGGCTGCCCAGGGATGATAAAATAACGTGATGGTTCAGGGCATGCCTGTTGAGTATTCCAGATGTCATGTACCAGCTCCAGCATTTTCTACTTGTGTCACCTTGGCAGGTTATTTAATCCGTATGCATCTCACTTTCCTCATACATCCACTGGTGTTAAAAAATTGGTATCTATCTCATAGGGTAGTTGTGGGGGGATTAATGAGAAAATCTATGTAAAGAATCTATAACAATACCTAGCATATATGAAGCAACTTAATAACTATTACCTTTCATCATCACTTCATATATAAAGCAGCTGGTACCTGGTGGGAATTTAATAAATGATAGCTATTATTAGTAGTAATAGTCACTCCTGGCTTCAAGACAGGGTCTATTGCCAAAATCTCCTTGTGCAATCCTGGCTGAACCCCATGCCTTGTTCCTAGTCTATCATAATGGTGCTATTGAGGTTATGCATAAATAACATCTGGTTAGGAGAGTGGTTATTGCAATAGCAGTATATGCACCTATAATTGAGCAGAGACGTGTCTGAATGTTTTATGAAGGTGGGTAGGTGGAGGCCGATTGCCTGGGGTGATCTTTGAGAAGGCTCCCTCAGTCCTTCTGTAGTGAGAGCACAGCAGCTGTGTCAACAGCAACAGCGTCAGCTCATCAGCTTGGTAGAGATGATCTGTTGGGAGGTAATAGATACCCTTAAAAAAAATTGAAAATCCCCAAATTGTACTCACTTGATTAAAAGCCTATCACATTCCCCCAGGTTCTGTTGTTTGCCAGCTTGATTTGAGCAGCCTAGCAAACCCTATAGCAATGGTTACTTTTTGTGCATGGCTGGGAACAGCTGAAATAATTTTGTCTCTGGTGAATACTGTTTTTTAATCTCTTATCTCAAAATTTTCAAATTTGGAATTGGTGCCCAGTTCATTATCCTTTGTTGCCACATAGATCCTGTGATATCTGTAGAAAAAAAAGAATAGAGGAGAGCTGTTTGACCTGTGCTTCCTGCTGGGCATTGATGCAATTTAGAGGTAAATGGAAACGGAATTTGGAGTGAAGGCGGTATGGTGTCCGTTGGTGAGAGCGCTGGGGCAGAAGGAGAGGGGGAGAGGTAGACGAATGCAGATTATTACAAGAGTCTCAAGTCGTGGTTTCACTTTGGGCAAATGTGGCACTAGTCATCCTTTGTGGGTAGATCTAAAATGTACTCAGGTGAGAAAAGTCTGTGGTGTAAACATTACAAGTTTGGCTGCTATGGGTCCACTAACTTGGTTTTGCAAAACGAAAATGATTGGATGCTAGTTAATTTGTGTCTATTATATTTAAGGCTTTAAAAAGATGTCATGGAAAACATTATTGGCTAGAGACTCTTAAGGAAACAGGTAAATTCCTCTCATGGCTCAAGCTAAGTCCTGTAGTGGGTAGAAGTAGATGATTATAGCCTGAAAAGCAGGTCTCAATGTTCCTATTATTTAACCATTGGCTTACCTGGAAGTGAGGCTGGGAAGTGAGCCTGGAAACCTCCCAGGCGTGGTTCTCTTTTTATTAAAATCAGCAGCCTGCTTGTTCTCATGGAATGCATGAAAACAGTAAGCAAATATAAAAATGCACAGCATAACCACAAGAAATCTTTTCATTAACGTGGTGAAAGAAGAAATAGGAGGGATCATTCTTTCTATGTAAATAGCCTAAAAATGGTTATTTGGATCAGGATAAAATTAATGTCACTACTAAAGTTTCAGACACTCTGTAATTTTGATTAACAAATATGTATTGAGCACCTACTGTATGTGTGGGTACAGAGCGATGAACAAAGAGAAAGAGGCTGCCTTCAAGGGCTTCACAGCCTAGTGAGAAAGATTTAAAAAAAAAACAACCAAACAAAAAAACCCAAACCTATGCACACACAACATCTATAAACCAAGGGTACATGACGCTTAGTAGGTGTCACTTCTTAGTAGGTGTCACATCTACTAATAGCTACAGAGAATGTAAGATGTTTTTAAAGAATGGTGATCAGGGTGATCATTTGAAGATGCACTTGAGTTGGACCTTAAAGGAAGCCTACTGGTTAATAAAGTTGTGGGGGGAACTTTCTTCTCAAATAAGGCACAGCAAGGACAGTAGTTTGGCTTAGTTGGAAGCTGGGCTTGTGTACGAGATGAGGTGTCAGATTTAGGAGCTTGGACCTAATGGAGAAATAGTGAACCATCAACATGTTTGAGCAGGAAAGTGACAGGATCAAAGAGGCAGCTGAGGAAGGATGTGAAAAGCCAAGTGGAAAGTGGTTCAGTCCGGAGCCATGGTATAATCCAAAGACACAAAAAAGAGAGAAATCATAAACCATCAGATTTTATGATTTAGAAAGTAATAGATCAGTAAAAAAGTATTTGAGTACCAGCTGGAATGCATCTAAGTAGCTTTGCTAGGGTCAGAGGAGACAAACTAGTTGCTCCAATCAACGCAGTAAAAATAACTACATGCCCAATATTGTCATTGTTCAACTAGCTCCTTTGTGACAGCTTCTAGGAACAGCATAAACTAAAACTTAAAAACATATGCTTACCATCTAGTCAGCTTGTATGCCTGTTTATATATTGTCTGCGTGCGTACGTGTGTGTGTGTTCATCCATTCATTTCTGGGTGGGGAGAAGCTTTGATAGAGTAAGTTAGTTTAAAAATCACAGCTTTAGCCTTACTAAGGTTGGAATTTAAAGGGAAATTATGAACCATTATTTGGAATTTTCTTCTTTTCCCCCAATAAAGTACAACTTCTTATTCCAGAGGAAAAAAATAAAAAATTCTGATACTGATTCGTGGCAGATAAGGCTTAGCAAGTTGTGCCTTTGTTTCCTGACACATGAGAGTCCTGTTACTTGTGACCAATATGACATCCTCTATGGTAAGAACATTGCTTAAATCTTCTTTCCAAAGAAAGAGAAATTGGAAAATGAGGTTTGACATATTGGCTTTAATTTATAATAATGTATTTTCAGAGTAGAAAAGAAAACTTGGCATTTTGGGAGGTGTGGGGGAGAGTTAAGCTTGTGATAGAGACTACTTCAACATGTAGCATTCCCTTTTCATTGATGCTGTTTTCTCCCCTCTTTCTTCTACAAAGAGTTACAAACTAAAGGAAAATTTAAAAAATGACAACCGGGGCTTAGTTCCAAAATCCTCTTGTGCACTCCTGGCTGAACCCCATAATCCAGTGGGGAAGCATATGCTCCATATAATATTTATGAGGGATGATCTTTGTAATTGGTAGGAAAGTGGTCTCTGGTGCTGTTATGAATTAGAAAGCGCATGTAATTATGAGCCTATTTCCCTAAGCAATTATCACTTTATAGGTGAAGGTCCCGTCTGTAATCTAAGATCTTTAACCCTTTACTATGCTGCTGTTAAAGAAAGCTCTTAGTCTTCACAGCCTTCAGCTCTCAGAGGCTGTCCTGAACCCTTCATGTAGATATGGTTCTCCTATTGCACTCCCGCCCCCCCCCCAAAGACCTCTTATTTATACTATTTGCTAAATATATTTCTCCTCCCATTAGTTTTTAAGTGTCATGGGGATCTATATCTAGCCATCTAGTCCTAATCTCTTCTTTGAGCTTCAGATTCCTATACCTAGTTGCCAATTCAATTTTTCTACTTGAATATTTAATAATCACCTAAGTTTATCATGGCCAAAACAACTCCCCCGCTACCTCCACCTCAGAAAATCTGCTCCTCACTCAGGCTTCTCATCACCAGGTTTCTCAGCTGAAGACCAAGGAGCCATCCTTCACTCTACTCTCCCTCACATGCTATGGCCAATCCATCGAAAGTCTGTTACCTCTAATTCTAAAATATGCCCCGAGTCTGTTGCCATCATCCCTGCTGCCACAGTTCTAATCCAACCACTGTCCTGTCTTTGCAATGGCCCCTGAACTTGCCTCTTTGATGGAGTGATACTTTAAAAGGGTAAATCAGATAGAATCATTTCCCTGATCGAAAACTTCCAGTGGCTTCTCATTGCAGTTAGGATAAATTCCAAGCCCCTTACCTGGCCGGCCAAGACCCTATGGCACCCGACAGCATTTATCATTCTTCGTTTACGTCAGTGGGTCAATCATAATAAGCTTCTTTTAGACTCTCAGAGAAACACAGAGCCTTTGCAAGCCTCTGCCTAGAGCTCTTTACCCAGATCTAATCTGTTTGATTTGCCCTGATATCTGCAGTACCAGAAAGGGTGACTAGAATGTGGTGGGCACTCAGTAAATGCTTGTTGGTTGAAGCACTGAATACAGTTAACACTACAGAAATCAAATATTGTAGTCAAGCTATCAAGACGAGGGCCAATTCAGGTCACCTAGAAAACTCAGCAAAATGGAGGAAAGAACTAAAAAACAAGGTCAGGTCTATTAATCTGTAAGAAGGTTTTTATATATAAGTTATTTTAACAGATGATAGGAATACATTATATTCTAGAGATCATAGCAACGCTAACAAACTATGTAATAGTTTTCACAACTCTTTTATGACCATACAACAATATTCCTAAGGACAAGAAGAAATATTGTTTGAAAGTACATTCCAAGTACAATCGTACCTTGATTTTTGTACGGGTAATTCATAGTAGCAAGTGTTCTGCATATGAATTTGATGGGGAAGTTACGCAGGCATTTTAATGAGAAATATAATTATCCAGCTAATTTTTAACATACGCTGTAGTAAATGGTAAATGTATACCAGACCACTTTGAAAATCTAGCCCCAAACCAAATGCATTTTTCAATGAAACAAAACATATACAAAATATTAGTTTCAATATTGGACAATAAAATAATATAATTAATTCTCCACCTCAGGCCATCTCTCATCAAAAATTCAATTCTCCCTTTTCACGAAGGGCTGATAATTTTCATCCATGGTTGAAAACAAATTACCAATCAGTAGGCCTGTTTATTACATCATTTAATTCAACTTTTTCTCTTGCTCATTTAAAGACACATCCAAAAAAAAGTTTTCTAAAGAAATCTTTTAGCTTTTCTTCCCTTGGGATTGTTATTAGTAAGTACACCAAAGCAAGGAATATTTGAGCTATTTTAAAATATGAAACTCATAGTGATGAATTAATTACCATATAATACTTCAAGCTTTGATTATTTGTACATGAGAGCTTCCATTATTAATGATTGCTTATGAAATTAATCTTTCTAATTTCCATTATGATTCAAATTAACTTGATTAGTTGGTCTCATGGTTCACATTTCTATCAACCTCTACTTTTAATTTCTGAAGCATGAAATGACATAAAATGTCTTTGGGGGAAAGGGACTTGAAATTAAGGTTTTACTTTGATGTACTAAACAAATGAATTAAATTAGATGAGTAGTAATTGAACTTTGTTTTCATTCACACACTGTCCTCTGGTGTTTAAATGTCTACATTGCATGTTAAAATGAAAACCCAGAATCAAATGCGAAGTCAATCATTTCTTGCACTTGGGAGGCATGTTTGTTCTAATAATTATCTGCCTAATCAAGATTGTAGGTGAAAAATGGATGAAAAATTCAAAGGACTATAAAAATTAAGTGCTTTCTAAAACACAAACAAAAGGCTTATAGAATGCATATTTGTGTTGACAGGATGTAGACGATCTTTTTAAGCATGTACATGGAGATTTCTTTTAAAGTAAAATCACTAAGTACTAAATGGTTCGCTTCATTTGCTCCCTAGATTTCTCCTTAAGACTAGTGTTTTCACCAGGGGTTTGACAGAGAAGAATTTAGTGGTGATCTAATGCAGCCATGAGGAGCAATTAGGCCCTCAATCAGGGCTTTGTGCTTATGTAGGAATTATGTATTCCTAGCAAACTTCCCCCAATTGCCATAATTGAACATTTCTCCTACCACATTTCTCCCTTAATTTGAAATGGAATCGGAGTTAAAACTTTCCAAATGCTATCTCTTTGTTTCAGTTTATTTTAAGTAATTTTTAGATTGGCTGGAGGCTGGATTTGTGGATTTAATTTTTTTATTGTTTTTATTTTTTGAGTAGTCTTTCCCTCCATTTTCTTCTAAGGGATGACTGGAATCATACTGCTTTTCAAATGCCATGAGTCTAATTTTATTTGTTTGGTAGAATTGGCTGAGGAAGCTCAATGAGCTCCATGACCAGGCTATGAGAAATGAGAAATGCCAGCTTAGGGGAATTTATCATTTTATTACAATATGTTTACTAAGGGCTGGTCATTTCAAGGAATTCACATGGTGCCATCAAGGAAAAACTAGTTTCTGGAACGAAACTAGTAAGTGTAAGTGTATTTCTCTGAAGCAGGTAAGTGTATTTCTCTGAAGCTGGAAGAATACTTCTCAGGTGTATTGATGGGGGCATTACCTCTTCAGCAGTGAAGGTGGACTAGATGACGTCTTAAGTGATTGTTGGCACTAAGAGCCTGTGACTGAGAATATCCTTTCATTAATTTCCCACAGAGGGACAGTGATGTCTCACATCCAGCAAAGCCCGATCGCTATGTGATCTCCAAAACTTGGGACATTGCATCTTGGAGTGACTTACACCCTGGAGAATTAGGACTAGCAATCATTTGATGCCAATCCTTGAAGGAACATAAAAGGATTTATACACTGAGAAAGGAACACATCTTACAGATCACCTGCTTAGAGGTATTACAGTCTTGCTGGTTAACCTCAGGATATGCATTTTTGAAGGCTCAGTAGGTCAGGCACTGTGCTAGACTTTGCTCACTATGGAGTTCCCTGTATGTAGTAAAATAAGATTCAATAAACATTTGCTGTTGGAAGAATGAATGAGTGAAAGTTGGCAAGATAAAATTCAAAGCATCCACATGATATTGTTTTTTTAACATTCTATCATCCATCTATCATCTATCTATCTATCTATCTCTCTATCTCTCTATCTCTCTATCTAATCTATCATCTATCTATCATCTATCTATATCTATCTATCTATCTATCTATCTATCTATCTATCTATCTATCTATCTATCTATCTATCTATCTATCATCTATCATCTATCTATCTATCTATCTATCTATCATCTATCTATCTATCATCTTCATCATCATCATCATCGTCTATTACCTACCCATCATCTATCTAATCTATCTGTATCCTATACCTAGGAAATAGATTACCTTAAAATTTGAGAGGAGCTAACATTAATGGCTTCACTTTTATAAATAAAGCATTAGCTAGAGACTCACTGACTGGCATGGCGTGGTGAGATCACTGTCATCTGCGTTCAGACCCTTCCTTTGACAGATTCAGAACCAGGATAATGTGGCTCAGTCACTGACCACTACTACTGCCACCAGCACCAGCACCGCTCTGGGTGACATTCGTTGGAGGTTTAATCATGTGTGAGGGCCCACTCTTAAATGCCTCTCCTAACCCCCATAAGAACTTCCTGAGGTCAGCACTGGCACTGTTCCCATTGTTAGAGATGAAGAAACTGACATTCAGAGCAGTTAAGTAATTTGCTCTAAATCACACAGCCATGCTGAAATAAACACAGAAATGCTAATTTTAGAAGGAGAAAGAATAAAACTTAGACATAAAAATGCCTTTGGTATGTTAAGAGAAAAAGAAATGCCAACTCAGGCTTACAGCAGGTTTGGTTTGGTTTAAATGTTCAGTCCTGTCAGTGCCTTTCTGTGACTGCAGACGGATGGTCTCCTCTGCGAAGGGACCCAGCGGCCCTGCCCCCCCCCCCCCCCCGGGACAGCCCGTGGGACCCAGGACCCTTCCACCCCCCAGTGCCCTCCCGGGACGGCCCGTGGGACCCAGGACCCTCCGCCCGCCGGGGCCCAGGGAAGACCCCTCCCCCCTCCGTTGCCCGCAGCCGCCCCGCGTTGCCGCCCCGCGGGCTCCGGGGGCTGTGGGGTGAGGGGCTGGGCGGGCCCCCGGCGCCCGGAGCCCGGGAGGGACGCGGGGCCGTCGGTGGGGCTGCCCCGGAGGACCCGGGCTCACCGCCCCCGCAGCGTCAGGGGCTCCCCAGGTCTGGGTCAAGGGTCCCTTGGAAGAACGTCCCCGAGAGTTCAGCCCGCCCGGACCGCGGGACAGCGGGGACCGCCGAGGTGCGGCCGGGGCAGAGGTCGGGGGCTCCCCTGCTCCCCAGCCGAGGCCCCGTTTCTGTGAGGATGGGCACAGCAGGCGGCGGGCTCCACTCCCTCCAGGGCGAGCACGGCCCCCGAGGCCGACACCAGCCCCCATCCCTCCAACGCCATCAACACGAGCCCCCGGCGCTGCCCCGCGCGGGCGGCGATCGCGCGGCGCCGTCGGGCCGCCGGTGGGGCGGCGGGAGGAGCCGGGGCGGGGAGCCGGGGCGGCGGGAGGAGCCGGGGCGGGGAGCCGGGGCGGCGGGAGGAGCCGGGGCGGGGAGCCGGGGCGGCGGGAGGAGCCGGGGCGGGGAGCCGGGGCGGCGGGAGGAGCCGGGGCGGGGAGCCGGGGCGGGGGGCCGGGGCGGGGAGCCGGGGCGGCGGGAGGAGCCGGGGCGGGGAGCCGGGGCGGGGAGCCGGGGCGGGGGGCCGGGGCGGGGAGCCGGGGCGGCGGGAGGAGCCGGGGCGGGGGGCCGGGGCGGGGGGCCGGGGCGGGGAGCCGGGGCGGCGGGAGGAGCCGGGGCGGCGGGAGGAGCCGGGGCGGCGGGGGGAGCCGGGGCGGCGGGAGGAGCCGGGGCGGCGGGAGGAGCCGCGGCGGGGAGCCGGGGCCGGTACCGTCCGCCCGCCGGCTGTCCCGCCCGTCCTGCGCCCGCCCCTCCCGGGGCCGCGGGGCCCGGACCGCGTCTGTCTCGCTCCCTGTTCCGTGGGTCCATTCAGTGCCCGGCACACGGAGGCTCAAAAACATTTGTCAAATGCGTGGACGAAAAGGGAGTGAAATGTTCGCTTCCACAGGCAGAACGTCTGTTTCCTGCGAGAAAACCTGCCGCGGAGCCAAATGGCATTCAGGTTCAGGGCGAGCCCTGGGAGGCGCCGTCGCCTGGAGGCGCCGCTCTAGCCCAGGGGTGCCCATCGCGCTGACCACTTCTGCCAAGAGGAATCCTGACCCTCTTTCCTAAACAGAAGTGGCTTTGCTGTTTAAAATAACAACTTTATTTAGATGTAATTTACATGCCATAAAATTCACCCCATTGAAGTATAAAATTCAGTGGTTTTTAGTATATTCAAAAAGTTGTGCAGCCATCACCACTATCTAATTTTAGAATATCTTCACCCAAAAAGAAATCCTATACTCATATCCCCCTCCCCTCATCTTCTGGCAATTACTAATCTATTTCCTGTCTCTAAGGATGTGACTATTTTGGACATTTCATATAAATGATATAATATATGTGATCTTGTTTTGTCTGATTTCTTTCACTTAGCATACTGTGTTCAAGGTTCATTCATGCCGTAGCATGAATCAGCACTTCATTCCTTTTCACTGCCATATAATATTCCATTGTATAGACATACACATTTTGTTTACTCATTTTTGGTTGATGGATGTTTGAGTTGTTGTCACTTTTCAACTATTATAAATAACACTGTTATGAATATTCATGAAGCAGTTTTTGTGTGGACATATATTTTTATTTTTCCTGAATATCTACCTAGGAGTGAAGTTGCTGGATCATGTGATAATTATGTTTTACCTTTTGAGGAACTACCAGGCTGCTTTCCAAAGTGATTGCACCTTCATACAATCTCACTAGAAATGGACGAAGGTCCCAACGTCTCCACATACTCTTCAACATTTGTTATTGCTTATCTTTTTAATTTTAGCCATCCTAGTGGGCATGGTTTCACATTCTGGTTTTAATTTCTCTAATGACTTATGACATTGAGCATCTTTTCACCTGCTTATTGGACATTTGTAGATCTTCTTTGGAGAAATGTCTATTAAGCCCTTTATCCATTTTTCAGTTTTGCTCTTTGCCTTTTTATTATTGAGTTGTAAGTGTTCTTTATATATTCTTAATACAAGTCCTTTATCAAATATATAATTTGCAAATATTTTTTTCCATTTTGTGCATTTCATTCTCTTGGTGGTGGTATCATTTGAAGAGTGAAAGTTTTACATTTCGATGATGTCTAATTTATCAAGTTTTTCTTTTGTTGATAGTGCTTTCGATGGCATGTCTAAGCAACAATTGCCTAATCCAAGGTCATGAACATTTATTGTTTTCTTCAAAGAGTTTTATAGTTTTATCTCATACACTTAAGTCTACTGTATATGAGTGTTGTAAGTGAATTTTTGTATATGGTATGAATTTTAAGTGTCCATCTGTTTTACGTGAATTTTTGTATATGGTATGAATAGAAGTGGTTTAATTCATAGAAGACTTTCTTTTTGAAACTTCTGGGCTCAAAGAAGATTGTTCTTATTTTGCATGATCTTTCTTCAGATATTGAGTAGGCTGCAAATCCTTTTGACACCAAGCTCAAATTATTCAATTTCTGGGATTTGCTCTTTTGGTAGGTTGACCAGAGAGGTAACCTTTCTTTTAAAATGACTTCTGTAGGTTGTAATCATGTTCAAGGGACATTTTAAAAATGTGTTGAGAGGAAATGTGTTCCATGTGCTTTGGGGTGCGGTGATCTAACAGTGGTGTCCTATGTGTTGATCATATAGAACATATTGTTCTGGACTTTTGGTTATGGTAGAGTTTCAAATTCAGTAAAATATATAGCTTTGTCTAGACTAAATTGGAAGTTATGATCCAGAAAATAAAATATATATGTCGGTAGCCTTTTACTTTTTAGGATCTTAGAAGAAAATTTTTTCAATGTAAACTCAAGTTTGTGGAGGATTGTTAAGGGTTTAACAGGACAACATTTACCTTGGCAGTTGTGGAAATGTGTCTGCTTTCTAACTAGGTTACAAATTTACTCTTGAGGGTAACTCATAGTGATATAATCAGCTGGAGAAGGCTTGCAGGTCTGGGCTTCCCAAGCCCCCCGGTGGTGAAGATGAGCCATGTGCTCCTCTTAATTGCTCCCTGGTTGCACTCTATCGAGCTAGAAGCTGACAGTTCACTGCACAGTATACACTGCTCATCTGGCAACTGAGTTTTCCCAAGTCAATAAAGCATATGGTCATTAATTCTCAGAAGATGGGAAAAGGGGCATTTTAAAAATGACTTAAATGCACAATGGCACAGTGGTTTTTCCACAGATCTCAGAATCAGTAAGAATAATATTTAGCTTCAACTAGGATTAAATTTCCTAAATTGATGAAAAGACTTCCACCATTATTATTTTATGTTCCAGTATCCATATTTGTGCTCTCATGTTGTCCTTTCTTATATAAGTAGATTTTCAAAACAGAAGCATGCAACATGATACATGGTTCAGGAAATCCTTGAAAACATAGTTTTAATGAGTTGTTGCTCCATCTGGTTATAGACAGCCAATTCATAATGAACTGAGTTAGGGATCAAAGTGGGATGGTATCTAGAAAATTCTCAATCTTTCTTTCAATTTGTCCCTGATTAAAAAAATATTGGCTTGTGTGTGAATCTGCCAGAAAATGAATGAAGCTTAAGTTCAGTCTTCCACATGCCAGTGCCCTATCTTGGCCCTGTACCAAATCTGCTTTTGTAATTTTGTGTTCTTTTCTTTTAAAAGAGTGTCCAAAATGTTTAAGTTTCAGGTTTCACAAATCTGGATTCACTCTTGTCTGAGTTAGTTATGCCATCTTTCTTTATAAAGGCCATTTTTTTTTTAATTGCAAGAACAAGTGGCTAAAATGCGGGTGATTCCTAACATGATTTCTTCACGTTATAAAAAGAGATGGCAAAAGGCGAAAACCTCGGACCCTTGTATCTTTAAAAATTGCCTTTATTTATCTATTGACTATCATTCTCTCTTGCTTCAAACTCACAGTGCATCACTGAGTGAACAGCTGAGGTCTAATGTGCTCAGTGCTGGGAATTTGGTTCTAGTCCTGGCATGACAGGACTCGTGGAGAAGCCAGTTCTACTCTTTTTGGTGGCTCCACAGACCAAGCCTTGTGGGATGCTCTATTAGGGAGAGGATTTGACTAATCCAAATGCCGTGTCATGTCTGGGTGATAGTTTCTATATGTGCAACATAGATTTAAACAGCTTTCCTACTTCAGAGATTTCAGGTGAAGTTCAATGGAACAGATACTATTAGGAAAACAAGATGATTTGAAAATAAAGGAACTTCTGTGTAAACTCTGTGAAGGTTGGACTATACATATATTTTTTACCTTCTAGCTCCCAAATTTAGTGCAGGGCCTGGTATACAGTAGGTGCTCAATAAATATTTGTAGTATAAATAATTACAGTAGTAAGCTTTGATGATTTTCATTGATCTAATGCATTAAAACACTGGCCCTAGCTGGTTTGGGTAAGGGGTTAGAGCATTGGTCAGAATCAAACCCAGGACTCTTCAGTCCCCTGGCCAAGGCATGTGCCAGAGGCAACCAGTCGATGTGTCTCTTTCACATCGATGTTTCTCTCTCTCTCTGAAAAGCAATGGAATTGTTGAGAGACCCAGGGCATCAACATCCAGTCAGCTGAGGCAGAAAGCGAGAGCCCAGGAGGCGTAACGGGCCAGGTTTGGAAGCAGAGCGCATCCTTCCCAGGTTCCATTGGAAAGAACTCAGTCACCTGGCTTCAACTTACTGCAAAGGGGCCTGGGAAATGAGGTCCCTGGCCAGTTAGCTGCTTCCCAGGGACATTTGTACACTGTGGAAGACAAGGGTGGCGCAAGGATGGCAGCTGGCTCTCTCTGCTGCACTGCACTGCAGGACCCGAGGAGAGACAGAGAGGACACAGGTGATCCCAGGCAGAAATGATGTGGCATCTGACTGGAGAGGAACAAGGCCAAAAAGAGTTTCCAGAACATCATTTAGAGAGGATGAATCAAGCGCAATAGGGATATGAAGCAAAAATAGAAGCAATTAACGTGGGGAATGTCCTTTATCCCTTTGTATGAACACAAAGCTGTGTGCTGTAAAAGCCCACTCCATGTGTCTCTTGCCTACATTTCTCTCCTCGACCTAAACCTTCCATTCATTTTCCATGCTTCACTCTGCCACAGAGACTCTGAAAGCCTTTCAAAAGCAGTTTTCAGTCTTGACTTTGAGTAGGAAGGCTGCAAAATACTAAATCCTCAACATTCAACTTAGCCCAGCTTTGCCTTAGTGATGTTACTCTAAAAAAGTTTGTGACTGTGAAAAAAATACCAGTAGCATATACTTTTTTTTTTTTTTAAACAGCTTGTCATCCATTAGCAATAGATTTTTATTTTATTTTTATAAATGTTCCTCTGCCAGGGACCTGGAAGTCTCTGAAATAAAATGCATCTCTAAAGAAGGTCCTCACACCAGCAAAGATGGCAGTCTACCTCTGGAAATAAAATTGTGCTGAAGTAGTTGCAAGTGAGCCAACCTCAGCTAGAAACAAATCGTTTGAACAATAGACTTAATTAACTTGTGTTTACGTCTTCCGTCACAGCAGGTGTGAAGTCCCTGGGCAGCTGCTGATACACCTGAGCTGGAACCAGCGTTGCTTCTAAGGGAGTGTGAAAAATGACTGAAGCCTTAAACAAGGCCATGCTGCCTTTCGGGAAGGCTCCAAAGGGCGGGGAAACAGAGGGCTGAGTCTCCTGGAGCTTTGTCTACTGTATTTCCTTTCACTTAAAAAGAGCATTTGGCACGAATAGAAGTGCAGTTTGGGTTGACTAATAACGAGGTCTCTCTCCAGTGGAGGGTACATGCTGCTCCGGGTTGATAGAAGGGAGTGCCAGGAAGGTGAGGTCTAACTGGTATGTGTGCAAACCCAGATCAAATGGATCCCTTTCTCATTTCTAATCCGATGGCCAGAAATTTTTCACTTGTGCAGTGAAGCACATTTAGGAAAATGCTCCAAGAACTTTATTTCAGGTTTAGTTCTCCAGTAAACAGAATTAAGCACATCTCTCTCTGGAGATTCTTCTGTTCTAAGTTGGGCTTGCCTTCATGAAATGTTCTTTTTTGTAGACTTTTTTTTTTTTTAGTATTTATTGTAATGTGTGTTAAATGTGGCAATAAAACCCCTGGGGACAAACTACAGAGCACAGACATAAGTTCTTGTCTACTTGTGTTTTCAAGTTTGGTTCCATCCACTAATGATTGGGTTATGAAATTCACTTGGCTTTCCTACATATTAAAAATAATTCAGCCTACTTATTATGAATATTACTGAAGAAACCAGTTGCATTTAAGGTCAACGATGCAACACTCACCTCGTAGAGAAATAGCCCCCTCCCTCAATTCTTATTTTCGGTCAGAAATTTTGCTGCCGATTTATCACATAGTTTTTGGAGAGGGAAATATAATTAATAGGTAGAATTGTTTGAAGGTTCATGTGAAACCTGGGAGAAAAGAATAATTAAACATATTATAGCCGTCTTACTTTTATTCAAGACTCTGGTTACAATGCTTACATAATTTGTGTGTATTTTTATACATTCACCAAATATGCCATCAACAATTATTGAGCACTTTCTCTATGACCAGCAGTGCGCCGGGGTGGCAATGCAAACATGACTGAGGCTGCCATGATGAGTTTACAGTAGAAGAAGCTCTGATCAGGTAAGTTTATCAGTTCTGTTATTTTTGGAATATGTCCATTGCATGTGACCACAAGAATAGATTTCATGCAGTTCCCTTAAATTGTCCCAGGCCACTGTCAGCCTTTGGAAAGCCAAGAGATTGGTTTCTCCCAGAAGAAGGCGCACAGATGGAGTTAGGAGTACAAACGTTTTATTGGGCCAGAACACTTGTGAAAGGAAAGGGGAGGAAGCCTGCTTGGGCAGGAGGAGCCCTCGGTTTGCAACGCAGAACTGACAAACTCTGCTAGCCCAAGCTGGGGCACTGGAACACAGGCTGCCCCACGGGGGAGCCCGCATTGGGTAGAAATGGTTACGCCTGTGGATCCTGTACTGTGCACTCAAAGGCTCCCAGGTGCCATAGTGAACACACAGGGGCTCTGCAGGGTATTTTAACATTTCCAGGGAACCAGTAACATTTGTCAGACACCCTGCAAACTACTACTGTTATCTTGTTTGGACCTTACTATTTAATAAACAGAACAAGCAAGCATTTATTTTGGCTTAAGGAGTGTCATGAAAAAATGACTGAGACACTAAGGGTGCCATAGACTTGAGGACTTCTGGGCTGGGCACTTGTACCTTGGGATGCTCAAGAAGAAACGTGATGTTGGCTATCACTGCCTTGTTTAGTCATTGGCTGGGACCACCTGAGAAGAGGGTAACCTCAATCTTAAGGTGAGGTGGCCTCTAGTGATGCTGGTAGCTGGAGGCTGTCCACACTAGCCATAGCTAACACACTCTGTCCATATAGAAAAGAAACCCTTTCTTGAAGGGGGATCTTAGGGCTACACCTCCATGTCTGCCACGGGTGGGTCTGGCTTCACATGTGACTGAATCCAGGATTCACTCTCCTGGCTTCATTCTCTCTGACACAGATGGGCTTTCTCCATCGTACGGAGAAGATGAGTTTTGGTAGCCTCTTCATAACCCAAAAGACTAGGCTCCTATCTTTGGCTTCAAATAAAAGATTCCTGATTTGCCTGGCTTGGGTCACATACCCAGTTCTGGACCAATCTCTGTGGCTGGGGACTGTTTGGTTGGGCCCGGTAACAAGTCACATGCTCCTGTGCAGGCATTCATACACCTGGCTTTCTCTCCTGATTCAGGTCTCTACTCCAATGTCACTTCTTCAGAGCCCCATAGGCGGTGTCCGTCAGCCACCCTGCTTAATTTTCTTCCCAACACTGATCACTCTCAGAAATTATATTATTTACTTGTTACTCTATGTGCTGCTTATTGTCTGCCTCTTCCAGGACAATCCAAGCTCCACAGAGGCAGAGAGTGTGTATTCAATAAATATTTGTTAGAAAAAAATCAGTGAGAACCCAGGCAAAAATGGTCCTATGCTATGCTATGCTGAAGGAACCAACTAGAATTGTTCCTTTGTGGGCACGGTTTGTGGGGAGCAGTTCCCCAAAGAAAGTGGAGATTTTAGACAGAAAATAGCAACAGTCAGCAGGTTGTTCCAGGTTGGAGGCAATATTGGTTTTCAGCCCTGCTAAGGCTGGACCTCGCCAAGGGATGTGGCCGGCACCTTTTCACCATGGCAGCCATTCAGACTGGTCTCAGTTCCTCTGATGTCAGCAGCCATGGTCGTCAGTGGAATTATTAGAGAGCTGCAGCTGGTGATTCCAAACAATTTTACGGAGAATGAGGAGCTGTTATACAGTTCTAATATCTGTAATCCCCCAGAGCCCTCGCGTTCTTCCACAACTCATTTCTATCTCATAAATGTGTTATATTGGGTCTTAGTGTGACTATTAAGTCACTAGGCCCAGGCTTATGAATAAGCTTTTATGTGTTGAGCCTTGTATCTCACTTGTGAACTGCTTCTTATCTAGATGATAAAAAGCAATTTCGGTAGCACTTAACTTAATTGGTTTGTGACCAGACAAGGACTCTGGGCCCCACTCACAGAGCTTGGGCAATATGCCTCGGCAATTCTAGAAAGCAGCACCTTTTATGTTTGGTCACCACCTTCAATCACCCATTCCTTCTGAACCTGAAGGTGGGCAAATTCTCTCCACGTTAAACAAGGTTTGTGGGACTTCGTCTTGCAAATAACTGAAAGAAATGTTTAGACAATCAAACGGTTGAGCTCTATTTAAAAAACATGCCCAATTTTCTCATCTGGCCTGCCTATTTTTGTGTTTTCATCTCTCCTAGTTATAGAGCTGCATTTATTTATGTTCACGTCTGTACCCTGTTCCCAAGCTCCCACTTGCATCATTTTCAAAATACTATTCTTTCCTTAAAAAACAGTCATATTTACTTGATTGTCAACCTGGTCACAGACCTCCTCCTTTCTTACTTTTGTGAACTGGGATGTGATAAAAAGAACCCTACATGCTTATCACATCAACTTTGGCACCAACTCAGTGCATGATCTTGGAAGTCTCATCCTCTCCTTTATCTCAGTTTCCTCACCTGTAAAATGAGGATCCGAAAAGCCCTTTAGCCTCTGTGAGTCTGTAAATTTCAGAGCCCTGGCCCAGGTGCACTTCCTGCTCCCAGAGAGCTTCTCCCTGCCACTGCTTGGGCCGGGGCCCTTTCCTGGCTGTGTTCTTCATCAGGTCTCCTATCTCCATCCCAGCTCTGGGCTCAGATAAAAACTGCTCTGGAAGCTGCAGGGGCAACCATAGCCTCCTTTCTGGAAGGGAAGAAATTTCTGCTCTGACACCCATGGAAATTTCTTATCTTCCCCAAGGGAAGTGCCTGTGATAAATGCAAAAGAGTTCAAGGGCCCTCTGCTCAGCTGGTGATACCAGACCCTGTTTGCTGTTGACTCCAGCCAGTGATACTCATGCTGTCTGTGAGGAAAAAAAATATCTATTTTTCTCTGAGATGATGGAGTGTAAATCATATGCCTGGTTTACAGTAGCTCAGGGCCAAAGAAACCTGCCACTTAATAGGAAATACTGACCTAGGGCACTCAGGCTGATCTTCTGAGAGGAAATAACCCACACAAAGGAGGGCAGGGCAGAGTCTGTGACTTTAGCTTTCACCTGAAGGAGAGGATAATTATCATAAAAATTAATTTCATGTGGCTATCAAGCAGCCCAGAGTTCAGTGCTATAAAAGAATTAGAGTAATTAGTGCGTCCAGCCAGCGCAACAATACAAATAATCGGCGGCACTTGTGATTCCCAGCAGTGCATTTGCGACCCGGGCAAGTCTCCTTTTGAATATCTGTTTCTCGAGAACATGGTTTTTAATAGCGTTCACTTGACATTTATATCTTGAGCAAAACTGAAATGGGCAGCTAAAGACTAATTGTGCTCAATATTCTAACAAGCCTAATTGCCAGCGTTCCTGCAGGGGGCACCGGAAGCAATGTGTCAGTGTGTCTTTTTCTTTTTTTTCTTTCCTTTCCTTCTTCTAATTTATATTTTTAATTTTTTTAGCCCTCTGCTCCTTATTTTAGGCTTATTTAATGGAAGCTGATTGCACCATCCTTATGAGTAATTTTTTTTTTTTGCATATTCTACAATACAATAACCTAGAAGCATTTTAATTTCTGCATTATTTTAAATTTTGGTTTCTGCTCCATTAGATTCTTTCCATTCAGAGAATAAAAGAGATCATAGGAAAAGCAAAATCTTGGCCCGAGCTCCAGCCTTGGAAGTGTCTGAGCAGAGCCCCCTGACTTGTTTTAACTGCTGTGCTGTGCGGCATGCATGCGACACAGTGCTTGGCTTGGTGTTGGGTTAATTGCAGAGGGAGGGGGAGGGCGTGCACGCGGCCTTGCAAATTCGGTTCCTGTCAAGTCAACAGCAAAATTGAGGAACAAGCTTTTCACTGGCAAATGGTAATTATAATGAAAAATCCCCAACCATATAGATAGGAGAAAAACAGATATATAAGTAGTGCCCTGTAATTTCCTGTGGATCACAGTTGGCAGCATTTAACTGCACAAGTCAAGGACCTTGCAGGCAAGATTATCTAGAAAATCCCTTGTTTCAGAAGCCAGAATCCTTTAAGTCTTCAGTATTTAAATGCAGCTGTATTGCCGATTAGATGTCAGAACTAGAGCACACTGAAGTGCCCTGCTTAGCGATGAACTCAATGGACCAATTTTGCTTTCAGATACTTCCACGGAGGAAAAATTTGCATGCAAATTTGGAAACGACTATCATCTTTCTGGGTTATGCAGGGACTGGGGATGCAAAACTTATAAATGCCACAATAATCCACTTCCACAATTGTCTTCTCTCTAACTTAATCTAATAGTGAATCATCTTTATCACCAAGAGCGTGGTGCGGCCACAGGGATCTTGCTAGGGCTAAATCTTTTTCTCCTTTTCAGTGCTTCACTGATGCACGGGACCCCGCTCTGTCTGCTATGCAGGAATCAGCCCTCGGAGGGGGCTTTTCACTCTGGAGCTGTGTTACAATCTTTGGATAGATGTGGGGGTTCCCTAGTGCAAATATGTGCCTGACTTTTTTTTTTTTTTTTTGCTTTTGTGTTTATAATTAATCCACCTAGTGCATTAGAAATTTGAAATATAATCTTAGCATTCCTCAACACAGAGAGAAATTCCTGTGTCAGCTTAAATTCTAGCTCCTTCCCGGATCCCCAGGCACAGGTAAATAGGGCCTCTTCTGCCATCCCATGGCGCTGTGGGCCGCTGAAGGCCAGGGAAGAAGTGTGAAGTAGTTTAACTGTAAAACCCAGCCTGTCTCAGCCAACTGGGGCATTTGATAGCAATACCTAGAAAATGTCTCCACGACTCTGGAGGCTCATATTCAATTTGGAAACTGCATTTCCCCCTAAAAAGACTGAACTGAATATAGAAAACACCAAGAACAAGACTAAACTCTAAGCTCTAAACCTCTGAATATATAAAAAGCCATAATAAGTGATGAGCAGCAGATGTTTATTAGAGGCATTAGAGAAAAGCAAATGCAGTTGATAAAGGCTATATATAAAATCTGAACTGTGAGCAGCTGCAGACAGAATATTTTGCAGTTAGTAAAGAGGAGTCTGACCAAGGGAACAATCATGATAACAGGCTAACTCCTAACAATTGGAGGGTCCAGGACAGGAGTACAAAGGGAGACCGCATACTCTATGTCTAAATATTTAAACACTATTAATCAGGTTTAAAAATTCATAAGTAAAATGTGATCTAACTCCCTACCTTGACAGATGCAATTTCATAAAGATTGGGAAGGTCAGGTTTAAACTGAGACTCCTCATTGTCCTCAGGCCTATGATCCTTTTCTTATCACCCAAGGTCTCCCCTCACATAGCAAGAGTCTTCCTGGACATACATGGTCAGCTCGAGTGTCTGAACTTCAGCCAGAGTCCTCTCAACAGTTCACCCCTAGCCACCCCTCTGGCCCTGGAGTCGCCTACAGCATTGACAAGGTCCATCCTCTAGAGGACAGCCCAGGAAGGAAGTACGTACATCTTAGAAGTGGGCTCAAGGCTATTTGAGCAGGGAATTCCAGGGTCCTGGATACTCACGGAGTGACCTAGAAGGGGGCATGGGCTCCAGATGTGCCCTGTGGAATGGGATTCTCGAAAGTGCTGCATCCTGGGCAGGGCTCTCTTACCTGGGCCTAGGAACAGCATAGGTACATAGAAGAGAATCTGTGGATCCTGATGAAAAAACAAGAAGAATGTCTGGGCCAGATCAGAATAAGGACAATTTCCTTAGTCACACTTGGTAGGGTTCCAGTAATTCCTGGTGGGAAAAAAAATGGAATTTCATACAATAATAGTACTCCAAAGTGTGCTATTTATAAATTGTTGTTGTGATTGTACGTTAGTTATCTGTACATGGTCCTCACCTATAGTGCAGGTTCAGTAATTTAAACTTAATCTTACCTCCTTGAATCAAAGGCTTGGCTCCAGATGAACTCCAGTTGACCATGGCAGTACACAATCTGGTAGCCAGAGTGGAAAGACCAAGTAATCAGTCTTCTCTTGAGATTTTGAATGTTTAATCCGATCTGGGTGTGCTACAATCACCAAACTTCTATCACAGGTATGGGAGTGGGACAGGTGGAGGAACAATTAGGAGACTAAAAATATATTCTATGCCAGATTCTATGCACGTCACCTTCCTTTAGCCTCACAATAAACCTAAGAGATGAGGTTTATTGTATGCACCCTATTTCAGAGAGGTGCATTAATGCCACACAGCTCACATCTCCTCTCTATTATGACACTTAAATATTACTACATTTTTTTTTGTTTATGACATTTTTCCTATGGATTTCTTATACGTAGGGTCCATGTCTCTACCTAGTATATTATAGGTGCTCCACAAACATTGTTAAATACACATTAGTTTCTCAGGTATTTATTATTAATTATGTGAGTTCTTTGAAAGCCCAGAAGGTAATGCAGCATAAAGACCAGAGGGAGAGTTAGTGGAGACTGTGGTATCCTACAAAGCAAACACAAGACTTGGGTGTGTTAATGCTGTCATTTCTAGTCTCTTGAGTAGTTTTGCAAATTAGGCTTGAACCAAAAGGGTTCACCAATTATGTGTTCCTGAAATACAATTGAACAGTGCCAACAGCTGCTTGGTATTGATCTACATGGGACCAAAAAATAGAGAAGCACACGATGTCCAACTCTGTGCTGAATAGCAAACAGAAGTGGGGCGGCAGCAAGGAATCTGGGCAGAAGTGATGTAAATTGATCCAGTAAGACACAACCATGGACCGAAGATCTGAACTGGAATGTGGCACTCAGTGATGGGGACGTCCTTTCTCAGAGAAGACGTAATTTGTGATGGGCCACCTCCTGACCCATCTTTAGTGAGAGCAGTTACATCAAATTGTGCCATTTTACCTATAGAGGAAAAGAATGTGTTTGCATTTTCTAGTGATTAGAGTGAAGGACAGCCTTGTCCTCTTCAGAAGAGAGACTTTGATGAAAACTATCTGCCTTTTTACAGATAATGCTGACCAGTAAACAAGTGTAGACCTGTTGCTCAATGGGCTTCCTAATATTTCGTCACTTGAATTATACTTTTAATTTAATTTACTATACTTTAAATTTATTTTAAATTATACTATTGACTTATACTCCCCCCCCCCCCCCCCCCCCGCCAGGCTGGAGGCCCAGAGAATGGCCACAAGTCAGAGATAGCAGAGCTCTGGAGAAGACTAAAGGACAGTGCTGGGCAGGATCAATTCTTCCTCCCAAGTTCACACATTATATCTATTAGTTCTTGGAAGCAGTAAGTGAAGGGCAGCAGGGCCTGACCTTGCTGGGGAATGGAGGTTTCCTCCCTTTATGAAAATTCCAGCAGTGATCTTTAGGCCAATGTCTTATTTAATAGCATGGAAGGAAACTTAGATGTAGTGAGTTAGCTAATGGCTTAAATAGCCATATGCAGCTCAGTCTGCCTATTTTTGGCCTTGCAACTACAAACAAAAGATTTTAAAAGCAACCAGCTCTTTCTAGTGGGTCATGGTCCTTATAGAAATAATTTTAGGTCCTCTTTTTCATGACACTCTCCTTCTGCCTGCTTGTCTCATGGGCATGATGCCATTTTTGAAGCAATTTGGGGCCCACCACCTGCTTCCAACTCTTTAATGGTATGTGATCAACTGATTAAAAGAAATGACCACAAATGAAACTATATAGACTCATCACAAAGGTCTTAACCATAAACTAAATATGGCAGAGGGTACTGAAATAGAACATAAAATATCAAACTTGTTTTTCTTCATTCTGAGTTGATTACCTATTGCTTTTCATTGAATGCTAGTGGCCAGCAGTTTCTTCTTATTTCTCTTGAGATCACGCGATATCCCTATTACCATGAGAGTTAAAGGGCTCCCTTCCTAAATGCTTATTTCGAGTGCTTTATTAGCTCAATTCATATTTACCCCTTTTCAGTCATTTGGTCCTTTCTCATTTTTTACCCAGGAACTACAGTGTCCCAAGGAGAAACCAACAATTTAGAAGGTAAGAACTCAAGATAAAGTATTGTCATTGAATTGTAAAAAGTTGGAATATATTCCTACTTGTTTTATGATTAAAAAAAAAAACAACCCACAGAAAAACAGCCTGAAAGACCTGAAATTTCCTTCCAGAGTTGATATATAAATATGTTTCTGTTTTTGCTCATAATGATCAAGGGTCTAGAGGAGACAAAAATTAGCAAGTTTTCACCATGGCAATGCTTGAGGTAGTTGAAGGCATTGTTTCTGTTTTAACTTTGGCTTGGGGCATTCATGTGATTCCTAGTTAAGACATAAGATGCCCAGCTTTCTATTCTCACAGCTCTGGCAAATATGTACCTGGGAGGAAAGTTGCTGTCTAGTACATTTTCCATTACGGTATTGGACTTGGCTTTGGCTCCCTGTGAAGCAGTTTTTACCAGGTTTACAAACAGATCAAAGCTCTGTAAGCCGTTGCTGTAGGCTTTTATTCCTATTTGTGATGCCTGTCTGCCTTTCCCAACCAAAACACAACCCTCAGGTCCTCTGTAAGATCCACGGACACCAAATGGTCTTCCCTTCACAGTCTCCAGCCGGTGAAGTGCTGGGGTCCAGTTATGGACACTGTGTAGTGAAAACAGGCTTGAACCGAAAACTCAGCCTCGTTGTTTGAGCAGCAGGTTTTAAGAGAAATCTGGGAGTCAGGAATTCTGTCTTATTTGCTTTACATTATAAGGGATCTAACTCAGAACACCAACATGAAACAGGTCAGGTGATGAGTATATGATTTTCTCATATGATGATTTCAGAAGGAGCAGCTAGATTCTGTTGACGGTAAACAAAAACTCAGCCACATATTTCTCCAGCATAAATGCATTTATTTAGAAAGAATTGCAACCCTGTAGAGGCAACCCTGTGAGTCACATGCAAGCCTGCTAACACAGAGAAGAGGAAGCTCCTTTACAGAGTGGAAAAGGAAGCTGGGAGGGGCGCCCCCAGTTTCCCTGTGTTTTGGGATTGAGGTGGGGTGTGAGAGCTCCCCCTTCTGGCCTCCCTACTTTACTTTGAAATGATCTCACATGTGGAATCTACTGAACAAAATAAACTGACAAACAAAACAGAAACACACTCATGGATACATGGAACAGACCAACAGCTGTTAGAGGGGAGGGGAGGAGGGGGGGACTGGATGAAAGAAGGTGAAGGGATTAGCCAAAGAACATATATGCATGACCCAGAGATACAGACCACAGTGTAGTGATGGCCAGAGGGGAGGAGGCGGGGCAGGGGGCTGGGCGGAGGTGTGGGCAAAGGGGGAGAAAATGGGACATCTGTAATAGTATCAACAATAAAAATAATGTTAAAAGATAAATATTTCAAATGAAAGAAAATAAAATAAATGAGGTTTCTGTTTATTAATTTTTTTTTACAGTTTTCATGAATGCTAAAGCTTCCCTTTTGCAGTAGGCACCTGTTGTTTTTCCTGCTCCCCATCCACCCTCTCTCCTTCTGGTGTATGACCCCCTCACTCCTCCTGTTTCCCTGTGGAACATCCTCTCCCTAAGAGGAAAAGCGAGGAAGCACTTATTACCTAAATTCTTGTTGCATGACCTTGGGCAAGATGCTCCACTTGTCCGTGTCTGGTTTCTTACCTGCAATACTGCAGTTCCTAGGTGAAGGGGGTTGGGCACTGAGCAAAGGTGCTCTTGCAATGAAAATCGTGTGAAAAGCCAGTGAGGTATTAGCTTACTCATCCGCTGTTTAGCTAGTATTTACTTGACACAAGTGTCAGGAAAGGCCTCAGGAAGCAGGCTGTGTGGACTCCAGGGGTCAGATTCATTGGCTGAGGGAGGCAGGCACAGATCTGATCTCAGGCCTAGGAATCCTGTCTCCTAAGTGCAGTTTGCTGGTTTCTGTTGGAGAATTGCCCCGGCGGATTCCTGAACTGGAGCCCATGCCTCTGGGGCCTGCTGAGGACAAGGGCTTCAGCTGTCTCCTCCTCACTGCACTGTCTCCCTCACCTTTCAATTTCACCCCCTGAGCAAAGCTTCTTTCTCTCTCTGCAGCAAGGGAACATCCTGCATTGCTGTTCCCTTGTTCCACTACAACTTTTTTGAAGACTCAACCAAGGTTTTAATACATTAACTTGTTCTTAAAGCAGCTTAAGAAAAGATTAGTCCATTTTTCTTCTCTATCTTGCACAGGGCTAGCAGTTTGCTGGATGAGACTCTCATTTTCTTTCCTCTATGCCAGCAAAGTATGGTCCCAGGGCCAGCAGCTTCAGAATCACAGGGCCTTTGCTAATATGCAAATCCTCAGCCCCCACCTAGAGCATCAGAAACTCCTGGGTGGGGCTCAGCAACCTGGGTTTGAACAAGCCCCCCACTGAGCCCATGCTCACTGCTGTGTAGGAACCGCTGCTCTACGACTTTAGATCCAGACTTTGTCTCTAGCAGGCTTTTCTGGGACTTGTCCCGGGAGGCCCACAGAGTGACTGTTGTCTGTTTGAAGCATTGTTGTTCCATTTGGTCTTGTGTGAGTACTTCACCAGGCTGAGGTGGATAATCCCATCTGGTGGGCTTTCTGTTGGGCCACCACTGAAGCAGGCGTGGGATCTACTTATTTCTGTCCTGACTGGCTTCCTGTCTTCCCTCTGTGTCCTCTCACCTATTTTTCCCAAAATGCCCTTTCTCAGTAACTCCGTCATCTCAGAACAAACTCAGTGATACTACGTATATTAAAAAATGGTTGCCACGCCCAGCTGGTGTTGCTCAGTGGTTGAGCATTGACCTAGGATCCAGGAGATCTTGGTTCTATTCCCGGTCAGGGCACATGACTGGATTTTGGGCTCCATCCCCAGTGGGGAGCGTGCAGGAGGCAGCCAGTCAATGACTCTCTCATCGTTGATGTTTCTCTCTC
Organism: Miniopterus natalensis; assembly: GCF_054644295.1. Lineage (NCBI taxonomy): Eukaryota > Metazoa > Chordata > Mammalia > Chiroptera > Miniopteridae > Miniopterus > Miniopterus natalensis. The sequence continues at coordinate 29,019,881 of NC_142088.1, read as the reverse complement.
TCTCTCTCTCTCCCTCTCCCTTCCTCTCTCTGAAATCAATAAAGATATAAAAAACAAAAAGAAAAAAACCCCAAAATTAAATTTATATATATAGAAAAATGATTGCCACAATAAGTTTAGTTAACATCCATCACCTGATATAATTACTAAAATTTTTTTCTCCTTGTGATGAGAACTCTGAGGATTTACTCTTAACAACTTTCCTATATACCATAGGGCAGTGTTAGCTGTAGTCATCCTGTTGTGCATGGCATCCCCAGGGCTTACTTATCTTATAACTGGGAGTTTGTACCCAACTACCCCAATCTTTAAGGTGATGTCCAATTGTTCCAATTACGGGTGCCACCTACAGCTTTAAGAGGGCCTTAGTATTTTCCCGAGTCCTGAGACCTTTGCCCTGCTGGGGATCACTCTGGTTAGCTCTGGAAATGTGGCTTCTCCTCTGTTGGGCATCTCCAGGCCCCCGAGAGCCCTCTTTCCTAGTTGCACCTCTAAGAACAGTGGGACCCGAGAGCATCTTCCTCCAGCCTTCTGACTTGCCTAGCCCAGCCTCCAGGATCTCAACCTCCCTCAAAGGACACGGTGCTCCTCCCAGCCCTCTGGCTCAACTTCCCTCCATTTCTTCCCTCCTCTAGGGCACCTGTCTTGGTAGGGAGTCTGACACATGTTTTTATGCCAACTTTTAATTTTGGAAAATTTCAAACCCACAGAAGTAGATGGACTGGTACGAAAATGTACACACCCTTCCTTTGGATGCACTGGTTGCAGACATTACCCACATTTACTTTCTCCTCTCTCTGTACAAACACACACTTCCCTTGCCTGGACCATTTGAAAGTAAGTTGCAGACACTATGACTCTTTACCCCTCGATATTTCAGCTTGTATTTTCTAAGATCAAGCACATCCTCTTACCTAACCACAATATCATTATTGTATTCCATGTAATACATGTAATGGTATCAAGTACTATATGTTAACTAATGTATAGTCCCCCGGTTAAATTATACCAAGTGTCCCAATACTTATTGTATGTTAACATGTCTCTTTAGTCTTTTAGTCTGGAGCAGTCCCCTTGACTTCTTGAAAAATTCTTAAGTTTTCTCTTCCATGCAGTGACATTTTTGAAGAGTGTTGTGTAGACTGTGTCACAACTGGGATTTGTCTGGTTGTTTCCTCGTGATGAGATCCAGGTTAAAGATGTTTGGTCAGAATACTACATGAGTAATATCACACCCAGATGTTGGTGAGATCTGGTGAAATTCAGGTTACATATGTATAGGAATATATATTACAATCCTAGAATCATAGAGCAGAAAAGGACCTCACAGTGTGATGCAACGACCTTATGTTACAAAGAAGTCAAAGGCCTGTCCCATGACACTGGTGGCAGTTAGCTGTTGCTGCTACACCGTTTACTAAATTCTCCTAAAATGTTAGCATTTTCTTCCTTCAACTTTTCAGGACCCTTGGGGGGGGGGGGGGGCGTGTGTGTGTGTGAGAGTAACACTGGAGACATGGGCTGTTGATGCATTTATACAGATGCCAGTATGTTATTGCAAAGCTTTTCCTTTCCCTTGCTTTGTAGACTGGCAAATCCCCCTAGAGACTTCTATGAGAGATACTCAAGAAGAAACGAAGGCCTGCTTTCAACAGGAAAGGCAAGTTTTATGTAAAGAGTGGCCTTTACCAAGTTCCAGAAACACTTCTGGGTTAAGAGAGGCAGCAGCCCAGCACTTCTGAGCTATTTGTGTCGATTTAAAAGGCAAGTGTCTTTCCATTGACCTGTTTTCAGTGCTGTAATCCCATTACCTTGGCACTATCCTCTGGAGTTTTGCTTTGTTTGAGAATTTTAAATTCCTTTATTTGTAACAGATCAAAAGCTATCTGGCACACAGGCTGCACGCCGCGGTCTCTCGGATGGATCTTGCAGCCTTGCTGAACGCACACGTCCGCATATTTCCCGGGTAAGCACTCACGGCATGCCCACAGCTCCCAATTTTAAATAGCAACCCTATTCGAAAACCTTTCAACTCCTCTCCCTAAGAGGTTAACTGGGAACTTTGTTGGTGAGTAGAAAAGCATGACTTCCTGTGAGATGTATCAGATAGCTATATGCCACTGGGTGGGGGATCCTAACAGCCACTTCCGTTCAGTTTTCAGTAGAAATGCTTGGGGGCTGGTGTGCTAACTAGCCTGGGTGGCGGGCTGCGTCCCATAGCCCCGTACATCACTGCTTTTACAAGTGGGACAGTGGAACAGCGGCCACGCTGAGAACTGTGATGGGTCATTTGAAGGGCCCCAAGCAGGTTGCACCAAACCCAGAACCTCCTGTGTTTGTCCAGTCCACTCTGAAAATGGTTTGACACTTTTAAAATAGTTAGGAAAAAATCAAAAGAATAATATTTCTTGATATGTGAACTATGTGCCATATGTGATTATATGAAATTAAAATGTTACTGTCCCTAAATAAAGTAGTATTGGAGCCCATCTATGATTATTCACTTATGTCTTGTCTGCGGCTGCTTCTGCATTACAAAGGCAGAGTTGAGTAGTTTCCACAGGTATCCTGGGCCCACAGCACCTGGAATAGATGCCATTTATTCATTTATCAAATACCCACTAGGAGCTTTTATGGGCCAGACACTCTGCTAAGCTTGGAGGTTGACAGATACAAAAAAAACAATGTCTTCTTTTGGGGAGCTCAATCTATTGGGGAAACAAGGTAAATAGAAAAATTACAAAGTGAGGTAAGTGCTGGAGTAGAAATGTGCGAGAAGTGTTCCAGGAGCACAGAGCAGGTGACCCTTCTTGGGAGGGGTGGGGAAACAGGACAGTCTTAAAAAGCAAGTAGCTAACATTTCAGCTCTTGGGCTGGGCGTGAGGTGCTCAATATTCCTACGACCTCACACAACCACTACAGTGACCCTTGTGGTATTTCTTACCCATGTCCCTTCTAATGCATGATGTATGTGGCTGCATTCATAGCACAAAGATGATTTTGTATTCTACTTATTTGTCCCTGGCTATAAGTGGGAGGCAGTATAGGGTTGGCACTAAGTACCAGTCTTGGGGTTAAACTGTCTGGAAAGTCACTTCACTTCTCTCCTTGGCCAGGTAGCTCAGTTGGCTAGATGGTCATCCTGATATGCCAAGGTTTCGGGTTCAGTCTCCAGTCAGGGCACATATGACAATCAACCAATGAATGCACAGATAAGCGGAACAAATCGATGTTTCTCTCTCTCTCTCCCTTCCTCTCTCTCTTTAAAATCAATAAAATAAAATAAAAAGCAGCCTGTGGTATTATTTTTAAAAAGAAAGAAAAAAGAGAGTCACTTCACTTCTCTAAGTTTCAATTTCCTCATTTGTAAAATGAGGGCGTAATGAAAACTGCCTGAGAGGGTTGTTGGGAGGGTTCCGTGAGAAAACTTATTGAGTACATTTAACGAAGAACCTGACAGGTAATTAGCACTCGGCAAATGTCAGCTACCACAGCCCCCCTTCTCAGGTTCAACCCATTGCCTGACTCTTCTCTATGCAGGAATCTACCAGGCGGATGGGAAGTGAGTGGAAGTGAAACACCAGGGATGGTGGTTAGATCTCGGTAAAGGGTACTTCAGGAAACAAGAACAGCATGTACAAGGGCACTGAGGCATCGAATCTCACAGTGTCCCACAAAGCCAGTAGATTTAACAGACTTTGTTATTCACATTTCACTTTATTGAAAGACTTGCGATAGAGTACGTGGATAGATGAAACCTGTGCAATGGAACCAGGACTAAGGGCAGTTGGCAAAGGTGCTGCATCCCATGGTGTTCCTGGAAGCAGCTCAGGGCTTGTGATATAACAGATGATCGGTCAATGTTTTTTAAATGAAAACATAAAATGGTGTTTCAGGTAATTGAAAGAGTTTGGCACAGTAAGAGCATGAGAGAATGGCAGGAAATGATGCTAACTACTGGGTTAGAGGCCTGTTGCTGGTAAATTTGTGCCTGTTGTGGAGGTTTTCCAATGCCTTAAGCTACACACTGCAGTAGGTCCAGGGATTCGAAAACATTTTATTTTAGCAAGAAATTTACAGAGCATTATGGAAAACAGAAAGGGGAAATCCTGGAATTAAGAAGGAGAACCAGGTGGAAAGTTAGAGGAATTGCCCAAGTGAGGGATAATTAGGTACAGAGATACAGAAGATGGATTTGGGAGCAATTACTGCCACACTGAGTGTGATGAGCCACGGAGAAGTTTCCAGATTGAGAAGCTGATGATACAAGAAGGGAATCGCTACATGGGGCAAAGTGGCGCAGTTAGTTTGGTCAAGTTTGTGACGCTGTGGGGTAAGAACTGAGCTGGACTCGTGGACCTGGGGCCCTGGAATGGTTGGAACCAGAGGTGTGGAGCTGAGAGGCATCGACACGTGGGCAGGAGCAGCAGCTACAGGAGGGAAGAGTGGCCTGGGAGAGGGTGGGTGGGGAGCAGGAGCAGCACGGGACAGGCCTGTGAACGCCCACCTTGAAGGGGCAGGTGAAGCCATGGGAACCAGGGAAGAAGAGAGAGTAAGGAAAGGAGAGAGAATGAGGGAGGGGGCCTGGAATTGAGGAAGTTCCAACAGCCAAGGGAGAAAGATTCCCTGAGGTCAGGAGGGGCCTCCAGGACCCAGAGCAGGAGTTCAACAGGGCGGGTTGAAGAACACACTGCATTTTCAATTCCTCGGGAACCGTGACAGATGGTGTGTCACCAGGGCAGGATCTAGTGCGTGGTGAGTAAATGGATAAAAAGGAAGTGAGCTGCCATCCCCCTTCCTTGACTAGAGCACCCACGCACACGCATCCCCTTGGATTTAAATAGTAACGTCCACGAATCAGACAAAGCCTTCCCCACTGCACCTGCCTCTGCATCCTTGCCAGTCTGCTCACCCAGGACCCATTTACAGTAAGTTCCTGAACGAGAAAGACCTACTAGTGTCCCTTAATGGGAAACTTAGGCCAGACTTCTCCCCGGCGCACCCACCAGTGGGTCGCACTCCCAGGAGCAGAGCGCACACCACCACGAGGGGAACGAAGGCCGCGGCCGCTCCTGGTGACTTGGAGCTCCCTGTCTTTCTGGCCGTACATGAGACACCACAAGCTCCGCAGGTTCACACAAGAATATCCCAGAGACTTTTTTGTTTTTTGGTTGGAACTGCAAGGAATAAAGACTAAGATAAATTTAATATTTAACTCTAAATCTTTAGTCCCCCTCCTTAGGCTGACTTGCCCTCGGCGATCTTGCTGTAAATGAAATAGCGGAAGCTGGTGTGTTGCCAAAACGCACAGCCGGAGAAATGTTAACAGTTCTGTCCTTGTTCTTACGCCCGATCGAGTATAAAACCAAAAAGTAATCTGCTTGCCATCCAGAGAGGTCACTGGGAAGGATGGTGAAAAAAACTCCAAAAAATGTCAGCTTATTTTAGGAGCTGGAAAAAGAAAACAGGCTCTGTCTTGGGTCTAAGCTGGTCTTGGTAGAGAACAGCTAATGGAGCTAAATATGAACACTGCTGCTTCCGATGGGGCCTCATCGCAGAAGAGTTTCAGAGATGGGTCCTCCAGTCAATTATCGTTGCCCAGAGGAATGAAGAAAATGCCTCAGACCAGCGGAAGTGACAGTAATACCTATGTGTGGGCCCCCCCCTGCTAGGTTTCCCCGAGAGGGGAGTCGCTGTGCCCGGCCGAGGGAACCCCCTCAGGTGTGCCACCAGCCTGAAACTGGTTTGGGTGGAAGGGTTTGGTTCTCTCTCCACATTTCACTCATTTCATAGATTGTATTGATCAAGGATGGACAGTTCGCTGTCATATCGTCCTTCTACCATACTGGTGACAGGAAACAGTTCTGATGGAATAAATATTTATTGAACAGTGCACGCTGTTTATAACAGAAGAACAGAGGAGGACAAGACGTGAGCTTTGCTTCTGCTTTCCTACGTCGATCAGAGCAGTGGTGCCTGAGATTCGCATTTTCTCACCTGTCAGCCTCACTCGACCTGACCCTGCAGTTATCTGTAAGCACATTCCTGCACTGGGTTTTCTCAGCCAGGGCTGCACATCTGAATCCCCTGGGGAACTCTAAAAGCATACAGTGCTCTGGCCGCAGCCTCGACCAGTCACGTCATGATCTCTGGGAGTGTGAGCAGGCCTCAGTATTTGTAATGCTTCCCAAGTGATTCCAATAAGCAGCCAAGTTTGAGAATGGCTGCATTAATTCTCAACGAGTCTGGCTGCACATTAGACTCACCTGGGAACCAGCCCAGACTAAGCAGACCAGAATACATTTTTTTTTAAAAATATATCTTTATTGATTTCAGACAGAGGAAAGGAGAGGGAGAGAGAGATAGAAACATCAATGATGAGAGAGCCATTGATTGGCCGCCTCCTGCACGCCCCTGACTGGGGGATCAAGCCCACAAGCCAGGCATGTGCCCTGACTGGGAATCGAACCCAGATCACCTGGATCCTAGGTCGAAGCTCAACCACTGAGCCATGCCTGGCCGGGCTCAAAAATTTTTTTACAGAAGTTCCCTAGGTGATTCACCCTAGAGTGAATTATTTCATCAGATTTTTTCTTTTTTTTTTGTCTGAACATTTTTTGATCTAAGAAAGAACAACTAGGGCAGGCAAGGGAAACCAAGGACAATATAGGAAGAGAAACAGGAAAGAGTTTCAGGTCCTTAAAGTCAACCTTTGCCAACTCTACATTGTTGCTCAATGTCATCTTGACCTTGATTTATAATCCAAAAGATGGAAACAAACCAGTACGTATCCCCCTTTACAGACATGGCTGTTTACAAAATAAATAGAGGCTTCTTGCCTTCACGAAGCTCTCTCTAACATAGAAGGTGGGAGTGGTGGGGCCGGCAGCCCTTGGCCATCTGAACCTTAGCACACAAGCTTCTGTGAAATGCTCCCTCAAATCCCCCCCGCAGCCACCAGATGGCAGCAGCAATCCAGTTTCTGGTCTAGCAGAGGCGATGCTGAACTAGGATGGCTCTACTTTGTTTAATTAGTGTACTGGCCATAGAATTGTGCAAATTTAGACCTGAAAGAACATTTTTAAAAAGTTCTGCTGATGACCAGAGATGTTTAAATGAAGGAAAAAGAACATATATATTAAAAACACTTCATAGTCAACAAAATAAATTCAGTCTCTGAAGGGAAGGGAAATTGTAACATTTCCTGACACCTATCATGTGTCAAGCACATAACTAAATGCCTTGCATGTTATTTCATTTGATTATCAATATAGACTTGTGGGATGGATACCAATGCCTCCATTTTACAGACAGGGAAGCTAGAGTATGATAGATTAAGTAAATTGCTTTAAGTTTCAGAGAAATACATGACAGAGGCAGGATAGGAGCCCACTTTGACCACTTGAGTCCATGATCTTCCCATTATGTCAGGCTATCTCCTGCGATTGGGAGCATCAGGCACTGGCCGAAAAGGGCTTTGAAAGGATGCCTTGGAGTCGGGTCACAGTACGCTTGAGGGATAAAGGAAGAGGGTCGAGAAACACCAGCCAGAGAGCAGGAGTTTGATGGCGAGGGAACGTGGTTATTGTTACGTACCTTCTGTTTTACGTCCCAGTACTTGTGCTTGTCTCAAGAACTAAGAGATCAACTGCACTTTCTAAATCTGAACTGTATGAGTATTCAGGAGAAGCTTCTTGGAATCAGAAGACTCCTACCTAGAGAGAGGATTGTGTTCAGAAGAGGGGATAGAATGCTCCCCTCCCCCCCCAGGACAACATGAATTTAAAGTAAATGACAGACTTTGTTTTATGTCATGTCAGTGATTTCTTAATGGGAGGTTCTTCTACTTGTTGCCTTGTAACTAAATAATACATTTAAATCTCTGCTACTTAATAGTATCTCTTTTCTCTCATTAGGTGAGATGAAGAAATTATCTCCCCATTCTTTCCTATATCTCTCCTTCCAGAAATTCCCCAATTTCGGTTGATTATGCCCTTATTTCTGTGTTGTCAAGGTTATTAATTTGCATTCTGTCCCCCAGCTGTAAATGAGAGTGGTTGTGATGTAATTACACGGAGGTATTCACTACAGAACAGAGCAGTGTGACTGGCCTGTAGGCACAGACATGGCATGCTCTGTGACTACCAACCTCATGCCCTTGAAAGGAGAATTATCAAGGTCACATGGATCCTCTCCTCTAACATGTTCAAAATCACACCATACTTGGTTTATTAGCATCTGGACCACAAGTTTCTTATAAATATATATATATTTAAGGTTCTATTTGCCTTTTCTATTTCTGAATGTTAGGACAAAATATGCCCCATTTGTCATATCACTGGGATACGGCCCCCGGACCACACTGACTGTTGAGTGGTGCCGTGTGGCCTCATGGGTTCGTTCTACATCTGTCACCATGGGATTTTTTTGTATTGCACTGCTTGGCTGGCTTCTGTATTTGCTAGATCTCTGGTTTCCTCTTTAATTGGATTTGCTTTTGTATTTTGTTGAAATACATTCTTAACAATTACTTTAGAAAGAGTGTATGGGGAGTATATTTTCCAAGGCTTTGCATATCTGGGATGTCTTCTTGTCACTTTCCCTTGATTGAAATTTCATAAGAAAAATGTTCTTCTAATATCCTTCTTAGCATTTTCTAGTACTTCCTTATTTTTATCTAGTAATGTCACCAAAATTAATGTTAGTTGTGCCTTATATAATTTCTATTGAAATTATTTCAATATTACTTTTAACAAAAGAGGTTATATGAGTAAATTATGGTCTTAAATGAGTCTTTTTTGGCTGCTTCCAGTAAAAATAAATCTTCTCCCATTTCCTTTATACTCTTGTAAAACCTATTAGGCATTTTCCCCCCTCATGCATTCTATTTGTTACCATGAAGCTTTCTGGTGGGGTTTTAAAAGAAGTATTTCTGTCATCATTTTGTGAGTCCTATTTTCACAACTCACTTAGAAGCAAAATATTTTATGAGAAACTGTGTGGGACCAGAATGAGTGAAACACTGGTTGTCAGGCAAGATTTAGAAAATAGAGACTTCCAGTAGATTTAAAGCTAGAAAGTCCATCTGCATAAAGACCCCTTAGCCAACCAAGAAAATGTCTGTGCTTCAGAAAACTCCCTTTTTCTCCTACAAAAGGGAAACAATGGTTAAAGTTTTTTATTTATGCCCCCAATCCACTGCTGTTTATATTGTAGAAATCTGTAATTCTCTTGCCAATAGGACGCTTCTTAGTGTCCAAAGAAAGAGAGAAGTGTGGTCGCTTAGGGTTGATAGAGGGAGAGCCAGAGATGGGGCCCTTTTCCAAATCTTTGTGGGAGTGGAGAGAATGGGTCTGAAATGAAAACAGATGCCGTTGACCTGGTCTAAAAGATATGCACCACACATGGTTTGTTCCTGGGAGGAAAGCACTACCCTCTTGCTTACCCACAATTTAACCAACCAGAAAGCTAAGATAGTCCCTTCTCCCCAAAATCTACCTTTAAGAGAAAGAGAGAAGTAAGGCGGTATAGAATTGGGGATACATCAAAAAATGATAGGATCACCTTGGTTTAAGCCCATTCTTTTTTTTAAAAATATGTCTTTATTGATTTCAGAGAGAGGAAGGGAGAGGGAGGGAGAGAGATAGAAACATCAACGATGAGAGAGTCATTGATCGGCTGCCTCCTGCCTGCTCCCTCCTGGGGATCAAGCCTGCAATCTGCACTTGTGCCCTGACCAGGAATTGAACCGTGATCACCTGAATCATAGGTAGATGCTCAACTGCTGAGCCACGCTGGCCGAGCTAAGCCCATTCTTAAGATGATGTTAATTGTGTGCACATTCCTGGTGGTGCCCTTGGAAGCCCTGCAGAAACTTGGGGCCCTTGTGCCTCCTCCAAGACTACACTGCACACAATGCCACTGCTCTCCTCACTCTGACCATCCCTAACCATTCTGGATACATTTAAAGCCAAGGTTAAATGTAGTGAGCCAAGACACAGGTGTTTAAAATAATCTTTAAGAGTAAATTTCCCTGACAAAACATGAGTCTGGACTCCTCTCACCCTCCCTACACAACTTACCCTGAAAAAAATAGATGGATCAATCTGAATGGACATATTGATAAAACTCAAGAAAGAGGCTGACTCAAGGCACCACTGAGGTCCTCATTTCTTCGAGCCATCACGACTTTGGGTTCCTAAACTTCTTATAAAAAGAAGTCCATTTCTAGCAGCAGGGCATGCTGGTGGAGGCAGCCCAGATACCCACGGTGCCTGCTGGGCCTGTGGTCTAATCTGAGGGGCACGGGAATTAAATGGGATTTCGGGTGCCTCGCCTGTCACTGACACACCGAAGGCCTTCGACAAGTATTCGTTTCCTCAAAGCCCAGCACTGGAATCCACCTTTGTACTCTTCTTTTCTCGTCCACTGTAAATATACGCAGTTCATTCTTTGCTTCACAGATAGGTTCTTTCACCACACATTCAGTCCTGGCTCACGGGTGCCCCCCGAGCTGGGCCTGGGGCTACTGCGGAGAGTAAAAAATCCCCAAACCTACAGGGCCCGAGCCTGGAGTTAGTGACCTGGCGGAGATGTCCCGCAGAGGAGGAGCGCTGTTAGGTGCGGCAGAGGAGCGGGAGCCAGGAAAGGAGCTAGGGAAGCAGGAGGGCCCGCGGCTCCCTCCGCCGCTTCCCCTGGCTCAGGGCGGTGCCCCAAGGCCAAGGGGAGAAGGCCATTCTTAACCCTGGCTGGACCCCAGGGGCGATGCGGAGGACCTGCGGCCTTAAAGCAAAGACACGCCGCAGGGCGATGGCGGTAACAAAGTAACAGCCGGGAGCGAAGGACACCGGCCACGCCGCGCGCCTTCCTGCCCGACGCCCGCGCGCCCCGCGGCGGCGCAGAGCCTGCCCGTGCGCTCTGCAGAGGCGCAGCGCCGGCCCGCGCCGGGAAGGGCCGCTCCGGAGCCAGCGGGGCGTGCGGGCCTCGCCGCGGGAGGCTCTGCTGCGGGGCCCGCGGGCCCGGGAGGCGAGCGCGGCTCTCCTCTCGCCGCCCGCCGGTCCCCCGGGGCGCACAGGCAGGTCAAGCGCTCCCCCGGCGCCGTGTGGGCCGCGGCGGCCGCGTGCACGCGCCCCGCCCTGCCGTGTTCGCGCGTGGGGGCGGCGGGGGCGCGGCGGGGGCGGGCTCGTCTGCGCCCGCGGTCCCCACGCTCACTCCCCGCCAGGCGCTCTGCGGGAACAGCGGGTCTCCTAGGCCGTGGCACCCAGTTTTTGGTCCCCCGGGCGGTTTCGCGTCCACTCCCGAGAGCCTGCTGTTCTGCTGGTTGCGGCTGAACTGGCGCCGGCGGGAGGCGGACCCAGGGCTGCGCCACCCGCGGGCGGGCGGGGACGCGCGTTGTCAGCCCAAACGAGGTTTCGTCCTGCAGGACTCATTCACGCGAGCTAATCCCACGGCAGACTGGCGGGTGCATTAACACGCGGGCTTGCTGGTGACGGTTAGAAATACACCCGCCGGGCGCTCCATCGGGCCGCGCTGTTCGCTCCTCCGCGCAGGCCGCGCCTGGGAAACCAAGACGGCGGCGAGGCTTCTCTCCGCGCCCTGCTGCTGGCAGCGCCCCTGGGGGCGGGTTTCTCTGGGAGGCGGCGTTTACCGTGCGGCGCCTCCGAACGCGCGTGACGAGCTCTTTACGCGTCTGCTGGGACCCCTGCAAAGCCATCGGGGTGGATTCCTGCCCCCGTCGCTGGCTGCGAGCGCGGCCGGCCCCCGCCTCCCCGCTCACTCCTCCGGAGCGGGTGGGCCTAGGGTCCGAGTCACAAACACAGCTCCGCTGGGAACGAAGCGCAGGGAGTCCCAGCTGTTCGCCAGGCCGCAGCCGGGCCTGTGGCTGATGGGCCCCGTCTGGGGGACAGCGGCCCTTCCTCTCCCCCTCCGCTCGCCCACGGCGCCCTCGGTCGGGGGCGCATCGAGCTGAAGCGAGGGCACCTGCCGCGCGAGGCAGGGTCACTGCGCCCACCTGCTCGCCGTGCGGCGCCCGAGCGCCCGCCCCGCCTGCCGCGCCCCTCGCCTCTGAGCTCCCGCCCCGGCCCGCGCGGCCCCCGCGGATCTCCGTTCAGAACCGGCCGCCGGCGGCCCGGATCCCGGCGCCCCGACGGCCCGACGGCCCGACGCCCCGACGCCCCGACGGCGGAGCGGCTCCCGAGCGCGCGTGAGCCGAGGCCGCAGCGCGGGCTCTGCGGTCGCTTCCAGGGCCCGGGCGCACTTGGCTTCCATCTCCCCTCTCCGCGTGCGCTGCAAGCGTAGCGACGTCCGTAATAGCAGCAAATGCTTGCTGGGCTCTTACGCACCCCCAGACTGCCCCGAGTGCTCTATCCGTCCTAACTAGGCTAGTTTCTCGGCAGCCCTGTGAGTTATATATTATTAACTCCATTTGCTGAGACAAAAGACAGACTACACGACTTGCCTAAAGTCACAGCGCTGGGGGGTGATAAATCCAGGCTTCAACCCAAGGTTTGACTTCGGCACCCATAGTGCCCATCTCTCTGTTACTAATGACCCTGAACATGGCAATTCCAGTCCTAAAACGTAGTCTGAGGAAGCAGCGAGACCACAAAGTAACCTACCCGGAGCATGACTGCAATATCTCTAATAACTTAAAAAACGGGGAGATCCAGTTTTGGGATCTGCTTCATAGAGGCAACATTTTCCATCTAAAAATGCTCTGGTTTATTCCAAAGAATGACTCCATCCATCCATCCATCCATCCATCCATCCATCCATCCATCCATCCATCCATCTATATCATCTATATCTATCATCTATCTATCTATATCTATCTATCTATCATCTATCTATCTATATCTATCTATCTATCATCTATCTATCTATATCTATCTATCTATCATCTATCTATCTATCTATCTATCTATCATCTATCTATCTATATCTATCTATCTATCATCTATCTATCTATATCTATCTATCTATCATCTATCTATCTATCTATCTATCATCTATCTATCTATATCTATCTATCTATATCTATCTATCTATCATCTATCTATCTATCTATCATCTATCTATCTATCTATCTATCTATCTATCTATCTATCTATCTATCTATCTATCATCTATCTATCTATCATCTATCTATCTATCATCTATCATCTATATATCATTTCTTCCCCATCTAGATAAAATCCAAACCAAGCCTTCACTTACACAAAACCCCACACCTGGTCTCTTTTCAGATAAGGAAAGTACATGGAGAATAGGAAGTAGAATGATTATTATAAAATTAGAGAAATAAATTTAATGGCAGTGAAAACCCTAAGCGTCTTTGCCATTTAAAATTGTGGTCGAAGTAAACCCTCATTGATCGGACTGTATCATAGAACTGAAGCTGTGAAAGGCCAAAGACCGGAATCCTTGCTTTTTAAGAGGGATCCCATGCAGGAAGAGCGCTCTAATGTGAAATGAGGGATGGATGGCAATTTATTTTTACTGTCTGCGATGCCAGTCCTACAGGTTTGCACTCCATTGTTGTCGGGAATGTCAATGGTCCCTAATTGGTCCCACACACCAAGAGGTGCAGCGTTTCGGGTAGGGGCCGTGGGGCTGCTTACTGCAGCCATTGAGGGCTAGTATTTCCTGGCAGGCTGAGTTAATGGTGAAATGGAACGCCTTCTTTTTTTTATAGTCTCTTTTCTCTAATATTTTCAGTTGTTAACTCAAGGTAGAACTCTGGACCAAAATAAAAACCTGAAAATAAGAGCTGCAAGTAAAACATCCGTTTGGCCTATGCCAAATAGGACAGAAAAGCCAGACTTCTGGCTTTTCAACATCAAGTAGAGCAAATGCTTTGGAAGATTTTTCTACTTAAGCACTTCTGGAGAAGTCCATGACATGTAATCAAGAAATAATCATAAACCTAGGCACTGACTTTTAAAAAGAGCTCCCTTGTTTCTGTTTCCTTCCCTCCAGCTTTAGAGGATCGCATTCGAGTATTCCTTCACAAAGTTAGTCGCCTCTTGGTTGAGCTCATCCTCAGTCAATCCGCCGACTTTTATCTCTGGGCTCTTTGTCCACCCGTCGTTTCCTCTGCCCAAAACACACTCTAGCCTACTTCTTCCTTTAAAACCAGTCACCCACCCAACCCAGGAAACCTTCCCCCAGCAGCCAACCCGTTTTACCTCCTTTTTTGTAAATCTAAATTCACTGGAAATGTAGCCTGAATTTTCCTCTTCTATTGCTCCCCTCAACCATTTCCAAACCAGCGTTCACATTCATCTCTCTGCTGAAGGTAAAAATGACCCCAGGTTGCCACATTCACCTCCTTCCTGAGCTCCAAGGCGTCTGGCATTTCCATTGCTTCCTCTTTCTTGGAATTTTTGTTGCTTGGCTTTTGCAGTGCCAGCCCCATTGCTCATTCTCAGTGCTTGCTGGTTCAATCTCCTGCCTGTCCTTAGAGTCTAGTGTTTTCCAGGTTCTGCTCTTCTCTCTGGTTTTGGGATAATAGAGTGACATTTATTCATTTCAAGTACTATGATAAAACCCAGGAATGCAAGGTGACTAAAACTTGACCATCTACTGAAAAATCATCAGACATATTACCTAATATTTCCTAGCCTCAATTTTCTCACACAAAAACAGGCATCATAAATACCTGAGGTCCTGCATTTCCACCTCCCTGCTATACATCCTTAGCTGCAAACCCAGCAAGACCAAAAACAAATGATTCAACACCCCTCCCCCAAGCTCTTCCTGCCTCGGTAGTCCCACCCATGGTTAATGGCAGGAACATTCTTCTGGTCTACACACAAGCTAGAAACCTGGGAATCATCCTACACCCCTCTTTTTCTTCAATGTCCATATGCAATAAATCTTCATGTCTATCCTTGTCTGTCAGAAATATTGCTTAAATACCTACCACTTCTTCACTGCCTGGCCCAGACCTTCCTATTTCCCACCGGGCAAATACTACAGTAGCCTTTGCTTTACTGTCCTCCAAGTTCTACATCAACCCCAAATTCATCCTTCACAATGCTACCAGAGTGACTATTTAAAAATACAAATTTGATCACATCTTATCTTCTCTGAAAGACCTCAGTGGCTCCCCATTGTCTAAAGCAGGGGTGGGGAACCTCCGGCAACTGCAGGTGGGACTCGAAATTAAACAAATCTAGGAGCTTTGTTTAAGTTGATAATTTTGTATCGCCTGTGAATGATGTTATAAATATTCAAATGGCCCTTGGAAGAAAAAAGGTTCCCCATCCCTGGAAAGGGTAAATTCCAGACCATTTGTAAGGTAATTTTGTTTACAACCTCCTTTTACAGTCTCAGATCTTGTCCCCTCCCCTCACCCAGTCACGCTCATTTTAGCCTCCTGTGTTAATGGATGGGCCTGAGAGGAGTGGAGTCTCTGTGTCTTGGGTTAGGTTGCTCCCTCTCCTTTCTCTGCTTTTCTCCTATTCCCCCACATGGTAACATCCTCCTGAGTTTCAAGATACAGTTCAAAGGTCCCTTCTTCTGTGAGACTTTCTTTGATGAAACAATAGAGGAAGAAGAAAGCACTCCCTGTTCTCTGGCATGCTCACAGAACTTTGTTCTTCCTTCTTTCCCTGCCTTATCAGGTTGCATTCGTAGACTTTTGAGAGTTATCTTATCTGCTTATGGAGTAAGGACTGCTTCTCAGGCATTTTACCATCCCGATAGCTTATCATGGCCCTGTGGCACTCAACAAAATTATGTTCCTTGAAGGGAGGAATGAAAGAAAAAAGCCCACAGAAGCCACCAGGTCCAGGGCTATGTGGCAAAGCCAGGTGTGTTGATGTGAGCATTAAAGCAATTCTTGTTCCTGGTCCTGACAGATCCCAGAACAGTCACCACTGCAACTAATTCTGAACCTGTGACACTCAGTCTAAAGAAGGAGCAAAGCCATGAGGAGAACCATTTTGTCACATGGGGGCAGCACAGTCACTTCCACATCTATCCATGATTCCGGGGTCTGGCCAGGTTTCTCACCCTGAGGGTCCATCTCTAGCCAGAGCTATAGACCTAACTTCTTCCCAGCTTCCAAGGCCCCAATTTAAGAATTTAATCACCCTTTATTACCGTTTCCTGGGCTACCGACACCCATGTGAATAGTAGAAGGTCTTAATCTTCAGGTGATTAAAAAATCGTGTGTGGGGTGGGGGGTGGGGGAGGAGGGGCGGTGTTAACCATAAATTACTTGCTCCCAAGCACTGTAGTAAGTTGAAATTATTCACTGTGTTCCTAAATAATGAAGAAGCTTCCCTGTAGAAGCAGCACCATCATGCGCCCAGATGGGCAATGACTTCTTTTGTGGGTCCCCAGATGTGTGTGATGAGCCATATCAATGCTCCCGAGGGTTTTCTGTGGGTTAAAGACAAGTGGGTGATTACTCCCAGACCCATGCATAGCACCAGCATCTCTAGGGTCAACAGGAATACTAACTTTTCCATGAAAATTTTTCCCCACAACATTCTTACTTTTAAGAGCAGGCAGCCACAGCTGTGACCAGTATGACATTCTTTTCCACTTGTTTTTAATAACGCCTTTTGAGTTAGTTTGTGAAAAGATTCTCCATGAAGATTTTTCCCTTCTATCTTCTTAAGTGTTTATTACTAGAAGTTTCGATTTTCATATTTTCTGAAGAAAATTCTTTCCTAGAAAAGGTAAGAGGTTAAAGAAGTAGCTAAAATTAGATTCTTTTTCGGTCTTCGAAAGGGATTGCAGCCATGGCAATAGGCAGAAGCAATAACTTAACAAATGGCTTCAGAAATGAGCTCTTCTCTGTGATTTAAAAGAGCTCTTCATGAATCCTACTTTATAATTACTGCCTGGTTCCTATGGGGCACTTTAAAGCTTGAGTGAGTGTCTACCAATTTCATTCCTCAGGTGAACCTCCTGGTTCACGGTGTCCAATCTGGTGCATCGCACTGAACTCTCACCCTATAGTTTATTTGCTGATGACTAATTACATCTGCCAGCCTTCAAAACTCTCAGTGATTAAAAATTAAAATACTTTGTTTTATTAATATGCCTGGATTCATGAAAAAAAATCTTTTGTTTTCCTGAGGAAATAAAAATGTTTCCTGTTGATTTTCAATATACTTAGAGGAATTTGGTAGTAAGTATTAGAAGAAAATAGAGTTACAATGACTGTAATTGACCTCTCCAAGGTTGTCCTCAGTCATCAGCAATTGGAATAAGAAGTTGGAGATTTGGGTGGCCTGTTTTGCTTAGTTAAGATGAACTTTGACTATAACATCTAAACCATATGGTTTATCATCATATAGGCTCAACGGGTCGTTGCCTCTGTAAGCAGGAAATGTTTTGTCTATACGTATATATAAACTATATGGGACTATATGTGTATAAATACAGTGTGTGTCTGTAAATATACAAGAAACATTTTATCCCACAGTTACCACTTCCCATCCCTAAAGTGCAGAGAGCACAGGAAAGCTGGGCCAAAATTCGTCCACTAACTTCCAATTGCTCTTTGAGATTCTCATGTTCTTTACCAAACAATAGGACCCACCAGGCTTTATAGAACAATCTGTGGCTAACATCGAGAATTTAGAATCCTATAATTCCTGCTCTTCTTAAGAAAGTTTTTGTTGTGAATGAGCTGCATGGTCTGTTGAAATGGAAGGAAAAGAAAAGGAATGAGAGGGACAGCACTGATCTACAGTCTACTTAATGTTGCCACCAACTTCTGTGTAAGCAGCAGAGAATTCCTATTCTCTAATAAAGGTGATACGTTCTGCCAAGTTGGTTGTTTCGGGGGGTGGGAAGTGGGGTGTGGTGGTAATGGAGGAAGGAGATGAAAGGTGGTTATGCAAAGACATGCTCCCACGATTGGTCAGGTAAAACACCCACCTGCTCATTGAGATAAATATTAGGAGCTGAGGAAATGGATAGAAGTCAGTGTCTTCTCCAGAAACAGAGAATCCGACTAGAGGCTGAGGGCAGAACTTGTTTCTAATACTTGTACTGTGATACTCAAAAGTGATCGAACTGACATATAAAATGTGACACTAATCTGATCATCCAGGTAGTCTGAGGACAGTATGTATTGGGGGAGATTTTGTTCCATTCTCGGTGCCCTGAAGGATCTCCAGAATTGTTCATCTAAATTCAAGTTGTCATTTTAAACACAAATAAAATAAATAAATAAATAAATAAATAAATAAATAAATTCAAGTTGTCCCTTTAATTATCTCTTTGCCATCACTGCCCTGTTATTGCCTCTGAATGATGGCTTTGTGCATTTTTCACTTACAGGTAATGAACTGTGGTCTTAATCTAGTACCACCATTTAACTTTGTTCCAAGGAGTTTCTTTATAGACAATTTCCATTTTAATCAGAAGTGAATGAGACTATTGTCTCTAAAGTGGACCATCTGTGGGCTTACCAGGAATGTTATAAACTTTGATCTTTATTTAATTTCACTTTCTGCCAGAGCTTCCAGTAAAGTTCTTTCAAGCTGCAGAAAGTTGAGGTCGGTGCCCAGGGGGCAGGCAATTCCCTTGCATTCCCTTTGCCAGGGCACATGCTCTGCCCAAAATGAGGTGGTTTCATTTTATGAACCCTCAGGTGGGAGGGGTAGGGGAAAGCCAGTTGGGAAGGTAAAAGAAGGGAATGTGTAGATAGAGACTGCAATACTAGGCAACTTGGGAGCTCAGAATCTTCTGGAAGATCCTGGAGGAAATCTTCAGTGTGAGATCTCCAGCTTGAGACCCCTTTCATGTAGCAAGACCATCTTAAGTGCAAACTGCCCTCTCCAGCGTTAGAGTCTTAAAGTCCTGGAGCCAGCCTGGCTGAACGGGATGGGCCACGCAGTGATGCAATCGTGTGGACACGCACAGGCACGCCCCACTGTGCGGCAGGGTCAGGAGGCACGTGGGGAGTGTCCCTGGTGGCGTCGCATCTGGGACTGATGGTTGGGCAGCAGGCAGAGCCTTCAGGCAACCAGGCTGTGCCGGCCACAGTGTAGGCTTGGCTTTTATAGCTTCCAGATGAGCTCTCTGGCCTTAGAAGAGGAGAAATTTAGGTTGCCTGTGGATCCCTCTGTTTAATGAACAACCCCTGCTCTCTGTCCAAGGACACGCGTCCTCCTTGTCCTCTAACTCAGCTTCTTCTACACTTGGACAGGAATTCCTCCTGAGTATCAAAGCTCCTAGTCTGTGTCTTGCCCTTTTTTTTAAAAACAACTTTATCAAGATAATTGACATAAGATAAACTGCACAGAGGCAACTGACATACAATAAACTGCACAGATTTAAAGTGCACAGCTTTATAGATTTTGATGTACATATTTACTCGGGCAATGGTCACCTCAATCATGATAATGAAAGATCCTTCATTCTAAAAGTTTCAAAGTGCCCCTTCATAATCCCTTCTTTTTGTCCCCTGGACAACCACCTTGACTATAGATTACTTTGCATTTCTAGGATTTTATGTAAGTGGGATCATCTTTTTGGTCTGTTATCTTTCACTTGGCATATTTATGTTGCGGTTCATCCATCATTGCACGTATCAAGAATTCTTTTCTTGCTATGGCTGAGTAGTAATCCATTACGTGGACATATCACTATTTGTTCAGCTGTTGAAGAAGCATTCTTTTTGTTTTGCTTTATAAAATCATAAAGTGTTAGAACTGCAAGGGGCTTTATCACTTAATCTAATTAAGAAATCTAATTAAGAAAATCATTGGACAGATAAGATAACTGAAGCCAGACATGACTTAAGAATTCCCTTGGAGGTTATTTAAAATTACAATTCTTACCTCTTCCTGCCATCTGACTCCCATGATGGGTTGGACCTAAGAGTCTGCACTTTTAACAATAACCCCTGGCGACTCTAATCCAGGTATGTAGTCTACTGTATTTAAGACACCGAATCAAATGATTGAAATAATTTGTTCCAGGAGATAGAAGGTTAGCAGTAAAGGCTGGATTTAAATCAACAGGCTTTGATTTTTAAGTTCGGGGCCCCTTCCATTACATCATGCCAACACCAAGTTGCATCTGACACTGTCTAGGAGCATGAATCATTTCTCTTTCTATGGGCGAGAATGCCATAGCTCCAGGGTCCTGAGCTACTCGCATCTGTTTTCAGAAGAGGGCACTGATAACAAGTCCTTTCTTTTATGCAGTTCTCTGCCTCCTCTCTTGTTTTTGCTATTTTTCCTTCCTTTCTTCCTCCCTCTTCTCTTTCTCAGTGTCTTTCTCTCCCTTCCTGTCCTACCCCCCCATCCCTCCTGTTGGTTGGTTAGAGTCACAAATATGAAAAGTTGTGACTATGAAAAGTTGCAAGTGTGAAAAGCCATGAAGTCAGACAACCATGGTATGGAGAATTACCTTACCTTGATAAAAAGATAAATCTCCCTAGAGAAATTGTTTTCATTATATTTTAATACAACCTTGCTTATAGGTGTTTTCATTTATTGGCTCTGATGTTTAATTTTGTGACTCAGTACTTTCTCTCAGTGACCTTCTCAAAAACCATAGAAATATAGGGGACTGACTAGAACATGTAGAGTCAAGGATGCTGAAAATTTAACCAAAGCTGAAGAAACTTTGACCTTTAGGAACAAAAACAATAAAAAATGTTATCCAAGTAATCTTCTTCCCTACCTCTTTCGCTTGGTTATGTTAGGGAGTAAGACATAAAGCCTCACTTGGTGTACTTTCCCCTTTGGTTATTATAATTTCAGTGATCATTGGGCTGTGCTCCCTTAAACTCTGAATAGTTGAACTCAGACAGAAAGTCCTAAACCCTGACTTGGTACCTAGTGGTTGAAAATGTTGCTTCTATAGCACTAGTTAAGCAAAGATATAAAGACTGTGAAAAAGCAAGCAACAATAAATCAGTTGAAAGAAAAAGGAAGCATGAGTCCAACTCAATTTGTCAGAAAAATTTATTTCATCTTTGAAAGAATTGTCATTTTCCTAACAATACTTTCACGAGGAATTGGGGAATTCGAATATTCTCCCTACTTTTGAAGACCTAGATTAAAGCAGGCCTTTCCCTCAGTCAATGAGATGGAATAAGAAAGTGCTCTGAGAACTCAAAAGCTTCTTTGGACAGAATTGTGAGAAGGCGCCTGCATGCCCAGGCCCCCCAGACTTGCTGCCTCGTCCTCTAGACTCTCCTCCTGCCCCTCCCTGCCAGGTATGGGCTTTCCCTTGTTTTCCTCTTGAGGTTCTCAGTGGGAGTTTCTAAGTATCTCACAAGAAGTGAGACAACCACAGTATGGGGAATTACTTGAGCATCCTATGCTATGCACAATTACATTATGACATTAATTGTGGGAATGAAAGGCTTTATCTTTAAGTCACAAGGCTTGATAATGAGACGACAGAAGTTCTAATCTGTGTTTATCTGTTTATCATATGTGAGCCTGTAAGCAAGTCATTTAACCTTTTTGAGTCTGTTTCCTCATCTGTAAATGGTAATAAAGGTTATAATCTGCACATTTGTGAGTGGCTGTATAAAGTGCCTGACCCGTAAGTGGTAGACAAAGGAACGTCAGGCATACAAGGGTCAGGCATGAAAAAGATGGACACTTTTGGACTTTTCCTTTTGACAAAAGGACTTTTCCAGAACAACAGAAACCAGATCATCAGAATGGAGAATGAAGGCCACCTACTCAACTAGGATGGCCCCACATTGTGCCCTTCTGCCGCTTGTCTACCTCATTTGTCTACATCTTCCCTGTAATCACGGAGCCTGAGTCTTTGGGGCATTTGTGAGAGTCATAAAGCTAACTGGGTGAGTGTTGCCCTGAGAAGGCGCTCCAGCAAACCTGTGAGTTTAGCTATCTCGGTGTTGCTGCATTTGAAACATAATTATAGGATACACCCATATACAGAATGGCAAGTGATTTCCACGAGCCTGACAAGGAAATGAATCTCATTACTTTATGGTCACACTTCTGTGACAGTATAATTTTATTTTGTCAGAATGTATATCTGTGTTTATGCACATATACATGTTCCCTGATGGCCTATTTCTATAACACAACCCAAAATAAATACAGGAACAACTGTCTCTTTACAACCCAGTTAGTTATTTCCTGCATGTGTTGTGACGGAAGCATTCACCGTGATTTCTGTTCCCAGGTAATGAGAAGCTGTGATAGACAGTAACAGAAGAGGCTTCAAGTGAAAAGTTCCTCCAGGTTTTCTCACCGCCTCACTCCAAATTTGATGTGCTGTGATGTTTTTAGTTTTATTATTATAGCGTCTGGGTGGAGATGTTGCAAAGTGAAGTGCTGAAATCTAAAAACGAGTAAATAGCTGTCAAGAGAAATTCTGGAGAAGTGTCCTAAAGCTTAGAGAAGGTTTAAAGAGTTCATTCTTGGCACTGTTGCCTATAATCAGTAATTAGTAACCATTTGAAATGGCATTTGTTAAATACCTGCATTATAGATAAAGACTATTGAAATTACATTAAGCCGGTGGGAAAACATACTGCAATATTCACTCTGTAATAGATCTCAGTCTCTGGGAGTAGGTAGTTAGCCTGAAGCCAAATGGTTCTTGGGAATCGATAACTTAATTAGCCCCAGGAGACTGGGATTTCTAGACTTAGTGGAGTGGTTCGGTAGCTGAAACATCTGCCCATGGGCACCCACCTTAGTGGAGAGAGCATTCATTTTTGCAGGCTTTAGAGCTCGGGATAATCCAGAAAACAGCCCTCCAGGTGCTGCACAAGTGTTTATCAGCATTACAAGTGGACTCGCTGCTGTCCCTGCCCTGAAGCTTTTGCTGAGGCCTCCTTCCAATCAGTCAGCTCAGGGTTTAATCTGGTTGATCCCACAGAGCATTGAAGTCCTTTTTCTGCCATAGCTTTGCCTCAGTCCAAGGAGAAAAGAGAAATGTTTAGATTTCCAAAAGGTTTGTGTTTTTCAGCGTATTGCATCAATATCAGACATATGTGGCAAAAAGGAAGCAAATTGTTTTCGTTATTGAATGAATAGATGAGAAATATCTGTAAGTTTCTCAAACTTAGACAAAATGAAACAGTATGCTTCTGCTGCAGGGCTTAACTGGCTGCCAGGCCTATTAAAGAAGCTAGTTGATGACAGTTGGGTATGTTGGTAATTTCTCTTTTCCAGCAGTGCTCGGTTTGGACAGATAGTGGGTACAAAGCATACGACCAGGCTCCAATAAAACTCAGATTGGAGGGTTGTCTTTGCCACTATCTAGCAAACTCTTTCCCTATCAATCAAAATATAGCATTTCTGACTTGGGCTTTAGGTTATTTTATCCTTTTTGTAAAGCTTTATTTTAGAAATACTGCAGGATAAACAGCATCATGAATAAATGAAATTAATTTTTCAATTATATCCTAACAGCAGTTAGTTAGCATTTGAAGGATTCTGATCAAGAATCCACACTCCAGCATGATCACCAGACACTTCACACATTGCTCTGGAAATCTGCACATGAGGATTGGCTAATTAGCATAAGACTTTTTTTGCTGATGAAATGAGTGGTGTTCAACATATATGTTGACATGCAACCACACTTGCATGAAAATTCATGTGAATCCTGCAAGGACAGCCACCCAGTTCCTTTGGAGAAGCCCTCAGATATATAACTCTTATTCCTGGGCCCACACTTCCCGGGGCACCCCTGTCCGATCAGAATGGTGCCTGCTCCCATTAGAATAGCATGGCTGTCCCCTTCGGGCCAACCTTTCACGCCAAGTGCCTGTAGGCTGTCTGAGGAGAGGGAATGGAACTTGCCCCAACTTACTAGTTCTAGTTGACTGTTTCTGTGTCTGCTTGCTATTAAATGTTTGAATATTTGGCAGAAGTTGGCTTATGGCTGACTTTCATTTTAGCCTACCACAGTTGAGGGGCATATGGGGAAGCTGAGGTAGACTCACCTGCTTTTAATGCCCAGATGTTATGGACCAAAAGTGTTATTTACCAAAAGTCTCAGGCATTTGTTAAAGGAACATGTTGGTTTGGATTCTGTTTGCAACAGAATCTCTCAGAATTTGAGCCCCAATCCCTGCAAGGTCTGTTGACAATACACTCTCCAGGTATTTAAGGAAAGAGAGGGCATGTGTGGACCAGGGTAAAGAGCTGAATGATCTCTTCATCTATAATCTGATGACAGTGGTCTTCCTGCAACAGGGTGTTATAGAGCTACTGTGTAAAAAATAGAGCTCAATGACTTCTCTGATTCAGGAAGTTGGATCTTCTGAAAGAAGTTCCCAGAATAAAAAATGTACTAGATACACAGTAGGCTTAATGTTTGTTTATTTGCACTTGCATTTGCAAGTAGAGAGAGTGACCCACCTATTTCAGGGATTCGTTAGATTTAGCAAGATTTTCTATGTGTACACACACACACACACACACACACACACACACACACACACACACACACACCCTGAATAAGAGGAGATAGCCTTTCTGGTGCTTTGTAACAGATGCTTCAAATATGAAAGACTGGCGAATGATCGCTATTTGATATTTGCTTCTATAAATGAATGGTGTTCTTGATGATACAAGTAATAGTTACTGCTAGAAAAATATAGCTTTCAAAGTTCTTTAAACCCATGTGATTTGAAGGAGTTACAGTAATACTTCATCAGTTTAGAAATTACAAAAGGGAACAGTTCCAGTAATTTAGCAGTGCTGTTGTTCTGTATATCATAAAGTCACCACAGGGCTTACGCTTCTGCAGGTGTCCATAATTGCAACAAATAGAGGCCTTTACTGAAGAGAGGCCATGTAAGTATTATAAACATATATTAAGGGTAAAATTCTCTAAAACGCTGTATGTTTCTAAGAGTAAAATTTGCATATGGAAGAGAAAATGGCTTTTATAATGAAGGAAATGTGCCAATTTTAGGGAAGGCTACAAGCAAGAATGTGAAATACTAGCTACCTACTCGTAACTTTTAACTAAATCTTATTTTCTCCCTATTTTTGGTGAAGGAATTAAAGACTAGGCAGAAACAGAAAATATGCTGAAACTTTTTATTGGAATTATCTTTTTAAAGGAATTTACATAATAACAGAAGGGTAATCATTGGAATTGAGACTTCACTTGAAGTAGAGCCAGCTAGTGTCAAAAGCTACCTAGCTCTTAGGTCTGAACAATGCAAGAGGCTCTTGGCCGGAAAGTCTTTCTCTGATGGGAAGAGGCAGGGAAGGCACATAAGGGAAAAGGAAATGGGCAAAGGAAAGATACAAACTCAGTGAAAATCCAGTGAAAAAACAGTGTTCATGGACTCACAGAATCTTAGCAACAGAGGTTTCTTCAAGGTCAACTAATTCTGTTCTCTCAACCACTTTGCAGAAAGGGGCCGCCCTGGCTCTTCTGCACCTAAGGCAGCATTTACAATTCACGCTGCTACAACCAGTACAGTGCTTTACCTCATGTTACGTCCAACTACCTCCCTTTAGATTTGATGGGTCCTGGTTCTGTCTTCCAGAATACCTGAAGGGTATTCTTCCAGAATACCCTTCTCCATCTTTGGCTTGACAACCTTTCAAATATCCAAGACAGCTGCCATCTCCCTGCACTGTCTTAAAATAAATAAATAATCAGAAACAGTTACACAGGTCTGAGGTTTTGGATGGCAGGGACATTCTAGGGAGTGCCACACCAGCCCTCTTCCCGCAATGTAGGGGAAAACAGCCTGACAACCTATAGAAGAGTCCTAAGATGGATTGATAGACTTATTTATCCTAATCTCAGTTTGCTTGGTCAAAAGACTTCTTAAGAAAAAAATTCTAATGCTATTTTGAATGCTTTGCTCTTAATTGAAAGCTGAGTAAAGTCTAGGAGTGGATGAGTTGTGATATGATTTTTAAATTGCTATTTTTCTTCATTATTAGCCCAGTTTCACATCCTTGGTTTTATGACGCAAAAAGAATGAATTCAATGCATGTAAAAGATTAACATAGTGTTTTGGGAATGCTTGGAACAAACAAAAAGTGATTATTTTATTTTTTAAATTTTTTAAAAGATTCAGAGAGATACAACCTAGTAGGGACTTGCAATTTGAACATAAGATAGTAGGTAGAGGTATAGAAATCACCCAATCAACACTCTTTTGGACATCAACTAGTGGTATGTTGTCTGTAGTTTACCTTACAGTGATTAATTTAAGCAAACAGTATTAGTTTCAGAGTAAGTCCAAGCGATAGTGAGTTACCATTTGAAGTACCCTGATTCTGTATACACTATGGAAATGGTTATCTAACATTGCAGAGACAGGAATCAGGTTTCCACTCCCAGAGGAACTATTCCAATACTTCAGCTAGTTTTCTTCTTAATTTTTAATCAACACCAGAGATTTTTTAATGATTCTATTACTAGAAATATGTTTCTGTTAATTAGAAATAATTTTCTTATTGATAAAAATAGTAATGATAAAAAATGTGGATTTGCTGAAAATATTGTACAAGCATTCCTGCTCTTCCATTAGTGGGGTGTAAGATTCTCACAATCAAAATAACTGTAGTGTCCAGATAGGCACTCCTGACTACTGCCTCTGGCCCAGTAGGTTTAGATTCGGAAGATTTTGGTCATTTGACTTCTTTAGAAGTCAGATAAATGCTGCCACTATAATAAAGCTCTCGTTCAAGGAGCCATCAGAGCACCTAAAAGAGTAAAGGTCTGGGACTTTTTCAAGTTTACAGAACAGTTTGTATGACTGCTTTTGTGCATACTTGCCTGTATGTGTGGAAGAATTCTGAGACTCACTTAGCTGGTAGCAAAGATATGGGAGAAAAGACATTGCCCTCACCCACCTCTAGTTATTGAAGATGTGTTTTATTGTTCAAAAACATTCATTCTCTCCCCTAAACTCTTCCACACCCATGTAAAGAATACATTTTCCTACCCTTTAACCTTGGGATGGCCACAGGACATGTTTTGGCCAATGTAATCTTAGTTTCATGATACAAGCAGAGGCTTGAAATGTGCTTGTACAGGAGGCTTGCCCTCCACATCTGGGCCAAGACCCTGAGAGGAACATGCCCTAGGTGACATTTCAGGACAAGAAAGCTAAGGAACACTTCAGGACAAGAAAGCTAAGGAACACAGGGAGCTGACCTGGACCCAACCGGCAGCACAATTGCCCATCCATCAGATGAGCCAGGGAAGAACTGATCTACCGGGAGAAAAAAAGGCAATGGGATATTATAATTTTTATTAATAAACATTATTAAACCCAGATGATTTCTGAATTTTACAATGAAAAGAATTAATCTACTGAAAGAATGGTAAACCAGGAAAGATTAAAGACTATAATTAAAGAATGGGAATGACATTGGGTATCAGAGACATCACAGCAGCTATCTGAGCGGTACACTAAACAAAGTGAATTATTTCTGCCATAATAATGGTGTTTGGTATAATACAATGGCATGCTAGAAATCTAATTGCAACCTGCCAGGGATTTTAAAAAACCTACAATGATAATGTAAAAATACAGGAAAAATAGATATGATCTGTATTTTGAAAAGAACATGGTAATGCTACTATATGGTTCAGTTTTCAGATATCAGGATTTAATATAATAAGAAAAGACAGAGAAAATGAAAATTGGGGAGATGTGTGAATAGGTGCTTTAAGAAGGGGATTTGCAACAGAACAGAAACAGGCTGATTTTGATTATACTTTAATATGAGACAAAGTAAAGATGAAGTAAGTCCAAAGTAAAACATAATTATAAGTTTCTACATAATCCCTGGCAAAAATATTAAAGATTAGATTCCAGAATTGTGTTAGTAGCTTCATACTTTTACCATTCACAGCTACACAATGTATATTAAGTATTGTGAGAAAATAGATAAAAATATGTTCATACTTGGGAATAATTATAAAGGTATTTAATAAGATATCCAGATTTTAAAGTTTTGCCTTCTTCCTGAAAGAGAAAAATATCATAAATACACAACTTATAATAGAAAATAATCCACGTAAACACCAGAGTGGGAGTAGGACTGAATGCTATGAATACATTGTTTTTTTAATTTTTTTTTTATATCTTTATTGATTTCAGAGAGAGGAAGGGAGAGGGAGAGAGAGAGACAGAAACATCAATGATGAGAGGGTCATTGATCGAGCCCACAACCCGGGCATGTGCCCTGACTGGGAATCAAACCCTGATCGCCTGGATCCTAGGTTGATGCTCAACCTCTGAGCCATGCCCGGCAGGCCATGAATACATTTTTAAGTAGAAAAAAATTAAGTGCAAACGACTTTCTCTATTAAGGAAGCACGAACACACCATGCTTTATACTATCCCTTGATTTCTTTTCACAATGTCTTTTGCATATATTGTCAGATTCCCATGGGAGCACATTTGGAAGGGAAGACAGGTAATTAGTCATGACCGTTAATTGACCACAAATTCAGACAAGCAGTCCTAGCTCCACAATGGCTGAGAAAGATGAGCATTATTCATTGTAACATAATAACCATCAAATGTGAACAGAAAAATCAACAGTCCTTAACTCACATACTGACAATCAATGGATTTGAAGTACTACATTTCTCTTTGTTGCGCTTCGCAGATATTGCATTTTTTTACAAATTGAAGATAAGACTCTTCACCTGCAAAACGATTATGTGTTGCTAAAGGCTCCGATGATGGTTAACGTTATTTTAGCAATAAAATGTTTTAAAATTAAGCTATGTACATTGTTTTTGAGACATAATGCTATTACACACTTAATAGACTACAGTATAGTGTAAATGTATCTTTTACACGCACTGGGAAACCAAAAATGTGTGTTACCTGCTATATTGTGTCGTTTGCTTTATTGCGGCGGTGGGGAATGGAGCCCACAATATGTCTGAGGTGTGCCTATATAGGTGAGAATAACTGCTTCATTGCAGGTGAGTTGCTGAGAGTTGGGAATCTCTGATTACGAAGAGTCTGAAATTGGCCAAGTAAGAGTTGATAGAAACTGTTGATGAAATGTGGCCAACATCCATTTTATACTCTAAGAAACCAACAATGTGGTAATAATCAGGTGATTTGGCTGTCTTTTATTTGTCACTCTACCTCCAATACAGAAGCAGGTGGCGGCACACAAAACAAGCTTCTACTAGAAACCTGATGAACGATAAACACCATCTGCCAATGCTAAGTCCAGCGTATGGCAGGAGTGTGTGTGGGAGAGGAGAGGACGGGGGCAAGAGGGGGGCAGAGAGAGAGAGAGCAATGCCACTAGAAGATCACTCTTTTTAGAGATGTATGCATACATTTTTGCAAATGAAATTTAAAAAACAGAAACAGAAAACATTGTATAAATATAAGTAAAAATTGTGTTCCTAACATAGTGTCATCTCTGAAGAAATTGTTTTAACTTTATCCATTTCAAAGTATTTTCCTGGAATATATAATTAAATAACAATATTGACTTATATTTTTAAAAGGCTAAATCTATGTCCTTTAGTATTATGTTACTTTCCTGAATTCATTATTAAAGATATTGACATTTGAGGTGGTTAGAGGACTGGAACACCTAGATATGGCTATGAGTTTATTATGTTTTAGGAGAATGTATATTTTATTTCTGATTTTAATGGTATTACATTTTGCGCAATTTGGATAATAAGAATCATAAAAAGAAGAAATTGACAAATCTACTCTTTTACACAGATTATAGGTATTATCATTTAGGCACATTTCCTTTCTGTCATTTTTTATTGCTCTTTAAATATATATATACATATTATGTGTACAAATTTGTGTCCTATTTTTTTTCTTACCATTACATCAGAAACATTTCCTTTTGTGATTAAAATTTTTAATAAAAATCATTTTTAATTGCTGTGTAATATTTCATTACACAAGGGGGCTCCACATTAATGTTCTATTTATTTATATATTTATTTTTGTGACTTTCAGTGACCTCAGAATAAGCATCTTTACATTTCAGAATATTTTCTTCACAGAGACCCTTAGAACTGGATCTGACTGAGTAAAGGCTAAATGTTTTATGCATTGCTATGGCTGACATTGGCTAGCTGTTTGCCAGCCTTGTCTGATTTTCCTTCTGGACACAGAAATAGTGTATTTCTCAGCCTCCCTTGCAGTTATGTGTGCACTCGAGAAGGAATTCTTTCCAAAAGAATGTGGGCAGGAATGATAAAATGATGTACAATGCTTCCAGGGCAGCTCATATCACCTCTCCTACTCTGCTCAACCTCTCTTCCCTGTGTGCTGGCTGTGTGTCAGTGCAGGGTGAGCTGGAATGGCTTTTGTTGGAGACAGCAGAGCATCTGTCAGGCGGTTTGTGAAAGATGCTGGAGAAGAAGACCCCTAATTTCCACTGCTTCTAACTGATACTATGTGAGTGAGAAGTAAAATTGTATTATGTTAAGCTGCAGAGATTTGGGGATTTATTTGTTTTAGTGCTAGCACAATCTTAACGAATAGAGACAGTGGCATTGGAAGTAAGGTATAATTCTCTAATAAAAATCTAAAAGACGTGAACTTGTCATTGGTGGTGAGGAAACAGATATCAGAGGATAGGAACATGGAGACCCATGTAACACAGAGGTTAACGATGTGTTGAAACCATCACTGGAGATAGCTTGAAGGCAGACCAAGTACTCATTGAGCCTGTAGCTCTAGGGGAAGAGATTGGAAAACAGAATTTTGTGCTGTGTGTGGGTTGTTTCTAGTAGTTTCTAGCAGAAAGACATTAGGGGGAAAAATGAGTCAGTAAATAGCTGGATGATATTCAAGAAGAAATAAAAAGAAATACAGAGAGAGAAGAAACAGGGGGCATCAAAAACTTGGAGAAACCATGCCTAGACTCTAAACAATAGGAAATATGATTGAAAATGCATTTAAGTGACGGTTCTGTGACAAAGGCCAGGTTAAGGGCTTAGTCTCCTCTCCTGATTCCCATACTCCTGTATGACCTCAAGGATGCTGACATTAAGTTGTGTGTATGTGAGAGACTCATGAGGGTGAGTAAGGAAGGAAAATATCAGGATTACTAGTTTTGTTTAGGAAAGAATTTGAAGTGGGGTTCCTGGCTTTGGGACTGAGTGGAAGTCAATGGATTCATAGCCTACTAAGTCAAACCATATTGCCAAAGAAATCAGAAGCCTCAACTAAAAAAGCTGTTTACTACTTGAGCCTTGAGATAATCCGAGTCCCTAAACCAGCTTGAGGGAGAAATGAGCTGAAAAAGCTGTTCAGTCCCCTGGAGGAAGTCGCCACTCCCACTGCAAATATGGCCACGATGGAGAAAGGACCCTCCAGAAGGTGAAACCGAAGACCATGGAGAAAAATGGACAGTGAGGCTCCTCACAGAAAGCAGAATCAAGGCGAAGGCAAAAGCACTTCTCCACCCTTGAGGTAGGAGTCTTCAGAATTGCTCCTGTGTCCAGAATGTTCCTGCTTTTGAATGAGAGAATTTTTTTTTTTTTTAGTAGTCATCAAAAATACTGTTTAGCAATAGAAGGGAATGAGGTACTGATATATGCTATGAGATGGATGCACTTGAAAGACATTGTGCTAAGGGAAAGAAGCCAGGCACAAAAGACTGCATATCATATGATTCCATCTATATGGTATATGCAAAAAATGCACATATATTGAGGCAGAAAGTTTAATGGTTGCCTGGCACTAGGTTGGGAGTAAGGGATTACAAATGGGCAAGAGGGGTCTTTTGGGGGGTGCTGAAAATATTCTAAAGCTGAGTTGTGATGATGGTTGCACAACTCTGTTAATTTATTAAAAATTATTGAATTGTATACTTAAAACAAGTAAATTTTATGATATATAAATGTACCTCAATAAACGTTTTTCAAATATAAAAACCTTCTTGTGAACATGGAGGAAAATAATTTTAATACACACTAAGAGTAAACTTTGGCATAACCTTCTTGGAGATATAAAGTAATATACATTAAAACTTCAAATATTTATATTTTCTTATCCAGCAATTCCATTCCTAAGAATTTATTGTAAGGAAATAATTAGATATATGCTACATGGTTATTTCTTGCCAAGTTGTTTACAATATTGGATAATTGTATTAACTTAAATGTTTATCAATAGGGGATTGGTTAAATACATAGGGACATATTTAAATATTGTAGTAGCCCACGAGGGTTGTTTTACCATGGAAAGCTTCCTGTATTTATGTAGAAAACTACACAACAACAAAAATGCAATTAAAGAATAGTGTTCATGGTATGGACCTATTCACATGTACAGAGCCATGAGGGTGTAAGGGTGGAGGACACTAACTTTTACTTTGCCTGAAATACGTGATTCTTTTCAGCCACCATGTTATCAGGAAAATAGCAGCAAAGACATAGACTCTTTGGAAATAAGCTTATGTTAAAGTAAAATAAAAATCAGATTAGAATGTCACACCTTTATTTGGTATGATTGTATGTGTACATTAGTGTGACTAAATTCAGGGATTCCCCCATCCCAGTTTGAAAGTAGTTATTTATGTGCTTATGTGAAACTCATTTGATGTTAAATAACCCATTTGACATACATTTTCCTATTTTAATTTCTTTGACATTGATGAAGTAAATTGTATAATTCACCTTCATTTAATTTTTCCTATGGGTTGATTTTAATTACTAAATAGTTCCCAAAATAAAATCTGGCCTGTATTCTGGGGAAGAGTCAACCCTGTGATACAGCACAGAGGATCATGGGATCTTTTACCAAAATGAGCTAAAAGAGAGATGTGCTCTGGAGTGAGGGTCACTCTTCAGGTCTTATCCTTTACAATCACCCGAAGAAAACTGAAAAGAGGATGTCAAGAAGCTAGATTCCTACCAGGAAGTAAAAGCAGAGAGAATTTATAAATTTCCTTTATATAGGAAAGTAAATATTTAAGGAACTTACAGCAAATGGCCTGGGAGAGGTAAATATGGCTGTAATAGCTCTTTCTTACAGTATGCTACAAACACATTTGCTTAAGGGATTTATAATATTTATTGATGGGTGCTAAAATCCAAAGTAAAGTATTTTTCTGTACATATATCAATCAAATCTAGGATAAGAATCAGTAAATAGACCAGATCAGGTATCTGAGTTTTCTGAATAGGTTAGAGCTGCTATTGGGGGCAGACTACAGAAAAAAACCATCCCCTTAAAAGGCAATTATTTTCAGAGCTCCTCTGACATTAAGCAGCAGGGGGAAAGCTGTGTGTTAGAAAGTAGTACTGCCTTGCAGTTTATTTCAAAAAGGAGCAAAAATAGCATATTGGTAGTTATTCTAAGTTCCATGTCATGTAAGTATCAATAAAAAACGATGAATTTCAAATAATAAAACCTGAGCTGAGAGGTGACAAAGGAGTAATTAGACATTGTTTGGAACCAATGAATATTCATGACAATAAAAATAGGGTGTGGGTATATGAAGAAGAAAAGAATATTTGGATATGAAGCACCAGACATTAATTGCCTAAAAAATAGAAAATATTGGAGGTATTTGAGAAATAAAGCAATGGGCTTTTATTTTATCTAAGAAGCTACCACTCCTTTAAGTCTTTCTGTAAAAAAAAAAGATTAAAGGCTTCTCTTGCAATTTAATACGAAACTATTGTAAATTTTTAAATAGACTGGCAGTACTTAGAACTGTATTATCATTTTCAACAGGTAACTATTTCCCTCTAGTTTCAATGTGCAATAGAAATGTCATGTTTTTGACTTGGCAGTAGGCTGTGGCATTGCATTCTTATGCCTTTGGATCAGATGCAGGAGAAACATTTGCTTGAGAGGGGATTTTAGGGCCCAGGGGCAGCCAAAGGGTTGGGCATCTCACAGTGTTACTGCCACTTGTCTCTAACTTTTACTGGATCCCCTATTTGACCATTATTTTGGCCTCGAGGCAGCTGCTTGCATCTTTGGCTGCACATTGGAATCACCTGGGGAGATTGAAAACAGTGATGCCTGGGTCTGACCTCCAGGAAGTCAGGTTTAATCTGACTGGGGTGTGGCTTAGGCATCAGGACTTGAACAAGTTCCCAGGCCATGCTGATGTGCGGACAGTGTTGAGAGCCATTGCTCTAGTCACCAATTTTCAGAGTGTGCTCCCAGGACAGTCAGCAGAGCAGCACCAGGGAACTCGTGAGGAATGCAAATTCCTTGGTTCCACCTCCGACCTCCTGAGACAGAAACCTGGGAGTGGGGTTCAACCATTTGTGTTTTTACCTGGCCTTCCAGGTGATCTGATGCACGCTCGAGTTGGGGAGCCACTGCTTAAAGAAACCAACCTTCCCTTGGTGAGAGTGAAGCAAGCTAAGAGCAAGGGAAAGAATGTGGTCATGGCTCAGCTATATTTTTTCTCTTTAAAAGTCACTGATAATTTAAGAGGATTTTGAAGGATTTTCCCAGGGTGGGTTCCTTCAGAGGTTTTACTGTATAACTGATGATATCACATGAAGTATGTCCGTTATGAATGCTTTTCCTGATTTCTTTCTCTGAATTGAGTATTTTTAGGCTTGTCAGCTATCTGCAAGTAGACAAGAG
Source organism: Miniopterus natalensis (assembly GCF_054644295.1). NCBI lineage: Eukaryota > Metazoa > Chordata > Mammalia > Chiroptera > Miniopteridae > Miniopterus > Miniopterus natalensis. Next base: position 28,985,350 of record NC_142088.1, on the reverse strand, counting down.
TGAAAAGGACGTTTTTAGTTGTACCCAGTAGATGGCCTTCCCTATCTTCTAATGATGTAAAAACTGAATCTGAAAAGGAAGTCTTACTACTATCGAGCAACTGAGAGTTTTTAAGGTTCTAGAATTGTTTACTATGGTCACTGTAATATAGGTCTAATTAAGACCTCTAGTCAAAGGAATTGTTTAATAAATATAAATTGCAAGGGAACGGTAAATATGCCATTTCTTATGTGGCAGAATCTCCAAATGAGGTAAGTGTCTTTAGAAATAGCACCATCTGTCCCTAAGTTATTTTCCTTTCTATATCTTTTACATGTTGTACTAGTTTCCTACTGCTATATAACAAATGACCACTAATTTGGGTCAGAAGCTTGAGCTCAGTGTATGCAGGGCTAAAGTCCAGGTGTTGGCAGGGCTGCGTTCCTTCAGGAGGCTCTGGAAGAAAATCTGTTTTCTCGCTTTTTTCAGCTCCTAGAGGCCACATTCCTTGGCTTATGGCCCCTTCCTCCATCTCCAAAGCCAGCAGTGTAGCCTTTTAAAGCTCTCTCTGACTCTGGTCCTCTCTTTTCATTGTCACATCTTCTCTTTCCTGATCCACAGGCCTCCCTCTGATAAGGATGTGATTACACTGAGCTCACCCATCTCAAGATGCTTAACTGAATCACACCTGTAAAGTCCTTTTTGTCAGGTAAGCGTAGTCACAGATTCTGAGGACTAGGATGTCTTTGGAGGCTGTTACTTACCTATCACACGTATCAAGGGATGAAAGAAGGAGGGAAACATTTTCTCATGAGAGACCCTTGGAAACCAGACTGTAGAGAAGAATTGAAAAGTAACTCCTTGGGGCGATCCACAGGTACTATGTTTCAAGTTGTGTGTGCTTAACAATCACCTGGCGATTGGTGAAAAATGTGTATTCCTGAGTCCTGCCCCCAAAGGTTCTGCTGGTGGGCCTGTGGTTCCCCCGGGGGCTTATTCAGTGCAGGTAATCCACTGACCACACCTGGAGAAGCTGGTGGGAGGGAGGTGGTGAAAAGCACAGAATCCAAAACAAATCCACAGCAGAATCATTATTAACTCCAGGTAAACATCAGAGTTACTGGGGGACCTTTAAAGAACACAGTTTGCTTGAGCCGCACACCAGGAGACTGGGATTCCAGAGGGCTGGGAGGGCCAAGGCCAATGGTTTTGACAAATCCTTGCAGGTGATTCTGAATGACCGTCATTGCACCAATCTCCCTAGAAGCCTTGTGTCCTTGGAAGTCCTACTGGCTCCAGCTGTGGCCATGGGAGTCTCCTATTTTCCTGTCTTCAGAAAAGTGATTCTACTAGCTAATATTCTTTTTCTTTGTGACTGGTTAACCTATGGATCATATTTATTATTTTTGTGTCCCTGATGCCTTCTCAGAGCCTGGCAAAAAACAGGTACCCACCAAATGCTTTTGAAATAAATCAGTGGTTCTCAGACTTTTCTCTGTGTCAGAATCACCTGGAGGGCTCATTAAAACACAGAGGGCTGGGCCCCACCCTCAGAGTTTCCAACCATGTCAGTTGCTCCTGGGAAGGGCCCAAGAATGTGCATTTTGAACAAGTTCCTAGGTGAAACTGGTGCTGCTGGTTGGGAGACCACACTTCACAATCACTGGAATAAATAATCTGAACTGTTAAGGTTCTAATTCTTGTATTACAAAATAAAAATTTTTATATGTAGTTGAGGGGTTTCGAACTTTACCCAGTTTTTGAATTGTGCTTTTTTCATTATTTCAATTTTTTCCCCTTTAAAAATTTTAAGCTCCAGAAATTGAAACAGAAAATCATATTTCTCCAGTAATAGCCATCCTATAATAATTCATTATATTTCTTCTCTATATGTGAATTCTCTAGACAAAACAATTGAAAATATTTGGGGAGTTTCTGTTGATAATGTTTCCAAAAGTATTTTTAATGCTGTGGATACACAATCTAACGGCAGATTATCTTTTAACCCGAAGCTTTAGTTTGATTTGCACTTTTGCTTGTTTGGTTAGTTGACTTATTTTTGGTCATATTCCTCAAAGTGGATGAAAATGTAAAAGAAGACAGTTCCATGCACATTAGGAGGCCAGTCACTGCTGGAAACACAGTGCAATTAAGAAAGGAAGTTCTACTCAGTGATTTGTCCAGTTTGCCTGAGGCATGGCAGTGTCTACTTTTTATTACAAAAATAAACATTATCCAGTATATATTTTCAGGAAATTTTATTTCTTTGGAAGAATAGCTGACTCCCCCCTACAACCCCCAACCTGTATTTATCCAGCCAGAGGTCATACGTAGGGGATTAATAGCCCTTACAAGTACTTTTTCAACCTAAGAAATTCTTTTGAGGATTTAAGGATCGCTTTCCTTATTCATACAAAATTATAGCAGTACACTTTCCTCATAAAATACATCCTGAAGTTTGGATCAGCTTTGCAGACAGCCTTTGTCTTTAAATTTCAGTGTAGTAATGGTTTCTGGTGGTAAAGTAATAAAAGGTATTGATTTCATTTATTGTACTCCCATGAAAAAGTTGTATACCTTGATTGATGGGATGGAAGATTACTAAAAATATTTTTATAGAGTTGGGAAATTTTAATCTTCTATACAGAGCTGAATTTGGCTATACTGCTGGAATCTTGTAAACAAACTCCTACAACAAGTTCCTCCTGAGTGGCTATTAGTGGTCAATACATTTTTACTGAAAGCATGCCACATTTGCAGTACTATATTAGATAATTTTCTATCTTGAAAGTTTTCTGGTTTTGCCTTTTGTGTACATTTAAAAGACATAAATTGGTAAAAAATTAAAAATTGGTAAAAATTTTTTATTATTACCCAAATAGGTATGTTCAAGTTAAAAATTTAAGATATCTATCATTTGCATACAATAAAAAGCAGAGATGATACTGATTTTGACAAAGGCATACATTCCTATAATGAACACCCCTGTCAGTCAAGACAGACATTTTCATCACCAAGGAAGTTTCCTCAAGTCCCTTCCCAGTCAATTCCCCTCCCACAAATAACCACTGATCTGATTTCTATTGCATGCTCTCTCTTGTGTCTGGCTTCTTTCAATCAATACAATGCCTTTGAGATTTGTGTGTATCATGTGTACCAGCAGTTAGTTCCTTTTCATTGCTGAGTAATATTCCAATGCAAGAGGCGTGGGCAAATTTCCTGTCCCGCTGGGGCTTCCCCATGCAAGCAGAACACAGACAGGATCTGAGGGCTCCTTTATTTCCTCCATTCCTCATGTGTTTAAGCCATTTTTCCTTGAAGTGCCGACCTTGGGCTTCTGCATCAGTATCACTGGGACCCCACTATTACATCTGATTTTATTAGATCAGAACTTAAATACAGGGTAGAGGACCTGGTATTTCTAAGCAAGCTCTCTGTGGGATACAGTACTTAAGAACATTAATGATTGACACTATGGCTTTAAGCAAACCCTTAAAGGGTTAAGGAAAGAGCTAGAAGAAAAAATCGGCCAAATAGCTCCCAGAAATTCATGTGGATGAACTGAACTAAGCAGGTGTCCAAGACTGAAGCAGCAGCTGACTGTGTGAAGTGAAAGGAGCAGGACTCCCAGGATTGAGGCCTGATTAATTAGAGGGGAGACAGATACTCGGACCTGAGCAAGTCCCTTCACCTATCTGTGCTTGAAAAGAGGGGCTTGAGCAAAGCAGAAGGGAGAAAGGTGAGAAGGAAGAAAGCCAGACTGTTCGTTTGAGGTGCCTCCGAGGGAGAGGAAACAGATTTCAGTTTACCGAAAGAATCAAAGCCCTCTTGCTCCCTGGCCCCCGTCCGCCGGCGCCTCCCGGGGCTGCCGAGCTCCCCTGCTCGCTGCTTGCTGTTGCCTCCCAGCAGCTCACAAGGACACGAGCGAGCATATCAGTGCTTCTGAATGACTGCTTGGAAAATATAGCCCAAGGAAATGGGATCTTTTCTCTCCGACGTGGCGATAAGGTGCTAAAGTGCCAACGTGAAAAGAACAGGGTAAGAAATGACACCGAGCCCTGCGACGCGCCCGAAATGTCCGGCCGGCTCGTCCAGTGAAGTGTTGCGGAGGATCTGGGCTGGGAGGGGAGGATGTACTTTTCGTTTATGCAACTTACTCTTTTAAGGCGCCAGATCGCTGCGAAACGTTTCCGGCGCCGCGGTGGCGTCTGGCCGCCTCCCGCCCGCGCTGCTGCGCGGCCGCGGTGCCGGGAAACGCGAGCGCGCACCTCCCGGCTGGGGGCGCGGCGCGGCTCCGGCGGCCCCGCGGGCCTCGGGGGTCCGGCTGCCCCGCGGGCCTCGCGCACCTCCCGGCTGTGGGCGCTGCGCGGCTCCGGCGGCCCCGCGGGCCTCGGGGGTCCGGCTGCCCCGCGGGCCTCGCGCACCTCCCGGCTGTGGGCGCTGCGCGGCTCCGGCTGCCCCGCGGGCCTCGCGCACCTCCCGGCTGTGGGCGCTGCGCGGCTCCGGCGGCCCCGCGGGCCTCGGGGGCTCCGGGGCGTCGCGGCTGCGCCCCCACGGGCGGGGCGACCCCTCCGCTCGCCCGGGCTTTCCTCTGTTCAGGGCCTTACCGGGCCAGGCCTTCCCTTCTCCTCGGGGAACGCTTCCACCGACTCAGGTCCTTCGGGTGTTCTGGAACACAGGCTGTATTACGCATCGCTAGTGGGATCCGGTCTAATGAAAATACGAGGAAGTCTTTAACCTTTATTCAGTGGTCTTATTGTTAGTAGTAATACTGATTTCTATTATCCTATATTATACTGGTGTTATTTTGAAATTATTACATATATTATACTTATAAATAAGTAAGTATGTTACTGTTGTAATTATGTTAGTGATAATGTTATTAAGAACCATAATTTTAACCATAAGAGAAAGGAGAAAAAAGTGTAAAATTTAAAAAAGTAGCTTACTTTTGATTAAATTTGAACTTGATATATAAATATAAATTCATGTTTTTAAATGTTTAAACATTTTAAATGTCAAAATACCCTGGCTCTGTCCGCTGAAAAGACCCAGTAGCAATGACAGACAGCCCAGTAACAATGAGAATGTTAGCACCCAAACTCCAAACAGGACTTCCTGCTAAAGGGAAACTGATTCCTGGAGAGGCCCCTGGTTCCAGGTGTGGACGGGCAAATGGCAAATCAAGTCTAGATCATCTTCTGCTGAGAAGCTAGGACACTGTCCACTGACCAAAGGTGGACGATTTGACTACCTAAAAGAAAAATGGCAACCAACGATTGAAATACACTGATTAAATAAGCATCCCTGAATTTATAATGATACCAACAGAGAAAGCCAAAGCAACTAACAACTCATTTGTCTCTATTGGAGGTAGTCTATCAACTCCTTTTTCTGAAAATTAGCAATTAAAGGGAAAGAATTAAGTCTTGATCTGCCTTTCCTAAGAAAACTCTATCTGTAAGTTATGAAATAGCTCTAGCTGATGAAGAGAAACTTTTCTTACAGAGGTATTCTGGGGTAAATGCTGAAGAAATGATAGAATTAGAAAAATCAGCATTTTACTGAAATAATTGATTCAGGTAATAAACATGTATGGATGCTAAAACTAAGAAGCCAAATATTAATGAAGAACTGGATATAATGAGGAACACTAAAAGTCACAGCACAACTTTATAACTAGGAATCAGGTAGGCAGTCACCACCTGAATCTACTGATCAATCAGTATTGTTAAAAGCATGGCAAACAGATATTATAGCTACTTCCTGGTGTGATGCAATATAATAGAACAACCTGTGAAGTATCCAGGCCAAACTGTTAGCCCTGAATCTATTCAAGACTTCATATCTAACTTCTGGGTTATAGAATCAAAGGAGATGAGAAACAAGTTGAAAGAAACCAGTAAAATCCAGATTGTTGTGAGACAATTGATCCAGTCTCTTTAAGAATTTACTGTCTGAGAAATGAGTGATGGGACAGATGAACATGCCAGACAAAGAGAGACTTAAGAGACATATCAACCTCAACAACAACAGCAACAAGATTTCCCTATGTTAAGTCTAGATCTTGAATTTGTGGCTGGCCTGGTGATTCCTGTAGCCCTTCCCCAATTCTCTGCCCTACCCTTACCGCCTTCATCAAAATCCAGAGAGACAAGTTTATGAAACTAATAGGAAATAGAGGGACATAAACAGACAGAAATAGTTCTTAGTCTAAATGACGCTTATCTGAGGCCATCATGGAATCTGGGATTGGGGGCTGAGGTCAGAGAGTCAAATGCTGTAATAAAAAACAGATAATTTTGCGACCAATGATTTTGTGAACAATGAGTTATAGTTACATATAGTTACATATGCTGAGGTGAAAGTAGTCAAACCTCCTGCTCTGTGATGGAAATCACTGCTGCACTGTGCAGGACTGTGCTGAAGGGTTCTAAAAAGATATTTCCCCAAGCTGTGTGTAGAATATTAATAGCTGATTAGAGCTCTCTAAGTATCAAATATAGGTAGCTCTAATGGGAATAGTTCCAAAATACAAACCCAACTTAATCAGGCCCCTCTGTTTAAAATTCAGAACACATTTATAGACGTGTACACGAGTGTGTGTGTGTGTGTATCCAGTTTCATTTAACTTATACTTTCACTGTCAGAATTTTTGACTTCTTTTAAAAAATTCTAATTGCATGAGTTTCTTAGTGAGTCATGACTAGATGCTGAACAATTCCAAGTTAGTAGCAGAGATTAAATATTCTTATGTAAATATTAGGGTATAAAATAAAAACATATAATAGACTCTAATCTACCTAAATCAATGATTGTTTCTAATTTTGAGGAAAGGAGGGGTGTCACAGATTCCTTTGAGAATCCTGTGAATATTCAGGATTGTCTTCAGAGAAAGATGTTAATGTGTGACAATGTAGTCCACAGCTTCAGAGGGTCCTGCCACCTGCCCCACTGTGGCAGACTGCGTCTCCCAAAGACGGCCACAGTGATGGGTTCCACTGCACAGGTTCTTCTGCAGTGTGGCTTACTGATCTCTCATCAAGAGGTGGAGACTAATTCTTCTCCCCTGGTTTCTGGGAAGTGATTTGCTAAAACAGAAGAATGCAGTGGAAGAAATATTGTGGGACTTCCAAGGTTAGATCATAAGAAGCTTTGTCACCTCCACCTGGGATTTTGGAACATACCCGCTCAGGACACTCTATCTCTGAGCATGGCCACCATGCTGTGAGGGTCACAAACTACAAACAGAGGTGACTCAAGTTGGCACATTCAATTGAGCTCATAGTCAACACCTAGTACCAGTTGCCAGATGTGTGAGGGAGCCGTCTTGGACACTCAGCCCAGCTGAGCCATCAGGTGATTCGGCTTCAGCCAACATTTGACTGCAGGTGCTTGAGAGACACCTGAGAGAACTGCCCCCCCCGAACCCATTTGACCTATAGAACCGTGAGTGACTATAAAAAATGGTTGTTTTAACCCACTGAGTTTTGGGGTGATTTGTTACATAGCAATAGAAAACTGTAACACCCACCTACACCTGTTAATGATTTATTGAGACAAGGAAGTAAAGTTAATAGATTGTAGTTAAAAAATTTTTAGGCCCAGTCATTTACTAGCTGTATATTTGTATACCTTATAAAAATCACTACAGAAGTTTTCACAGCATTTAGATGTTTTCTGGTTTGAGCGGTTTGATTTTTATTTCATTTGCAATTCAATTAGTACAACTGGCTATTTAAAAAGTGTTTTCCTGGTACAACCAGTAATTCTTGTATAATATCTGGTCTCATTCTGCATTGGATTTGGATGATTCTCCCATTAAATATTGCAGAATGCAGCAATATAATCTCTTCCTCTCTTTTGTCTCCTCCTTTGTCTTTTCCCCTTTCCCTTCTGCTCTTTCTTTCCTGCCCACACTGTTCATATACATATGTAAACCACATATATTACTATATCCTCATGTTATATATATCCCTAACTAACTTCCTAATATTGGCTGACTTGATTTTAATAGGAGAAAACAGTGTGAGAAAAAACATTTTGAAAATAATTATTTCTTATGCTTTGACCCAGAAATTCTACTTTTAAGCATTTTTCCTTTAAAAATGAATGGTTAATTTAGATTAAAAAAATAGGCACAAGGATTTTTGTCACAATATTATAGATAATAGGGGAAATTAGAAGCAACCTAAAATGCACATCAACAAGGAACTTAATAAATGATGTAGCCCCATGTTAAAGAATACTATACAACAGTTAAAATGAGACAAAACTATTCGCACTAACATGGAAAGATGTTCAAGATATACTACTAAATAAAAAAAGGAAAAGGCTAAACACTAGGTATAATGAAATATTTTAATAAACAACAATAAAGCACATATGTGTATTATAGAAAATGTTCTAGGATTGCATAGCATGCTGTTAACAGAGGATACATCTGGGTGGTGAGACTACAGGCTCTTACTTTCTATTTTCAACATTTTTGTATTGTATTGATTACTTTTATAATACTAACAATTTTAAGAATGATATGCTTTATTTAAATGGTATGTGAAAGAAAAATTCATAAAATAAAAGACCATAGGCTGGTACCTCGTGGAGAGCAAATCTCAGGCTTTCAGTTCCTGTTCGGTAATAGCCCCACGCACATCAGGTCGGGCAGGCCATGTATTGCTGTTGGCAGCAGAGCAGGGACTGTGCCCAGGAATGGCCACTGAGGAAAACTGCAGCATTCAGGAGTGGGGCGGCTGGACTGCTTGGCAAAGGGCCCCTAAAGGAGCTGGTGCCCTGGATGCTGGCCGGCTAACGAGGATGGCAACTCACAGAGCTATTGCTAACCCTCAAGGAGCTCCACTGCCATGCACCCCTCCCCATTTTGAGGGAGCCACGGCCCTCGTGCATTCTTTAGGTCCCCATTGCTTGCCCAACAAATATCTGAAAGACAAAGGGCAGACCTTGAGGATCATCGAGAATAAGCTGGTACATAGAGAAAAGCGGTCATATTACACAGCAATTACTCAGCAAAGAGACTCAGGCCTTCAGTTTCATTTCTGAATGAATAATTCACTTTAAGGTAAAAATATACGTGGCATCTTTAATCAGTCCTTGATAGATAGGCATAATTGCATTCATTTATGTCACACAGATGTTATAAGAATTAGTGAATGCTTTTAAAGGGTGAACTTAAAATCAAAATTATTTCCACTTGAACCATATGAAAGGCTTGTAAGATAACAGACACTTATACCTATATATGTTAAGCACTAAGAAATCTCCTTTTTTTCCCCCTACTAAAATTTAAACCCTAAGCCAAAGAATATTTTCAACCCTACTATGTAATTCTAGTTTTTGATTGTTAAAACAATGCTCATATAAATACTATAAGACTTAGCAATTTCTTGCAGAATCTGACTCATTAGGGAAAAGTAGTCTTTGGCTATTTTAAGTACTTTGGTACCTGTTCTCTGAGTAAGTCTACTGTCATAGCAACTGACTTACCGCAGAAAAGCAAGCAAGGGCCTTAAGTTAGAAGTGCTTTTCCTTCCCTTTCATTTGGAAATCTCTCCTTGGCTCTTAGAATTAGGTTTCATGACTCAGACACTTAAGATGGAAAATTTCGATTAATGAATGATCATTCTGTGGCAATATTTAAGTTTCTGAAGTGCCCAATTTACTGGGTATTCAAATACGATGGTTTAATGCCTAAGGTTGGGAAAGCTTGCCAAAATACCAGAAAATCATGTGATAGATGAACAGGAAAATGAATGAACCCTATGAGTTTGTGTAAACATACACAGAAAAATCAGATTGAAAACCCCAGATCAGTCAGAAATTTAAGGCTTATCCGGACCTCCTTAATTTTAATCATATTACGGTTAATCTGATCTGATGTGGGATTATAAATTGCTTTATATATTCCAAAAAGTTTAAAGTTAAACAACCAACCAACCAATGGCCTGATAAAGCAGTTCCCCAGATTTAGACACTGTCTAGGGTGGGGTGGAAAGTTAATCCTGTGGGGGGAAATGTTTTAATGGTTCACAATAAATAAACAATAAAACAATTGGCAAGTGTGTGTGTGGTGATACTGTGTAATGACTTCTGTACAAGAATAAAGTTTTAAAAAGGGTTCCACTATAACATCAGAATTGCCTACAATCAAAAAGTGTTTGTATAACATGACCACATTCACCAAATCAAAGTAGAAGATTTGGGAAAGTCTACTTAACACTTTAACTCTTTAAGGAAAGGTAGGGGTGGATAAAAGGAAGAAATTATGCATATGAAATTACTTATCTGAAACCCTTGGGGTCCATAAGTGTTTTGTAATATAGGACTTTTTGGATTTTGGATAGATAATAAGGGAAATAGACCATCTCTACATAAAACCCTCAGTGAGGTCTGGGCACCACCCTATAATAAAACAAATTGATATTTGAGCAGAGAAATGTGTGAACATTCACATTGACTGTGATCAATGAGGATTAAATAGCCTCAAGTCAGCTCAGGGCAGGTTTTGTTGTCAGATGGGTTCAGGTCTGCTCAGACTTTGATGCCAAATGAGTTATGGAAAGTCTTTCATTTATTAAACCTCCTTGTACTTCAAAATTGGTGGATAAGGGATTGTGAGCCTATGCTGCTTTATGCAATGACTAACACACTTCTCTCTACACTGAGTAAAGCTGAACGTATGTACTGTTCAGAAAGGAAACAGGCAGCTCTTCCTCTTGGGAGCACGCCCGCCTTCCCTTCTGCCCCTTCCTCCTCCCTGGCACATTACTCTGCCTTTCTCTCTCTTAAGGTCCAAGGGCCCTTCTACTATCTCTGTAACTTTCTTATTTATTTATTATTATTTTTAATTCTTACCCAAGGATATTTTTTTTCCCATTGCTTTTCAGGGGGGAGGGAGGCAGAGAAGAGAGAGATCAGTGTGGGAGAGACACATGGACTGTTTGCCTCCTGCACATGCCCGGACCAGGGCCAGGGATCGAGCCCTTGGCTGGGATCAAACCTCAGACCCTTCAGTCCGTGGGCCAGCATTCTAACCACTGAGCAAACCAGCTAGAGCCTACCTCTGTAACTTTCTAAATAAACTTTCTCTTATAATTTGAAAAAAAAAGAAGAAAGTTTGTGGATTAAGGAGTTGTGGAGCTACAAGTTAGCAAAGGAAAATAGTAATATCTGGGAACATCTGCCTTCCAGCAGAATATTCTTTATGTTTCTAATAAAAACAGGAAGCTGAGTGGATGGAAGAACTGACCTGAGAAGCATGATGATGATTCTTGTGTTATACTGGCACAGATATGAGCAGTTAGGCTCTACCTTCACCCAGTAGTGAGGTGAAAAAAAGAATTATGGGATGTCTAACAATAATAGGTATGATTATGTAACAGACACATTTGTGCAGAGGCAAAAAGTAAAGGATTTAACATCAATTAGCAAAGTTTCTGATTTCAAATCCTGACTCTATTACTTGCTTAATTTATCTAAGCCTCAGCTTCCTCATCTGTGTAATGGGGAGAGTAATGTCACAGGGTTGTTAGGAGGCACCAACAAAATAAAACATAAGACAATCGGCATAATGCCTGATGCATGGTTACCAGTTTAAAATAAAAATTAAAAAGTTAACAGTTGTTATTAATAGTAAAGATACAAATACCTCACTCATCCAGTGTGCTTAGTTAACATCGATGGGATTACATATAAATGTACAATCATCTCTACCTGCAATGTGCCTCTGATGGGGCCACTTTTTTGAGGTAAACACATTTGAGAGGCATCTCTTGAGTAGGAACTTGCTTTAGTTATACCTTCACACAGGCAAGAGGCTTTTTTTGTTTGTTTGTTAAAATATCTTACTTCACTACTCTGGCTGACTACCCTGAACTTTCTTTGTTTTGTGTGGTAGTGGCTTTTAAATTAATCAATTTACAAGGTTCTAGAATTCTGATATATCTGGGTTCAGAAAACTATTTATTTTCTTCTCTTGTTTTCTGAATTAATCTTATCTCTTGGTTGTCATAGCTCATAATTCAATCTTCTATGTATTGAATTTGGGGCTTTCTCTTTCCCCTTCACCATAAAGCTATATGCCTGAAAGATAGCCAGCCCTCTCCTTCTCTTCCCCTAAATTTTTTTTGCGAAACTAATTCACATATTTTGTTGATTTTTTAAAAATTTTGTATATGTTTTTATTGATTTCAGAGAGAGGAAGGGAGAGGGAGAGAGAGAGAAACATCAATGATGAGAGAGTCATTGATCGGCTGCCTACTGCACACCCCCCACTGGGGATCAAGCCCAAAACCCAGGCATGTGCCCTCACTGGGCATCAAACTGTGATCTGGTTCATGGGTCAATATTCAACCACTGAGCCACACCGGCCAGGCCTTTGTTGATTTTTTAAAATCCAAAGCCAAATAACATTGGTGTGTGTGTGTGAAGTAAACAACTAAAGAAAGAAAAATCTATTGTGAACTTTCATAGTTTCATCACAATCCCACTTTCCAGAGGTAATTGATATTAACCATCTAGACACCTTTCATATCTTATATGGTAGGGAAGATTTGTTCTTGATTTAGCAAAAATAAAACCATTCCATACTTACTGTTCTGCTGCTTGCTTTTTTTGTGTTTAACCATGTCCCATGGATATCTCATATAGTTATTGTTTCTATTCTTTTGTATTAAGTTATATTCTTTAGCTATAATTGTATATAGTTATTGGCTTATTTCTTCATTCCCTGAAGTAATATTTATTGATCATCAAAATGAGAAAAATATGTACTAGTTGCTATGGAAAAGGGAAGGTAGTAAGAGGCATAGTTTTTGCCCACTGGATTCTTCTTATAATCTGGAAAGATAAATTAGACAGGGACACAAATAACTACAATATTAAGTGGTTATTTATAGAATATATATAAACTTAGATTTTAGTACCACTGTGGGTCAGAAGAAAGTAAATTAACTTTAAGAAGGGCTGATGAGAAAAGTTTTATTTAGGATATTTTAGATTTAAATTGGGTCTGGAAAGATTAGTTGGAATTCTACTAATGTAAAAAAGGAAAGAAAAGACTGTTTGCCAAATCTCTGAGAGAAGAAAATATAGGGCATGTTTAAAGGAGGGCTAAAATCCAAATGCATTGATTGTCAAACACTTATTGATTTCAGAGATATTAAAAAGTGGGAGAAATGTACCAATTAAATCAAGAAAATACAGCATTGGGTCAATTTGACTAGAATGGCAGATTTCCAGAAGGTAGAACTGATAGAAAAGTCTAGAAAAGTAAGTAGAAGCCAGATCGTGAAGAGTCTTAAAGGCCAGGGGAAATCTGAAATATGTCTATTTTGATTCTTGTACATAATTTTCTTCCAGACCTTTCTTTTCTTCTTATCACAAACTGTTAGAATTTAGGAACAGACCAGATAAACTAGTCTTGAAACACAAAAGTGTGTATTCTGGAGTCTGTATTCAAATGATGCCTTTAAAGCTGTTGGTCCATTTCGGCAGGCCCTCCCACTACAGACTGTTTTTTTCCATAAAGAGATAAACATTTTATATTAATTTACTCCTGTGTCCAGCACTGTGTTAAGCACCAAGATGTCCATAGTGAATAAGGCACAGTCTCAGGTTCACATGCTATGGCCTGGTTAGTAGAGTTTCCAGTGCCCCCTCCCCACTTCCCAGACAGCATCAGTGTCAAATTTTGCTGGCCCGTCAACCATTTAAAATATCCATTGCCTCACCATCACCTTCTACTGCCTTGGCTTGTTTCATGTTTGTGATTATGATTTCCTGCTTGCCTCACCAAACTCTGATTTCTTGAAATCCCCTTGCCCTTTCTTAACACCTGGATGACTTTTTCCCACTGAGTTTTACTTAAAGCAGAACTACTTACAAATAATTTTTTATTTTTCACAGCATCTTCATAATTATTTTATTAAAAAATTATTGTTTTTTGGATTATCTTGATGTCAATGAGGACAACTGCAATGAAGATGATGAAGCAGAGATGGCTTAGAAATATGCCAGATATTCCCTATAGAAAATATTTATAGCAATAAACACAAATGGAGAAAACCTGTACTAAGTCTTAGAATTAGGCATGAAGCTCAGTATACACATTTAGAATGTTTTACTTTCTTGAGAAATTGACCCCTTTACTGTTATGAAATCTCTCTTTTCCTTGATAATATTCATTCTTCTGGAATCTACTTTGTCTGTTAAAATAGCTTTCCCAGATGGTCCCCAGTGGGACCATCTCCTGTTATATACACACTTGTGTAGTCCCCTCTCACACTGTACCAAAATTAGTCTGGCTAACTAATAAAATATGGTAAAAGTGAAGTCATATACTTCTGAGATCAGATTATAAAAGACTGTGACTTCTGTCATAGGCCTTCTCTCTTTGTCTCTCTTTCCTGTATTTCTTCCTCTGGGGGAAGTCATATCATGAACAGCCTTATGGAGAATCCAAGGGGCAAGGAGCTGAAGCCTCCTGCCAACCACCAGGTAGGCGCACTTGGGTGCAGATCCTTGAGACCCAGCCAGGCCTGGCACCTGGATTGTGAGACACACTGAATAAGAACACCCAGCTAAGCCACCCCAAATTCCCGACACACAGAAACTATGAGAGAATAAATGTTTGTTGTCAGGATTAAAGATGGTGGTGGACTGAGTGGAAGCTACACTGACACTCTCCCAGGACCAAGCTGAAATTACAACTAAAACAGAGATAAAACATCCTGCAACTGAAGACGAGCTGGAGAGCACCCTCATAACCAAGGAGGAAAAGTGGAGACCACTGCATAGAGACTGGTAGAAAGTGCAGAGGCACAAGAGGGCTGGCTGGGCTCCCATAGGCAGCAGCTAAAGGTCTGGAGGGATATCTCAGCTGTCACGAGTCACCACTGAGAACTCTGGGGCTTAAACCCTAGACTAGTCTTCCCAGCCAAGAGCACCAGAACTGAGAAAGGTGCCCACGTAACAGCTGGCTATGAAAAGCAGCTGGGTTTCTGTCTGCCAGGGAGAGATGGCTGCAAATGCAGACACCTTCTTAAAGAGCCAATGCACAAAGTTTTGAGTGCAGCCACTCGCCTTGGGCTCTGGCTGAAGGAGGGCAGAATGGACTAGAGCTGTGTGAGGAGAATCTAGGGTTGTGGGCTCTGGAGATAGAGCTCAAAGGGCACCCCTCTGGATTCCTATGCCAAGTCACTCTCCCATACTTCAGAGGCAGACATCTACCTTCCAAGCAGCTTTTGTCTGAGGGGGAAGCAATTGCCCCACCCTGCTGGAAAGCCTCTCTCCCTACCCTAAGGAGTTCCTACAGCCTGAGGCTCATTAAGAGAATAAAATTAATCAGCCTGCAGGCAGACACAGATTTCAGAGTGCTTTGAGTCTTTGCCTAATCTGCTTCTGGACTCGGGCCTTGGAAAAGCAGACTTTGGTGTGCATCTTGATTCTGTCCAACCACACCCATCCTCAGTAGAGGAGACCTCAAGCTGAGGGTTGTTGATAGCTCCCAAACAGGGTACTCAGGGCCAGTCACAAACTGATTTTGACATTGGCCTGCACCAGAGACCCTCCAAAAAGACTGAGACTCCTAGCAGACCTACCTAATACATAGAAACAAACCAAATAGGCAGCCCAAATGGGGAGATGAAAAAACAAGCCCCAAATGAAAGAACAAGAGAAGTCTCCAGAAAAAGAGCTAATGAAATGGGGATAAGCAATCTATCAGATATAGAGTTCAGAATTCTGATTGTAAGGATGCTCAACAGTATGAAAAAAGATTTGGAAACTATGAAGAAAATTAAGAATGACATAGCAGAAATAAAGAATACATTGGAAGGGCTAAACAGTAGATTAGAGGAAGCAGAGGATCAGATCAGCAAATTAGAAGACGGGGTAGAAAAAAATCACTCAGAGACCCAAAAAGGAAAAACAACTTAAAAACAGGAGGACATTTTAAGGGAGCTGTAAGACAACATGAAAAGTAAAAATATTTGCATTATAGGAGTTCCAGAAGAGGTTGAAAGTAAGAAAGGGTTAGAGAACTTATTTGAAGAAATAATGGCAGAAAACTTCCCTAACCTTGTGAAGGAAAAAGTCACACAAGTTCAGGAGGCACAGAGAGTCCAGGCAAGAAGAAACCAAAGAGGCCCATGCCCAGACACATCATAATGAAAATGCCAAGAATTCAAGACAAAGAGAGAATATTAAAAGCAGCTAGAGAAAAGCAGTCTGTTACCTACAAAGGAGCCCCCATAAGGCTGTCAGCTGACTTCTCATCAGAAGCTCTACAGGCCAGAAGGGAATGGTATGAAGTATTCAAGGTAATGCAAAACAAGGATCTAAAACCAAGACTACTCTATCCAGCAAGAGTATCCTTCAAGATAGATGGTAAAATAAAGAGCTCCCCAGGCAAAAAAAAAAAAAAAAGGCTAAAGGAGTTTATCACCACCAAACCAGCATTGCGGGAAATGTTAAAGGAACTGCTGTAATTAGAAGTAGAAATAGAGAATAAATGGATTAAATGCTCCAATAAAGAGACATAGGGTGACTGAATGGATAGGAAAACACCCAAATATATGCTGTTTATAAGAGACCCATGTCAAAACAAAAGAGTCACACAGGGTGAGAGTGAGGGATGGAAAAAAATTTTCCATACAAATGGAAATGATAAAAAAAAGCTGGGGTAGCAATACTCATATTGGACAAAGTAGACGTCAAAATGAAGACCATAACGAGAGACAAGAAAGGTTACTACATATTAAAGGGATTGATCCAACAAGAGGATATAACCCTGATTAACATATATGCACCCAATATAGGAGCACCTAAATTTATAAAAACTGCTAGAGGGCTTTAAGGGAGAGATCGACAGCAAGACAGTCATACTAGGAGACTTTAACGACCCACTGATTTCACTGGATAGGTCTTCCAGACAAAAAAATCAACAAGGAAACAGTGACCTTAAATGACACACTAGATCAGGTGGATTTCAATGACATTACAGAACATTTAACCCAAAGCTGCAGAATATACATTCTTCTCAAGTGCACATCAGGAGATGAGTGGATAAAGCTGTGGTACATTTACACCATGAAATACCATGCAGCTGTAAAAAAGAAGGATCACTTATTCTTTGGGACAGCATGGAGGCAACTGGAGAGTATTATGCTAAGTGAAATAAGCCAGTCAGAGAAAGACAAGTACTACATGATCTCACTCATATGTGGAATGTAATAAACAAAATAAAATGATGAGCAAAACAGATCCAGAGACATAGAAGCATGGGACAGACTGAGGGATCTCAGAGGGAAGGCGGGGGTAGGGGAGTGGGTGGGGAGAGATTAATCAAAAAACTTATATGTCTATAAGCATAAGCCATGGACACATTGTTATAGGGAAAGCCTGAGAGTGGGGTGAATCGGAGTGGAGGGGATCAATGGGGGGATAAAAGGGGCATCTGTAATACTTTCAACAATAAAGATAAATTTAAATAAATAAATAATGTTTGTTGTTTTAAGCTGCTACTTTAGGGGTAATTTGTTATACAGCAATGGATAACGTAAATCTAGCTTTCTTTTGACTAGTATTTTTGTGGTCTTTTGAGGGTCCCAAGACCACCTCAAGTTCAGTGATTGGCCAGAGGATTCACAAGACTTAAGAGAAGGTTATATTCATAGCTAAATGTTAGCACAGTGAAGGATAGAGTAAAGCAGCAGGAAAGATATTTTCATTGGGCAAAGCGGGGGAGTTAGAGAGTAAACAAAGAAATGAGAGTGCAAATATGAATGAAATTACAGTGTGACATGTACCATAAAGAAACATGGTGCAGCCCAGCTGGGTGTAGCTCAGTGACTGAGCATCGACCTAGGATCCAGGAGATAGTGGTTTGATGCTCAGTCAGGGCACATGCCCGGGCTGTGGGCTCGATCCCCAGTCAGGGGCGTGCAGGAGGCAGTCGATCAATGACAACTCTCTCATCACTGATGTTTCTATTTCTCTCTCTCCCTCTCCTTTCTCCCTTCTGAAATCAATAAGTATATATTTAAAAGAAAAAAAAGAAACATGGTGCAATGACACTGTATACAGAAGGATTTGACCAGTCAGGAAAGTCAGGGAAGATGTTCTTGAAAAGGTATAAATTGAAATCTGAACACAAAGTAAGATAATCAGATAAGATGGGGTGAGAGCTTCCAGGAAGAAGGAACAACCTGGGTAAAGTTACTGGGGCACAAAAGAACAATTGGTGTCAAATCTAAAAGTAGGGCTTTTAGATAACCCTCTTAAGTACTCTGCTCAGTGAATACACCCAATCTCAGAAATATCACTATCTTACCAAAAACACGTTTCTGGCATTTGGGGCATACTTGTGTGTGTGGGGTGGGGGGGGAGCGGGGGGCAGATTTTTATTTCAATGTAAGGAAGTATTTTGAATTGTCCTTTGGAGTTACTGCTCCCACCTTCTGATTGCTCCGCTGTCAGAAAGGGAGAAAGGCACATTACAATAATTGCAACTCCCTCGAACAAACAACAAAAACAGAACCCTCAGAGCCAATTAAGCTCATAATTATTCTCATAAAACAGGACTAATACTAACGACAACAAAATAACAGCAGTGCTGTGACTGGGTGCTTTTGCATTCCAGGGTAGTTTTCTGGGCAGATCATAAAGCTCTTAGCAAACTTTAATTAGAGCTCAGAGGTAGGTGAGTTACATGGCTAAAGTTCTTGACATTCTGGTCACCGGAGATGTAAAGTCAGGTGAGGTTAAGTGGTCACTTTATGGACACCTGGTCATGTTCACCAGTGATGGCTTTTCCAGTCTGTCAGGTTTTTTGGAATTTGACCTTTGCAGCTCTGCCAGGCCCTGCTGCCCTTTCTTGCTGGTGCTGAGGTTTGGAGCTAATGTGTTAATGCCAGCTCACTACCCCAGGGCTCAGCCAGGTCTGGACGTGTTCTCTTTTTTTGGAGTAAGTCTACAAGGGACATCAGTGAGCCCAGGGATAACTGTCCTGAGCCTAATAGATTCTATCTGAGCACCAGCCGGGTAGGACGTGCAAACAAGGACAGTGCTTTTCAGTAAGACATAATTGACTGCATATGGCTCTAAGTTGATTTAAGTTTTTTCTACTTCAATATCTAGGAACATATTTTTTAAAACATATTTTTGCTATTTATTCTTAGAAACTGCCACCACTTTTAAGAAGATAGGAAAATTTTTGTGCTAGTAAGGAAATAAAAGATAAAGTCCCCTTGAAACATGTAAAGACTTGGAACTTCATGCACTGTGTGTCCTCTACGCCACTCAGACTTGTGGGGTGTCTTTGTCTTGTGCCCTGTGAGGACAGAGAAGTTCTGTCTCAGCAGCGGCTCTCAGATCAATGGTGGGTGAGTGGGTTTGCTCACGCAGGATTCAGTCTTGGCTGATTAGGGATTTCTAAAATATCCACAGTTTCCATTAATATTATCCAACCACCAATATGCTGGTACAAATTTGCTTCAAATCTATGTACTTTTTGGTTTTGTACCAACAATTGGGAGAAGTGAGAATATTGTCTTTTATTTATTAGGCAAAGAGTGATTGCCTCTTATTTATCCTAAAACAACACTTTTCAAACTTACATGGTTTCCATTAGGTGACACTAGGGTTTGGGACAGAACAACCCCTATCCACCCAAACTTCATGTGCATAATTTCTAAAGCTGTGATTCTACTCCTTCTAAGTCCCCTTTCCTGGTTCTGTCTGTCCAAACTTCTAAGTGCCTTCTTTCTTTTTGAATTTTTATTGTCTTTTTCCAAGCCTTTTCTTTTTCTTTGATGTCTTTCTTAAATTATTAAAATTGGAATTTCACACATGCATCCTCTCACTGTGGTTTTTGTCTGAGGATACCCCAGTGATTTACTTTTATGCTTTTAAAAAATATCTTGTGTATAAAAATTCCCACCTTATAACTTTTTTGGTCTTACTAACTAATTGGACTGATGTATTTATTTAGGAAAGAGCTGATAATGACTCTTGGTGCTTTTTTCTTAAGTTTTAACTAATAGTTCAGAATGCATCTTCTTGTAGGTGAAACAGTTCCTCCTTAAATTATTTATGATTCTTGGATACGTGGAAGTTCATTTCTGCTTCTGCTTGCAGTGTCCAGCCATTTCATTCTTTCTCCTAAATGAGTTGGCACCACACTGCCTGGGAATCCTTAATGTCAGCTGTAATTTACCAACAGCTTGAATAAGAGTTGTCCTGAGACAAGGGCTTGGTGAGCAGAGCTTTTAGGATGGATGCTCTTACTGTTCACTGTTCAGATGTAATATCAGGACACTGCACCACAGGGACAAAAGCTGCTTGGCTAGTGTCTTAGTTTACTAAGTACCACCAGCTGTGTGGCTTAAACAACAGAAATTTGTTTTCTAACAATTCTGGAAACTAGAAGTGCAAGATCAAGGTGTCATTAGGGTTGGTTTCTTTTGAGGCCTCTTTCCTTAGCTTGCAGATGGCCCTCTTCTCCCCATGTCTTCACATGGTCTCCCCTCTGTGTGTCTCTGTGTCTCAGTCTTACAGACCGTATCTCCAAATACAATCACAACCTGAGGTCCTGGAGGTTAGAATTTCAATATGTAAACTTGTGTGTGGGTGGCACAATTCAGCCCATAACAGTGACTAACAACTCCTCATGCTGATGCCTGGTTTCCAGCAACAACAATCAGCTCCAAAATATAGCCCAAACTCTCAAAGTCAGTGCGGAAGTCTGATTATGGAGCACCCTTAGGTTCAGCTGTGGCAGGCTCTTCATAACAAATGTAAACCTGCTGCTTATCTGATTCCCTAGACTGAAGTAGACCAGGGTGTAGAGTAACTGCCAATAAAAAGAACAAAACAAAACCACACTGCCAGGGGCAGATGTGCCAACCTCGGCAGGAAGTGACTCCAGCACACAGAGGGCCGCAGAAAAACCCTAAAAGAGCAAAACTTCATTGTCACTTGCCACATAGTACAACGAGAGCAGATGCTAACAATACTCCCCAATTGCCAAGAGCAGGTGATGTTACGTTAAAAACCCCACAGTAGAAGGTTGTGGAAAATCACCCATTAAATAGAAAATTCTTTTGGCATTTGAAAGAGATAAACCTTAGTTGTTAGAGTAATTTGCCTATGCAAAATTTAACTTTCCCAGTTTTACTGGATAAATGCTTCTTTGTGTAGATGACAGACAAGTCCTGCTTGGAATTCATGACAATTTTGCTATAATCCTGAACATGAGCATGTAAAATAGGGCTTTGGGAGCCAGGGCTCTCCTGTCCCTACGGTCCTCAGGTTTAAACTTAACCATCCAGTGAGGCTTGACAAGCCATCACTGAGATTCGCTAATAGTTTTCAAAGATGTTCATCAGGCGGCTTTCAAGAACGCCCTCTGTAGTGTGCAGTGGCTTCAATTAGCATTTTAATAACTTCTAGAATGATTTTATGAATAGCGCAATTATATGGCATTGTATTTGTGTGTACATGTGTTAACTATAGTAATATGGCTAGTGAAAACATTTTAAATATGCCACAGTTTTTATAACCTTGTTTGGCATTTCTTAGGTTTTAATACACCAGGAGCCTCAAAACTGGGAGTGACCTGGGCATTTCTCAGCTCTGAGAGGCCCTGACCCAGAATGTGCCATGTGCTCAGCCTCACCCTCCTCTGAATCATCTCCAGTTTGCATGTCATGCCTCTGATCGCCTTCTGTTTCCTATCATAGTTATTCATAAAGTTGTTTTATCTGTCCTACAAGATTGTGAACTTACTTCCCAATGGCCGCGCCCCATGGTAAAGGCGCTTAGTCTTTGTTTCCTACTTGTTAAGCCATTTGAGTCCTCTGTCGTGCTTGTTGCGGACACCTCCCAGGGTGACCCTCAGGACTCTGAAAGGCAGCTCACCCAGAATGCTTTGCTAGAGAGTTTGCACAGCTCACTGCAGTGGTGTGCTGGTAAATGTTTAACAGGTGCTGAAGTGGGTAGTGAGGAAGAGGGCCCGATTCCCGGTGTTTGCTGGTTCTAGACCTCTCCGAGTGTGGAGTTGGGAGATGCGCACAATTGGCTTTTGCTGGCTGATCAGACTTCAGAAGGTTCTAGCACATCTCTGGCTCCCAGCTCAGGGACAGTGGGAAATGCTATTCTATATGGAATGGAGGAGCCTATGGAATCCCTTCTCCACTGCACAAGGCAAGCCTGTAACACATTTTCCACAAGACTGTCTCACTTCTCAGGCTTGCCTCCTGCCAGCCTTCCCCAACTAACTGCACAAGATCTTGACAATCCCTGAAACAGCTTTAAAGTCATGGGCAATGAGCCCTAAAATGGATCTGCTCAGAAGTTTCTTAAGGCTCACTACTATGAAGGCAGTTTAAAACTCTCAGAATTTGTAATGTGTATGTACAGGCTGACTTTGGGGTTATAGTCATTACCCTTCCAAATTAATTTTTTCAAGCATTTGCTCAACTCCCTCCCTCTTTGCATGCACACCTGCTCACTTCTTAGGCATATGCTAAGGTAATTTTTATCAAAGAGAGGCAGTGGCACTGCTCCTTCCCCCTTCCTTCCTCCTTTCCCCCACTTCCACATACCAGAGTGAACAGATTTCAAACATCTTTAAGTGAGGATTTTGGTTTACCCTGATATCCCCCAATACAATGTTTTGTTCATAATAGTCAAAAAATAGTTGTTAACTCTCATTTCATACAGTATATGAGAAATACCTTTTCCTCTCTCACTACAGGTGCTCATAAGTGTTCATTAATTCTTGCATGGGAATTAATTGAGATATTTGTAATGTAAAAGAAACTTTTTGCCCTTAGAAGAACAAGTTTTCCTACCTTAGACAATAGAGGTTGCACAATGGAGGGTCTGACCTTGCTTTTTTTGTTATAATAACCTGCACGTAGTTGTGTGTCTCCTATAAACAGACTCCTCCCTAAATTGACATAGTATCAAGAACTATGGTTAGTTATGACCCAGATGTTATGCTCAGCCAGTCTGGTTTCCATGGCTTGCAGAGTGAGAAAGATCTGAGTCTTAAGAACAAAAAGACAGACAATAACAATGATTAGTGAGGATGCAGAGAAACTAGATGCTCATAAATTGTGGATGGGAATGTGAAATGGTACACCCACTTTGAAAAATAGTTTGGCAGTTTCTGAAAAGTTAAATATAAACTTGCCATTTGGCTCAGTAATCCTACTCCTAGGTATCTGCCCATGAGGAATGAAAACACAGGTCCATGCAAAGACATGTATGGGAAGGTACATAGCAGGTCTATTCATAATAGCCCCAAAATGGAAAAAATTCAAATGTCCATCAATGGCTGAATAAAAAAAACAAAATGTGATATATCCATACAGTGAAATACTCTGCAACAATAAAAATGAAAGAAGCACTGATACACGCTACAGTGTTGAAGAACCTGGATAACATTTTGCTAGTGAAAGAAGCCAGACCCAGTAAACTACATGCTCTGTGATTCCATTTATGTGAAATTTCTAGGAAAGGCCAGCTAGGAGAGACAGAAAGCAGAAGAGTGATTGTTTGGGGACAGGGAATAGGAAAAGGGATTGACTATAAATGGACACAAGGAATTTGGGGGGATGACAAAGTCTGTACATTTCACACAACTGTAAATTTACTAAAAATCATTAAATTATCTTAAAAATGGGTGAATTTTATGGTATGTAAATTATACCTAAATAAAGCTTTAAAAATATAACACAACAAATAAAGGACTTTGATAATTCTATTTAGCTGTTGGTTTTCCTTGTCTGATTACAAAATCCCAACGTGGCTATGTGTCACCCAGTCACATTTTATTCGTGGATAAAGAAAGTGGCTAAATATGTTTGCTGGTGGAGGCAGCAGGGGCTCCATCAGGCCAAGAAATCTGCATTGACAGATTTTTCTTCAGCAGCAGGCTTATTAGTCACATAGTCTGTGCGGAAGGGTGTGGCTTTTTCACCCTTCCTTGCACATAGTTGTCCCTGGGAGGGAACGATGTTCCTGTGCAGGAGTGTGCACCTCTGTCATCAGCTGCATGCTGGGGGGATGTAGGGTATTGCACTAGCTTGATCCCAGGAAACAAAGACACTCTCCTGTGTCTAAAAATGAGCTAGTCCTACCTTAAAGAATGAGATCATTTTTTTGACTGCCAATCTCTTTCTTACAATGTCCTCTTTTTGGGCCACAGCAGAATAAGAAACCCATAGGGAACCTTCTGGTTTTAGCTTGGGCTTTTAACATTGCCTTTGCAGAATATCCTGGAGCTTGCTCCTGAACAGTCAAATGTGAGGTAGTGGTTCCTTTTGGAGCCAGGAGCCAGGAGAGCAAGGAACTTTGGAAAAGAGTCTGTGATATTGTCCCAGTCCCAGGGGGAAAAATATACTATTATAATTAATTAATTAAATAATTATTGGTACATCAAACTGGCAAATTACAAAGTGCACACTGTTCTAATTTAGAGTATTTAGAAAGTAGTGGGCCTGAGAGTATAGTCTGGGTGGCTTAATTTGCTTCCATCAATACTTCCAGGGAATGTTTCAGCCTGGTGGTCTAGTTCCTCTGCCCTGTGACCCCAGCTACCTTTGTGTTTTTGTGTTCTTTGATTCTCTTGTGTGTATCTAATTTTTAAAGGTGTATTCACCCTTATTTTTTTTAATTTAAATTTAAATTTTTTTTATTATGGTAAGAACACTTAGCACAAGACCTACCCTCCTGACCAGGTCTCAAGTGCACATACAGTACTGTTGACTAGAGGTACAATGTTGTACAGCAGATCTCTAGAACTTTTTCATCTTGCATGACTGAAACTTTATACCCATTGAACAGCAACTCCCCATTTCCCCCTCCTCCCAGCCCCTGGCAACCACCATCCTAATCTCTGTTTCTATGAGGGTAACTATTTTGGATACCTCATATAAGTGGAATCATGCAGTATTTGTCCATCTGTGTCTCGTTTATTTCACTTAGCATAATGTCCTCCAAGTTCATCCATGTTGCTGCATATTGCAGAACTTCCTTCTTTTTTAAGACTGAATAATATTCCATTGCAGGTAGGTACCACATTTTCTTTATCCATTCATTTGTCATTGGCATTTAGGCTGTTTCCATGTCTTGGCTATTGTGAATAGTGTTGCAGTAAACATGCGGAGGGCAGACATCTATTAGAGATTCTGGTTTCAATTATTTTGGACAAATGCCCAGGAGTGAGACTGCTGGACCATATGGTAATTTCTTGAGGAACCTCCATACTGTTTTCTATAGCAACTGCATCTTTTTAACATTCCTACGGACACTGCACAAAGGTACCCTTTTTCTATATACTCAACGACAATTGTTGTCTTTGATCTTTTGGTAATAGACATCCTAACAGATGTGAGGTGATCTCATTGTGGTTTTGATTTGCATTTCCCAGGTGGTTTGTATTTACCCTTCTATTACTAGTACCTTGCAATGCCTGAGGCAGCAGATGTTCAATAAATATTTGTTGAACGAGTGAATTAAGTTGTAAGTAACGCCATTTTCAGTACAAGCACAAATGAAGATTTCATGTGAGCTATGGGGGTGGAAGGAAGGGGCAAGTAGTGTCTGTGACACAAAAGCAAAAGGTCCCCGGAATTCCCTCCAGGTTCACATTGGAAGGCTGCCAAGAATGGCTGGGACCTGGGGACTTGGATAAATTCACCACAGTAGAAAGGCATGTGATTTTAGAAGGAGCAAAATTAAAATATTTTACACAATTAAAAAAGTCACTATCTTAAATATTTGCATTTTCTGAGTGTTTGTGCTCTGGGGCAAAGCCCAGGAATGTTTCTTCAACCTCTCCTATTTTTCAAGGCTCGTCTCAAGCATCTACCTCCCTCCACGCTGCTTTTCCTAAATCCCTCACTCATTCTAGCACAATTCCCCCCCCACAATTATGTGTTGCCTTCCTCCTTTGAATCCCCATAGCTCTTTGCGCTCTTCTTGCCCACTCTGCCTTGTCTCCTTTGATAGCTCCCTGCGCTTACCTAGTCTTCCCCTCTCAATGGCTAGCTCCAGGACAGCAGCAGTTTTTTGTGTCCCATACAGAAACTAACACTTAGGCACTAAACATTTGTTTAATTGAACTAATTAGTCAAGTCATCCAATAGTATCAGATTAGTTTCTTAGGCAAGGGAGACAACTCCAATGAAATAGCTTGTTAACCCTCTGCACTATTTTAAAATAACTCCTCTTTTAGAAACTGATGTCTATATGTAGGTGTGGTGATTTGATTTTTTAAAATAGAAAAACAATGTTTTTCCTAAAAAACAAACCTTTACCCACTTGACAGATAAAGAGAGAAATTTTTAGTGGACCAAGTTTATCAAAACAATGCCTAATTTCAGGAAAGAAGGCAAAACTAGTGGTGAAATCCCACTAGTATTTGTTGCTATGAAAATATGTAACCAATATTCACACTAAGTGAATGATAGTTATAAAAGACTTTGCTCCGAGGGGATATGCCCCTAATTAATACTATTTTATATGGACAAGGCAAGCTTTTTAAAAAAAAATAATTTGGACTTTTCTTTGTTAGTTTCATAGTATCTATAAGTAGTTCCAGTGTAAAGCTTTCCCAATATTTCCCCCAAACTCCCATTAGCATGGACATTTCTGTAAAGATCCTGGTTTTCCTTCCATGTCTATGTGGCATAGTGGGAGCAGCTACTTCAACTGGGTGATATCTGTGTAAGCTGAATTCTAGTCTTGACTTCGACAATAAATAAATGTATAATCTGGAACACGTCATGAAGGACTTCAACTTCTTTATCTGAATCTGAATTATAAGGGAGTGGACATGATGATTTATCATCAGCAGCTGTAGGATTTCCTGTCTCCTTACTTGCCAAGGCCCATGGCTGAGGCCCTGTTTCACTTCCTTTTTTCCCCCATGCAGCTGCTTCCAACCACTTTCAAAAGAGCCAGGACAGGTGTCTGGAGGCTGAATGATGACCAGTCCAGAACAGGAAGGCTATGTCGCCATGCTTGGGGTGGGCACATTGGGAGGGGCATGAGGAGAAGATACCTCAGCATGGGCAGGGCAAACCCTGGAGAAGAAGTTGCAGTGAGAATGGCCTTTGCATGCCCAGCATGTTGGGGCAGGGGGGAAGAGAAGACATGTGCTCAGGTTGGCTGGGCTCCAAGTCCTAGGGTTGTCACTAGGAAGCTTGAGTCCTTAGACAATATTCTCCCCCCAGTCCCCATAAACTCCAGGATAGACGTCTAACAGCCTCATTAAGGGTCAATTCTAGTTTAAAATCTCCTTCACACTATGGAGTAAGTAAATGCCAAGTAAGGATTAGATCTCTTGGGGTGAGAGGGCATGAGGAAATTGTAAGTCTAAAGTGGGGACAGGCCCTCTTTCCACACTTTGCTCGCCGGGGAAGGCACTATGAATAAAGGACACCCATGAGATCTTCTTTCTCTTTCTCAGTTGGACGTAATCCTCCTGCTCCCCGTTGGATGGATTCTGCTCACTTGAGGGTTTGCCTCTGCTCCCGGGCCCCACACTTCCCAGTGACATCATTTGTCAGGATTGAGTTCTGAGTCCTTCCTCTAGGCAAGGCTGGACCTCAGGAATGCCGGGCCGAACGCTTCCATTCCCTTCTTTCCGCCCAGGTGCAGCACCCTTTAAGTCAGGGGAGGAGAGAGTTACAAGGAAGAAGCAAACAGAAGATACAGTTTATGCTACTCTCTGATTTGGCTTGGGATGGCTGGGTCTCCCCTGCACTGTTTAACGGATAAAATTAGCAGCCAAGGCATAAACTGCAGGCAGCACTGGGCAGCATGGAGCATGTCATGCCCTTTAACGGAACATTGTGACCCTCCATTTCTTCTTAAAACTCCTCTGCCTTGAGGCTTGCTTTCAGCCTTGGCTAATGGCTGTGCAGTCTTGACCTGTGTATCAGTTCTGCTTGTCTCATTAGTATTTAATTTATTTTTAAATCCTCTTGACAAGGCCAGCATGCTAATATTTCCTGAAACATTCTCTACTTCACCTCTCCCCACAATTGTTTTTTTTTCTTTCTTTTAAAGAGGAAATTGTTTAAAGTATATTCCTAACATCACAAATGGCTATTAAAGAAATCGAACTGTTTTGCCCTCCCTGGCTGCCAATCCAGACCCTGCTCCTGCTTCTTCAACAGGCCGATATTGTATTTGGCATTAGGGTGTTGCTGAGCATGTTGACAGCTGCAGCCCTTTATTCTCACTTTAGAAGAAGCCACAGAGCAAGTTCTCTTAGACTAACTGTGGGAAACCGTTTGCTTCCCCTTGTCAGCTGGTACGTGTTTACAGATGTTATTGTGATTCTTATAATGATTACATTTCTTTTTCACTTTGGTGCAGTTCAGCCACAGTAACTGTGTAAAGCCTTACCACACCTCCTCTGTACTAATTTTCATATTGGTCTCATCACTATCTTTGTGTGTATATGTGTGTGTGGGGGGGGAGGTGGGTGAGGGGAGGGGGGTTGATTTATCTTAATTCCAAGGGAAGATTTCTCTCTAATCTGTTTATATCTATATTTTGGGCTATTTCTTTAACTTTTATTTTGAACTAATTTTAGGCTTAAAGAAAATTTGCAAACATAGAATAGAGAGTTCTTGTGTATCCTTCACTCAGCTTGCTCTACTTTTATTTTTGTTCTATTGAATATATTTGTGAAAGTCACCTAAAATTCTTTTTGGAACAAGGCCTACAGGTGTGTCACTAATTTGGCCAACCCGAGGCTGTGCGCCTCAGAACAAATGGTTTGGAAATGACTGATGCACACATCTCTGGTAACTTTGACATGGGAAGGGTGTCTAGCTTAAAATTGAACTGTACCTTCTAATAATTTGTTCAGAAGTGCTTTGGCCACAAGAAAACAGAGGCTAAAGAATATGATTTAAAAAACAAAACTACAAAAAACAAACAAACCTGGCCAATAGGATAATCTGGTTAAAATTCTGAATTTGTGGAAACTGAATTTTAAAAATATTAGTAATTAGTATTAATTACTAATTAATACTAATTACTAGATGGTTTCACAACCCTTTATGTTGCTTTCAGCATTTATGTACATGTATTAGGTTTTTTCCCTACTATTTGGCCTTATAATAATTTTTAATTTGTTTTTGGCCAATAGATTATTATTTAAAATTACCTAAATGTCCAATAGTTTGTGACCTGCTTATATATATATAGGTTATACTGGATGTTATGAAAGATTATTCTAGCATGACCCTGTCTGTAGAGGTTAGATGTATGTGTGTGTGTGTGTGTGGGCGGGCATATGTGTGTGTGTACCTGTGTGCCCATGTGCATTAAAAAAGGCCTGGAAGGAAATAATTCAAGCTTTCAAAGTTTTGATGGATAGGTAAATTTGAGCGTTCATAAGGTCCCTTTTTGCATGTATTTTCTAATTTTTTTGTATTGAGTAGCATTGTTTTTATAAAAATGTTACTGCACATTTATTCCATCGTTAAATAATTCTTTTTTCCAACTTTTCAGTATTATAAGAAGCAAAGAGCATAAGTAAAAATTTGGCAAAAAATTTTTTGGCAAAAAAGAAAAAGAAACCAATTATAACAATCAGAAAAAAATGCTTAAGATTCACAGAATAAAACCACCACATGGTATACATCCCAAAATTACCAACACCAAGAGAAACAGTGATTATGGTTACTCATTTTTGCATAAGTATTATTTTATCAATTTTCCTATTGACCAGTTACTTTTAAGCTAAATACCTACAAGCATTTTATATTTGGTCAAATTATATGGTAAAATTTCATTTAGCCAAATTGTTTTCAGCCAAATTATCTGCTGCAGTTTGTGAAATTTGAGACATCTTGGCATTTCCAATCAGGGCTTGGTGTGTTCACAATTGACAGGAGTCCTGAAATGTGAAGCAAAAGGATGCTTCTGTCAGTCCTGGAGCCAACCTAACCTACCTTCTGGAACATGTCCACCATTCAATGAAATGGGCCATTTTCAGGAATGAGCAGGATTTCAATTCTGCAGTGAAGAATTGATGCTCTAACAAATACATGTCTCTCGGGTAGAATTCTGGTCAAACAAAAACTGGAACAAGAATAAGCCCTTTCCCAGATGTTAACTACATTATTGTGGGGGATCATTTCACAATACATACAATATTGAATATTACGTTGTACACCTGAAAGTAATATAATGTTATATGTTAACTATACGTCAATAAAAAACACACAAAAAGAACAGCAGTTAGTCCTTAATGAGCCTTAGTGCTGCTCTAGCTGTAACTAACTGACGCTTTCTGCCTGGTGCTAGTCCAAGGAAAGAGTGTACTATGATGTCACTAAAATATGAAGTGACACTGAAACTTTCCAATAGAAAACTTTCATCCTTCGAAGTGTTGAGTTTCCAGGGAAGTTACCAAGCTAAAACGAGTGGTAGAGGCTTCTGGCAGATGTAATCCCATGTTCACAGCACTTGCCTTTTGTACACAGGGCATGGGGTGGGAGTGGGGTAAGGGACAGGCTTAAGGGCCAAGTCTCTTAAATGGTTGCTAATCAATGGTGCCTTGAAGAAGAGAAATGAGAGTCTTTATTTCTCATAAAATATCTTTTGTGAGCCAAATCTTCATTCCTAAAATGCTGCACATCTTGATGCTGTGATTTCAGGGCCCTTTTGCCTCTAATGTCCCCACACACTCCCTGCCCTAGAATAATGTTAGAACATCATTTAAAAACAAAATCTCCAACAAAAACCCATCTATGTAGAACTAGCAGGTTTGTGGATTAGAAATTGGCCCTGGAATCTAGGGTTCTATCTTAACTGTGCAGCTGACTCTCTCTCTGGGTGGGCAGCAACGAATCATCAATTGCTTTGCTGTCCTTAGTTTCTCCAACCACTTACTCACCCATCTGGACAGATAATCATTAAGCTCCAGGAGTCTGTGGATATAGAAATAAGTAAAACTTGGTTTCTTTGTCAAGATACTTGGAATTTAGGGGGAAAACAAACAAAAATCAAAGACTGTAATCCAGTGTAGTAAGAATGATGTTGGAAGTGTGCACAGAGTGCTAAGGGAGCAAAGAGAAGGAACACCAAATCATTCTTGGAGATGGGGAGGGGAATCAGGGGCAACTTCAAAGGATCAGTGATGTCTTCTTGGGAGCTTAAACTCTATAAAAAGAGAGAGGAGGTCTGTTGGTTGATTTAGAACAGTCCTACATCTATATTCTTGTGTTAATTGAAAAAAAGCTCATTTGAGCACCCCATATACGAAGAAGCTTTCCAGAGTTGCAAGACAAAAGCAAAGGATATAAAGAAATGTGCCTCCTTTACCCATTATTGCTTACATCCGAGAGAGTGGTGTAAGTCTTAAGGCCTCCTTTCTAATGCACTCTAAGAAAAAAATATTGGTTCCAGATCTTCCTGTCACTTGATGCATTTACCCGTAGTCATTTAAAGAGTACCTGGCCCTCATGAAAAGCCACAGTTGCCTCTACAACTCCACCCCTTCTACAGCTCCTTCCTTTGCCAGTAATAAACTTTGTAGTCTTTCATTCTAGGTTGAATCACTCAAGTGCTATAATATTCACAGAGAAGCAACCACCTAACTTGGTTTTCATTTATGGGTACATGTAGCCCCAAAGTTAGTTTTTCACTAAATATCTCTGGTTATCATTTT
Source organism: Miniopterus natalensis (assembly GCF_054644295.1). Classification (NCBI taxonomy): domain Eukaryota; kingdom Metazoa; phylum Chordata; class Mammalia; order Chiroptera; family Miniopteridae; genus Miniopterus; species Miniopterus natalensis. The sequence continues at coordinate 28,953,648 of NC_142088.1, read as the reverse complement.
CTCTTATTTTAATATAATAGGTCATTTTTCTAAAAGTGATCTGCTCCAAATCTGAACTAATTATAGACACAGTTGCAAATCTACAAATATTGTTTAACAAATCATAAGCAAATAATTTCAATTTCTTGCCTATAATATTGGTTCCCTTCCCAATGTCTACTTTTCCCCAAGAAAATTCCAATTTGGTCTAGAGTGGATGCTAATTAGTCCAAGTCAATCATGAGAATTCCATCCCCCTAGTAAATTAAGGACCTCATTGGGGAAGTGAGCTGGGTAGCCTCTGGAAAAGTTTCTTTCTCCTCAAAAAGATATAGGAGATGTTCTTTCTACTTCCTTGGGAAATTGCTGTGTTGGGATGTGCCTCTGGAACCACTGAAGCCTTACTGCCACCAGCTGAAAGACAAAGCCAAACGTCATGGAAGAAGGCAGAGCTGGTAGATTTATCCAAGAGTAAAATAGGAGGCCCAAAGTATTATGCCTGAACCCTGCCTTCCTTGAAGCTTTCTTGTTAAGGGAGACAATAAATATCCTTGTTGTTTAAGCCATGATGAGTCAGGATTTTCAGTTGTTTGGAGCCAAAAGTGTCTTAAGCAATAGTCAAGTGGCTCTGAAGTTTATGCACTTCATTCGTTTACTTCTAGGAAACAGGCCTATCTGATTCCCCAGTTCATGGCAGATTAGAAAGAGCATGTTAGAAGGGGAGAAAGGCACTCTTAGAGACAGGCAGCTGGCCAGGGAAGGAAGAGATATAAAGAGAGAAACAAGAACTCAGGATGGAGCAGTGTGGGGTTATTTAATGTTGGGGCAAACAAATCCTCCCACTTCAGTAGCCCTTGTGGGTATCGGAATATATCTCAATGACTAATCCATAATGAAGGGCCAGGCTGGTGTCATCAAGGGCAGTTTGCTTTCTGTTTAATGTCTGTCTGTTTTAGATGAAGCTAATTAATATTTTAAAATGTCTCTTTGTAAACAAGGATAAACTTATCTGAAAAGGAACACAGAGAACAAACCCACTCCCTTGCTGTGCTCAGTAAATGAGAGAAAAACATATACACAAATAGAATGCTAGAAGTTTGCTTCATCCAGAGAAAGTGTGTGCAGGTTTGGGGCGGTATGAAGCAGTATTTTGATTTCTACATAGAGCAACTCATTTCAGTTTCGGGCCCCTCGACAATCCCCAGCCAAAGAGGAGCAAAGCTGGCGGATAACGACGCCGGGCTGTTCTTCTGCAAGTTACTGGATTTTGGTTCAGTGGCTCAGCAAGCCTGGCTGAGCTGTTTGCTCTGAAGTCTGCCAGTAGGAAGTAAATAAGCTGCTTGACTCTCCTAGAGGGAGCTGAGCACTCGTAATTAAAATGTACATAATTCTCAGGGCCCACAGCTTGTAGATAAAAATGACTGGAATGATCACAGACACTAAAATTGCACCACGCAAAACAGGTTCTAAGTCTGTCCACACAAACGATAAAGCCACCAGTGGAGTTAGTCACCTAAGTGAGAAATCACTCAAACCAAGTCGTTTGCAATCACGTACAAGAAACCAGCTGGTTGCTGTACTCTGTTGACGCCAGGGACTAAAATTGAGAGTGGTTCGTTTACTGAGGTCTCAGGGCATGAACAACTCAGAAAACAAGTGTTAAGATGAACTCGGGGATTTTCTGGCATCAGCTGGTGAATCTTTGTCGTTCCCCCCCAGCCCCCCTCGGAACAGGGAGCTGCCCCAGGCGGCAGAGCTGCAGGCTCAGCCCACCCATGTCCTGCCTAAGCTCAGAGGCAGATGAGCTGTCTGTAGAGGCCCCACCCATTGGGGTGTTACTTTGGTTTTGAAATCACCCTTTGTTTGAGGAGTACCCTGAAACTTAAATAATATGCAATAAAACCTAAATAAAATGGGAGAAAACCTAATACCTTTCCTATTTACCATCAAATATGCATGTGCCTTATACATAGTAGGTACACATAGTTTTGAAAATGAATAATAAATGATTTATTACTGATTCAGGAAACTCCAATTATTGAAACTGAGTTCAGTCCAACACTATACAGTGCTCTCCAGTTCATTCAAGGTTCTAGTTTTTTCATTTTCCTGAAATGCTTAGATGATTTTTAAGGTTCATTAAAAAATGATTTAAAGATTTTTTACATTCTACATTTATTCATATTTTAGACTCATTCATTCAGCTAGTTACCATGTATTGTCTTCAATGTCTAAACTATACCAAGTCTGCAGTGGAAGGTTATGGCACCAGCAGCTTGTTTTTATACAGTATTTCTTGGAATGTCCCACTTTCCTTCTTGATGTCCTGGTTTTGGTTCGCAAAATATACAGGGTTTTGCTTTGGTGATCTCCAAGTGGGTCCTACCTGCACTGCCTATGAGATGTACCCATATTTTAGAGTACTACTTTCCAATATTAACTTAAATATATGTTATAATTTAAATATACATATGCCCTTTGTAGCACATATATGCTACAAAATACATGCTCACATTTCCAGCAATACGTGCTCACTGGAAAAATAAATAAGAAGTGTACGAAGATGAAATGAAATTTTTCAGAAGCCTTCCTGCCAAGGATAATTATATTTTAAAGTTGAATGTTTTACCTTCCATATTTTGGACCTGACTTTTGTGAAAGTTCCAGACTTTTCCTCTCCCCCACTTTGGTGGAACGTTTCTCTTTCTTTCATTTTTTATTGACTCTGTTCTGCTCAATGTGATTCCACTTTCAGGAGGTTCTCCTCTGGGTGGAACCCCATTCTGGAAGGGAAATGCTCTCCTCAAATCCACTATTTTGAGGATCTCTTTTGTCACATCCTTTAGACACCCAGTTGCTTCTCCTCTGCATTCATCCACAAAGACTGCCCGTGGTTTGCCATCATCTGCTTTTACTTTGTGGTCTGTGGCATATCTTGTGCCCAGTTTGGCTGCATATTTTGTTCAGGGGTTTTTGGTTTTTCTATGTAGTTGTTCTGTTTTTATGTAGAAATAGAGAAAAATCAAAAGCTATATCCCTGTTACTTTCATCTTTCTAGAATCTCCTTCTACTCTCAGGCTTCCTATTTTGAATAACAAGTTAATGCTAGTGACAGAACAAGATAAATGTCATCCTCCATCAGCCCCAGACTAAAAAATAATGTTTACTTTCAATATATGTGTCAACCCTTGCTGCACATTAGCAGCATCTTGGGAGCTGTAAAAATACTGATTCTTGGGTCCCATCCCCAAGAGACTCTAATTTAATTGGTCTGGGGTGGTGTGCTCTCCAGGTGGTTCCAATGTATACCCAAGGTTGACAGCCGGTGAAAATAGGAAAAACATTTTTTGAAGCTTTTCAGAGTCCTTAGCAATCTACTGAAACGAAACCAGTTACTATCCATTTTCTCAATCTGCATGAAAGTGTAATCTCTTCCCCATTCTTATCCCACATGGTTCAGGGGAGGCTAACCCATTCCCCAGCAACTGGAACAGGCAAGGTACTGAGGTGTGGCCAATCAGGGTGCTCTGTTCCCGGCCAGGATAGGCACATGACCCAAGCTGAACCAATGAAAAATTTCCCTGTAATATTTGCTAGAGTTATCATGAAAGAGTTATTACCCTCTTTACAGAAATTGTGAGCTGCAAGCTCAATATAAACCTTGAACTTTGTTTTGCCATCTTTACTCCAAAATGAGGAAAATCTGCCTGATAATTAAGCATAGAGAGGAAAGCATCCTTGAGAGATGGAAAGAGAAAATATCTTGATAGCGCTGTTGATGGAGTTTTTAGGAGTCTAAAACATAATACCCCTCTTGGCCTAAATTCAGAATAAATTGAGAGATAGATGCAGAGGTTAGGTAAATGGAGAGGAAATAGTTTTATTACTGAAAAGCTGTCTCATGTCTTTGGATTGCTGCCCAAAAGAACTTTCTAACACTCTACTCCTTAGTTAATCTGATTTATAGCTAGTCACTAGCATGGCTGGAATCTTTAGACTTTGCCTTCCATAGCAGACTGCTTAGTACAAGGTAGGAGAGCAAAGTGGAGATGGATGACCGGGTCATAGAAAACAAAGAGCAATGGAAGAGCTGAACCATGCCCACATTTCAGATCCTTTTCCCAGTTCCCCTGTTGGGTAACTCTCTCCCAGTCCATGGCTCATGATTTGGTGACTTGAGTTGCTACTACACTTTAGCCCCCACTCACCCCCTCTGTACCAATGTACCTGCAGACCCAGATAATTCCTTTTACCCTTGGGAGAAATGAATGAGAAGACCGAGGGTGCTAGGATTCTGCTCATGCTTGCTCTTCCTCAGAGATTTACAATTGTTTGAGCTCCTGGGTCTGCATACATATGAAGCCACTTGTACTCTGAATTTCACAGTTGTGACCAAATAAATTCCCTTTCTTTGTTAAGCAAGTTTGACTTAAGTTTTTGTCATTTACAAATCCAAAATTTTGATTAATATCTTAGCTAAGTTTATCACATTTGATCTCAGTTACATCCTGTGAGGCAGTAAACCCAGTGTTTTCCAGATGAGGAAAATGAGGCCAGGTAGGTTAAATCCTTGCTTCCCAAACCTAACAGCTCATCATGGCCACATGTGGGAGTTTTATAAACTACTGTTTGGAGTGCCTGAAGGTGGTGACCAATCTGTTTTTTAAAAAACTCACAAGTGACCCTGGAATACAGCCAGATTTGCAAATATAAGGATTAAGTGACCTTCCTAAGGTCCTGAGGAAAGAAAAAAAACACACCCAGGCCATTAATTTATTTTTTCATTGATCCACCAACTTATTAATTAATTAATTAATTAATTAATTAATTAATATTTTTATTGTTTTTTTAGAAAGAGAGGAAGGTGGGGAGAGGGAGAGAAACATCCATGTAAGTGCAGAACATTGAATCCATGGGCTGGCTCCTTCATGCCCCCTGCAAGGGATTGAACCTGAAACCCTGGCATGTGCCCTGACTGGAAATTGAACCAGCCACCTTTCCGTGCACAGGACAAAGCCCAACCTACTGAACCATACCAGCCAGAGCCAACTTATTTACTGAGCACTTACTCTGTGACAAGGATTCTACTGAACACTAGTGGGAATGCGACAGAGAAAAGACAGTCATAATTCCCAGGGCAGCATAAAAAATTATGATCTAGGGAAGGGATTAGTGTATACAGTGGATGGAGCAGAGGATTGCATCACTCAGTTCCTAGGGCATAATCCGATTTAGGAAGACAAAGTCTGCAGTGAACTTGGGCATGAGACAGACATTGAACTAATAATTCCAAATGTGATAAACCTTAAAACTAGAGCTTTATTGTATTGGGGGAATGATAATATCAATCATCTTCATATAGAGGAGAGTTGCTGATCATTTTGGCATACTGACACTGTCCTATGAAGACAATCAAAACTGCTAACTGGCTATTTATATCAATTACTCTCTTTTATTAAAACATGACAGAAGCCTAATGAGTAGGTTGCTGCACAGAGGTGTCCCTGACTTTTTGATCACAAATTCCACAAACCAGATTAAATTTCCTACTGTGGAATTTTAAAAAACAGTTATCTAAGGCAAAAACAGTCCTGCAGAGGATTTGCCTGGGTTCTAGAAAGATATACAATTCATCCTTCATTTCCTTAGACAAATATTCCTCAAAAGGAAGTATGAGCCATTTGTCTGAGTCCTACAGCCCAGCACACAGTACAGGTAACGGGACTTCATGGGGATTGGAAAATAATGGCTCCCCTGGAACAGGGCACCTCCAAGGAGAGTCCCAAGAAGAGATGAGGGGACCCCAATTACAGTATGCTTTTCTTTACACAGCAGTTGCCAACACATACAACAACTGCTCCACAAAATTGGGCTCTCTTTGTGTTTAAAAATATATTCCATTTCTTCAAAGTATCCTTAGCCTATTTTTAGCAAGCCTCAAGATAATTGTAAAGAATGATTTAGTCTTCTTAACACTATTCTTATAGACTCTTGCCATTCTGATTTATTGAGTCACACTGTCTTTCTTTTTTTTTGTATATTCTTTGAGTTCATCGAAAGCCTCGTAACAATCGTATTGATTTCTTCAAATTCTTCTTTTTCTTTCTCTTCAGTATCATTTATGATCTCATATTTTTTGGAGGAGGTGAGGTAAATGGTACCACAGGAGTTAGTTAAATTTTGGATTTCCAAGTGTTTCCCTGATGATGGTATAATGTCAACAAAGCAAGTAATTAAACTGAGTAGGTGCTGACTGGATGAAGCGTGTGACAGATTGTTAACACAGCAAGTCATTAAGCAAAGTGACTACTAAACTCAGTAAAGTAAGGTTTGCCCTGAATAAGCTAACCTAAGATCATACAAAGTAGACTACATTAAGGAAACTTTCAACCAGGGAGATGGTTGGAGACAAAAGATAACTCGGCACTAAACAACCTGTCAGAGTTGGAGAAATGGAGGTGGCCTCAGTGGAGCATTGGGTCCAAACCCTGCTCTTAAACAAATTAACCCTCCCTTGTCCATTCTGGTTTTCAAAGTCAATCAGAATAGACATACAACTTTTAAAAAGCAGCTTGTTTCAGTGTTTAGTGCCTCTAAATACTTCTTGTGTCCAAATGAAGGTTTTCCCAAATTTAAGATGAGTTTTCTGTGGTCAAATTTTTGGTTTCTTAGAAAGAACTGCTCATCATCTTTCTCATTAAAGGAATTAAACACAGGCTCTGGAGCCCGACTGCCCAGGGGGATGAACACCAACTCTACCGCTTGGACCCACAGCTTCTTAACATTTTTCTTCTCTTTTTCAAACTTTGGATATGTGTTATTATGCCACAAATTCCCAGGAGATATAAGAAATATTATTTCTGAGTGCTACTAATAACTTCACAAATACTAAAACTTTACTGACAGTAGCCAAGTTTTCTAAGGTAGTGCACATGTATTTAAGCTACCTTTTTAAAATCTCAATTTTTAAAAATAAATTTTGAAGGGTTATTGTAGCAGATCCTACTTTATTTTTTAATATTCAGTGTAAAAATCTATATGTGATCTAAATATGTATTTTATATTAAAGCTTTGCCTAAGTTGTCAGGCTCTGTATTTGCACTAGGTACCACTTTGTAAAAGATCATTGTTGGAAATGTTCGTGATAAACTGGAAGAAAGGAAAAAATTTAAAACAGCTCAGTCTTTAAAAGTATTAATAACTGGTATAATTTAATAAAGGGAAATGGAATATTCTTTTATTTACATATGGATTAAATAGAAATTTCAAAATAACTTCTTTTACTGAAAAACCAATACACTAATATATTTTAAGGCTGGATATTTGCATTTTTCAAAACATCCAAGTGTAGATGGAAAACTGGGCACTACTGGTATTTTTGCTATATACCTAAGAATAATTAAAGGGAAATGAGTACTTCACAGCCAAAAGCAGTGACTGAGTGTGGCAAACTGCTTGACATATGGGTAGGGGTTCACTGTTCTCATGCTGAGTAATATCCTCTTAAAAGGATGCCCTATGCAGTAATTCTGCAACTATATCTAAGTTTGGTACTCTAACATTGAACTTGTTGGTAAATATACTTATGACCTGGCCAGATTGGCTCAGTTAGTTGAGCGTCATCCTGTGCACCAAAAGGTTGCCACTTAAAATTACAAATGTAAATTAAAATTAAAAATTAAAATTACAACTGTAAATGAGTGAGTGAGAGCGAAACATGAATTGGCTGTCTCCAGTACTTGTCCCTTACCGGGTATCGAACCTGAAACCTGAGTGTGTGCTCTGACTGTGAATCAAACCTGCAACCTGCAACCTGCAACCTGCAACCTTTCAGAGTGTGGGACGATGTTCCCACCAACTAAGCCACACCAGCCAGGGCACAAAGGTATGCTTTTCAGAAGTTGAACTATTTAAAAATTTTTTCAGTATTCAAATACAAAATAGTACATTTTAATTTACTATAGAACAATTTAAGTAGTCTCTTAAATTTTTAGCCAAGTAGTACATAATATTAAGTGACTTTTTATAATAGCTTTCCTTTTTAAAAATAACTGTTATACAAAATAGTGTGACTCATTATTACTCTAAATTGCTTAGAATAGGTCAGAAGAACAAATGACAGTAGACAAACACTGTTATGAGTAACTCATCTACGCATAAAAGGTTGTACACCTTGGTCATAAGGCATTTGCAGGTAGCTTCCCCAAAGTATTTGAATTAACTAAACAAAGACTATGTGTATTCCTTTAGGGAGAAAATGCACTACCATAGATATAATATATTCAAATGGTTGTACTTTAAACCATATGTTATTCAAACACTACACAAAACCCAACATCATTTTAATAACTGAAAGATGTTACTTATTCGTGAAAAAAAGTCACACACTTTTTGAAACTGATAATGAAAAAGAAATGTTTTAAAAATAAGCGTTCATTGTTTCTAGAAATAAATATGCATATTTAATGTATGGTAGCACAGGAATATTATCCGAGTATTAGCTATAACATTCAATCAGTAGATGTAAAATCTTTTTTCCCACACAGAACCTTGAATCTCCTACCCTGTTAGCTGCCCAACAACTTTCAAAAAAGTTTTATTCTCCTGCTTTTGTTGTTCATTTTCATCTTCTCTGTCATCTAGGTTTCTATTTAACAAATTGATTTCTTTTTTGAGTGTTCCTTAACTTCTTTCTTAACCTGGGTGAGTTTTCTCATTAGTAAAATAAAAATACTCCTGCCCAGCTTGAGTGACTCAGCTGGTTGAGCATTGTTCCCGTGCACTGAAAGGTTGCCAGTTCAGTTCCCGGTCAGGGCACACACCTGAGTTTCAGGTTTGATCCCCAGCTGGGAACATAGGGAAGGCAACTGATTGATGTTTCTCACATCAATGTTTCTCTCTCTCTCTCTCTCTCTCTCTCTCTCTCTCTCTCTCCCTTCCTCTTTCTAAGCGTGTCCTCGGGTGAAAATTTAAAAAAATACTACTAGTCAGAGGACTGCTGTGAGGATTAAGTGGGATAATGTATTGAGTTCTTGCTCACTACCAGTATATAAGTATTCAATAATGATAATAATAATAATAATTGTTACTGAATGCTTCTTTATATTTGAAAATGGTAATTGCACCAATTTCTTAATCTTCTGCTAAACATTAAAAAATTCAAATTCCCTTTTGAAAATTCAAGATTACCTCACTTTTTTTCTGAACAATCAGTTGGAAACTATTCAAAAGAATGATTGTTATCCCTATACACTTAATAGACTAAAAGTTTATTATATTATGCCATGTTTTCTTTATGATGATGACCTTGAACCTTTAAAGAGTGCATGATATTTAGTATACTGAAATTCTGAATTTGAGGAAGATGTGAGTCAAGATACATATATCTTTTTCTTTTTAAATCAGCCCTTAAAAGGACAATCAGCAATCAGCCAGGTCCTGAGAATATGGTGGTGAAAAGTAATACACATGCTCTTTGCTCTCATGGTCCTTCGCTCTCTGGTAGGGAAGACAGATATTGATAAAAATAGTCATAAAAAAGAAGGGGCTAATTCATAAGTGAGATAAGTGCTATAAAGAAATGAAGCATATGTGAGTATATTTTTTTAAAAACTTGACTTTACCAGGTTTCTCTGAAGAACTGATGTTAGAACTGAGACCTAAGGAATACGCAGATAGCCTGGGCCCCATGAAGGGGTAGTTAGGCTGCTGGGAGCAGATGTAGGAGGGAGCTGTTTTGCCTGAAGGGGCCTATTTGGAGAAAGAACATCAGAAAAAAAAGAGGATCAGAAAGTTAGCTTGGCTGGGGACATGACTGCAGGGGAGGAGTATCACTAGAGAAGTCTAGAGAAGGAGACAGGCCAGTCCCTGCAGGTCCTTACAGGCCTTGTTAAGGATTGTTGTTCCTTATCTCAGAGTAGTGGGAAATCATGGAAGATTTTAAGTAGATAGTATAGAACAAAGCCTGACTTGCATTTTGCAAAGGTATGACTGGAGTGTGGGAAATTTGTAGGTAAGGGACCGGAATGGTTGCAGGGAGATCAATTAGGAGACAACTATAGAAGTATAAGTGATATGTGTTGGTATCTTCAATAGGGTCTTCACAGTAGAGATGAAAAGAAATGGTTTCATGTCATAAATACTTCTAGGCAGGATTTCGTGATGAATAGATGTGGAGGGTGAGGAAAGAGAAGGTATTAGAATGACTCTTAAGTTTCTGACATGAGTAAATGAATGAGGTACCACTTAATAAGGTAGTAAACATTGTAAGAGAACCTAGTTTGGGTGTTAGATTATAAATTTTACCTTGGACACATTGAGTTTCATATAACTAGAAGATTTCTGGTGAGTATGGAATCAAAACAAAAAAAGATGGAGAGGCTTGAACATTTCATCAACTATGGTTATCATGTTTCCTTAGTGACTGTGTTTGTGCTTGCTAGATTTAATATTTGTCTTTCTAGAACAGTTAGAACAAACCTTGCAAACCTCTATAACATATTGATAATAGCTTAAGATCTGGGGCAGTCTAGTTAAAGATGTCAGGTTGAACATAAGCATTCAAATCCCTTCTCACCTTCACCCAGCTAAGAGATCAGTACATCGATTTTAAACAAAACAGAAATGCACAAGGACAAAGGGAATAGGAAAGGAGATAACAGAATTAACATTTTAGAAACTAGAAATCAAATAGATAAGTAGTAAATGAATTAGGACACTCAAGAAAGCTGAATCTTAAACTTGATGATAACCAACCCAACTTATAACATCCCTAAAAAACTGGAACCACGGGTATCTTAGAAAGTGGGAATGAGGGTAGGCATTTCATAGAGATTTGGTGGAAAGTCTTTATAAGAAGCTGGTAAATCCCCAATTTCCCACCCCCATTCCTTGCAAGTAGAAGACTACCTGTCCCTCATTCAGTATGAAACTGAAGGCTTATTCTTGTGATAAGAACAAACAGATGGGCTCTGGATTGGGGTAGTGAGGAAAGGATGACAGCTACAACATTGAAGATTGGGGATTAAGTGTAAGTTTATAAACTGTGTGTTGAAACCCTCAATCTTCTTTCTCCACTTGGCTCCCAGAATTCTATTAAGCAGGCTTATGTTTTCTTGGCAGAAGGCTGGAAGAATTCTCTGGATAACCCAATTGGCCTAAGAGAAAATACACTGACATGGGCCCAATATGTTGGTTTATGTCACATCATCCTGCAGTAAACCCAATGAAGAGTCCCCTTATGCACACAGAGCCTCCTCATTTCAGTGTCTTATATTTATAAAACTTGACAGCCAATGATCATCAGGTATTCAAGGGATGCCTATTAATGAAAGAGACCAAACAAACAGAAGAAAGCAACTTGAAGGAAACAAACTCTGCCAATTAGAAACCATAGAAAACAAACAGTCTTGTCCTCAGAGATAAGAGAAGATATGAAATAATAACTGGGTTATCTATAGAAGGAATATTCAGCAGGCTCAAAAGAAACTTAGATATTAAAAATATAATATTAGAAATGAGAAATTCAATATAAAGACTAGGAGATCAAGTTAAGGCAATCTCCCAGGAAGTCGAGTAAAAAGACTGGCATACAGATATAGGAGAGAAAAGATATGAAAATTAGAGGACCAGTCCAGGAGACCCAGTAACAGAATTACTGAAGAAGAAAACAGGACAAAAATTCAATCATCAGAGCCTGCCTCTCCAGAGTGGCTCAATTGGTTGAGCATCGTCCTGTATATAGAAAGGTTGCCAGTTTGATTCCTGGTCAGAACATATATCTGGGTTGTAGGTTTCATCCCCAGACTGATCGATGATTCTCTCTCTCTCTCAACATATCTTTGGGTGGGGATTAAAAAAATCATCAGAGAAAAAAATTAATGAAAATATCCTACAATCTCAGTTTTTAGATTGAAGGACCCATGAGCTGCCCAGAACAAGGGGTAAAAGAGGAGCTCACCTGAGAATATCTTAATGAAACTTTCATTAAGATATAGAACACTGCCTGGCACATAGTAGGCACTTAATAAGTTTGTATTGAAGAGTAAGCAAAAAATACAGAACAACAACAACAAAGAAGCAAAGATATAAGACCACCAGCTTCCAGAATAAAAACAAAACAAAACAGGTCAAATATAATAAATCAAGAATCAGAATGTCATGTCTCTTCTCAATAGCAACACCTGGCCCAGCCAGGCTTGGCTCAGCAGTTGAACATCGACCTAGGATCCAGGCCATCGGGGTTCAATTCCTGGTCAGGGCACATGCCCAGGTTGCGGGCTGGATCCCCAGTAGGGGCTTGCAAAGGGCAGCCGTTCAATGACTCTCTCATCATTGATGTTTCTCTCTCTTTCTCTCTCTCTCTCTCTCTCTCTCTCTCTCTCTTTTCCTCTCTGGGATCAATAAAGATATATTTTTAAAAAATTAGCAACACCTGAATCTAGAAGACAATGGAGAAAATGCTTTCAAAATTCAGGGGGAAAAAGGATTTCTATAACACAAAAAAGTATTAGGTGTAGAATGAAGGTACTTTTAGACATGCAAGATCAAAAAAATGTTACTGCCTTTGCACTCTTTCTCAGGAAGCTCTTGAGTTGTGTCCTTCACTAAAACAAAGAAACAAACCAAGGAGGAGGAAGACATAGGAATCAGGAAAAAAGATATAAGACTAAGGAGAGGTACAGAGAATCCCCAGAATGAGAATAAAGTGTCCTCAATCTCCTAAGTGGAGCTAATGCTGGAGAACATCTCACCCAGATTGGATCAAGTCTGCTTTTTTCCAGATGATGAAATGGTTAGACTACTCGATGTATCTGAATATATTCTAAGTAGACTTACACAACTGAGAGGGAAATTTGAATTTGTAATAAGTACAAAGAAAACTAAGTAAACAACAGTAAAATGATCATGACAATAATTCCAGGGAAAATAGGAAGTTGTGTAGCAATGGAAAAGTAGTCATGGTGGTCTACAGATATTAGCTGTGAATAGCATTTGGTTGTGCATAATCATGTGAACACTGGATATTAGACATAATGAAAATCATAGTACGACTCTCTTAGTCTGTTTGGGCTTTTATAACAAACTAACCTAGACGGGGTGGCTTATAAACAGCAGAAATGTATTTCTCGCAGTTCTGGAGGCTGGGAAGTCCAAGATCAAGACATTGGCAGATTCCATGTCTGGTGAGAGCCGGCTTCCTGATGCTTAGATGGTGCCTTCTTATATAATCTCATATGGCAGAAAGGGTGAGGGAATTCTCTGGGATCTCTTTAGAACGGCTTGGCCCTCATGACCTAATTACCTCTTAAAGGCCCCACCCTCAAATATCATCACATTGGGGATTAAGTTTCAACAGGAATTTGGGGGGACACAATCATTCTGACCATGGCAGAATTGAGAAAGTAGGCAGAAAGGATAAGAGTTCAGGGTGGATGCAGGGAATGAGGGAAACAGAGGGTTAAATCCTCACCTGCTAGAGTGAGATGACAGTAGAGACCCTTAAAATGGAAACCCCACAAAATAACAATTCAAGCACATTATTTATCAATATGGAGATAAATACCTTAAGAATTACCTATTGGAGGGGAGGCTGGAATGAAAATAGTTGTTTCTAGGTTGTGGGAAATGGGGTAGAGAAATAGGGGCTAGGGACTCTAGTTTTCAACACAAACCTTGAAAAAAAATAAGGCTCTGGAAGTTCATTGCTTGGGTAAAAATCCTATTTCTAACATTTGCTAATTGCGTGATATTGAGTAAATTTTAATTTCTTTGAGCATCAGTTTCTTCATCTGAAAAATGGGAATAGTAATGGTACCTATGTTGTAGGGTAGTTGAGAGGAGTAAAGTAAGTAGAACCTGCAAAGTCTTAGTACCGTGCTTGGTCTATAATCTGGTATTTTGAGGCTTCCTTTTGCTTTGCGTCTTGCCAATCCTTGTTTTATTCACTCAGTCTTTTCCAGGATTATCAAATTACCATTACATTTCAGATCAGATCAGCTTCCCAGATATTATGCCCAATTCATTTTGCTTGGAATTCTGAGTACTGTCAAATACATTGAAAGATTATACCAATAATATCTTGTTAAGTGTCAAAAGCAGATATAGCATGATCTCATCCACATGTATATGAGGAATTCTCCAAGAACATATTTGGAAATAAAGATAGCTCCTGATTTATGATAGTTTGACTTATATTTATACACATAATAAATGGCATTAGCTCTTCAATTCTTTATTACAAAATAAGGTTTGTGTTGGGTGGTTTTTGCCCAACAGTGGGCTAGTGTAAGTGTTCTGAGCATGTTTAAGGTATGCTAGGCTAAGATATGGTGTTTGGTAGGTTAGGTGTATTAAATGCATTTTTGACTTACAAGATTTTCAGTTTACAGGAGTTTATCAAGATGTAATCCCATCATAAATCAAGGAGCAGCTATATGTTTACCAGGAATTATGAGCAGTCCTTACTTTCTTCTTTAGTGTCTGGATTTTTTAAAATACAGTGGAATCTAATACTCTTTTAAATCAGAAAAAGACATTAAAAAAATTCTTTTGTCATAAATTTACAATTTTATGATTTATTTCTAAAAGTAACTTTCTCATCTATTATGTGTGAATTTTATTAGTTTGACTCTGTAGGAGCCAATGTATTTCTAAGTTCCTAGTGGCACCTTACTGTTTTTACCCAATAAAATAACATTCAAAGCCTGTTTGGGGCAGAGATTACTCCAATTTGTCAATATAGAAATTGAGACTCACTGGCTTGTCAGAAAGCCACAACCAGAAAGGGGCAGGGTTAAGACTCAAGTTCAAGTTTTTTTTTCATTCTAAGCTTAGTGTTTTTTCTACCATATGAACTTAGAGTCCAGCAATAAGTGAATCTCTCTGGTCTCAAGTTTATGATATGAAGGTGTGGAGTAGATGGTCTTTTGAATTTCTAGCAGCCCTAACATTGCATCAATTACTGAGGTATATGACAAGAGTAATCCTGTGTCATTAACAATATCTTTTTCTTCCTCATAGGGACTGTGGATTTCACTAAGTACCCGAAAGTCCACAGGATTATAAAGTCCAGGTCACTTGCACTTGATTTTCTTTCCTGTCTTATTCATAAATACCGAAGCACAAAATAGCTTCGGCTTTTATTTTCACTTTTGCAATCACTTGGGAATCTTATCAAGGCTGAGCAAGAGATTTGGAAACTCATTATGCATTTCCCAAGATGCTGCAAAGGTTGTGAAATTCACAGGGCTCTAACCCTGCTGACAGAACAGGAGCTGACTGGACAAGACAGTTCATTTTCAGTAATGTTCCTGGGTAATTCTCTGGAAATAATGGAGAGGGCATGGTAATTACAGCCTCGTTGCATGCTTCCAGTTAGGGTCATATCCAGTGGGACACCCAGAGGATTTCCTTTTCTTCCTGTTCCAAACATTTACTCAGCAAGCTGCACGTAGTCAGCCAGGAGAGGCTATAAGTGATACAGCCCAGCCTAGACCCCTGCCACAGCTCAGAAGATAAAAAAACCAAGTTGCTGCCAGTGACAGAGTTTCAAACTGGATGCAGATCAAAGAGGTGGAGTGAATTGCCTTTTGCTTAATTCTTGGCTAAACTATGTGCAGTTAACTGTGTGACCTAATTTTTCTGGCATTCCACTCCACTTGCCCACCCCTCATGGCAGTTAGTCAGAGGGCTTCTTCAGTCTGAATGATTGGCCTTGATAAATAATGCCTCTGTGGAAGTTAACCTTAGGTCTATGCTTAAAGATCCAGGATCAAGTCTTAAAAAATAATCTTAAAAAACAAACCACTACAAAAGCGTTCTTTGAGTTGACTGTATTTTGAAACAAGCATAATTCCAAACACCCTTCATAAATACCCATAAGCAACTTCTGAAGACTGTCTAATGAGTTGCTTATAAGTTACTAATCCTTGAGCACGCCTATACTTGATGAGCCAATAAATAAGGTTAATTATTATAACATTGCAGAGTAAAAAAATCCATCTTGGCCTTCGTTTTCCCCACTCATTCATAATGGGGATTTAAAGTTGGGAGAGGAACAATGATGGTGATTACGTTCCAGGGACTACTCTGAGGCAAACTTATCTTTTACGGTGTATCAATTTGTCTTGTAGTGCCCCTTCTCAGCGGCATTCTGTTCCCACCCTACAATACGTCTCCTGAGCAATTATTCCCTTTTCCCATTAAAATTCTGTCCTGTAAAGTATATGATAAAATCTGTCACAATGGTATAAAGACTGGTTCAGTTTACACTGTTTCCTCCTACAAGGATATTTTCACTTTAGTAGCTCTTAGGACAAATGAGGGAGGCTGCGATCAGGGTTTACTTTTGGAAAGGGGTAGAGAGGAAGGAATGAGCTTCCTGTAGACCGTAGCTTAAATCAGCAATGGACTGAAATCTAAAACAAGAATGCATGTAAAATTCTTAGCATAGTGGTTGGCCCATAGTGAGTGCTCAATAAATGTTAGCTAGTGTTTTTATTATATCCCATCACTCCTCAGGGTGTTGACTAAAACATTCATTGACAAGGCCCAGGGGGTGATATAAGCCATGTTAATTTTCTTTTTGAAACTTGCTCAGAGTATCTTGGCTTCTGCACTGGACTGGTGACTAGAAAACAATGCATTTAATTTTTCTGTCCCTTTCTAATGGGAGTCTGTGAAATATCCTGGGGATTTCAATTTTAAGAAGTCTGACAGGAAATATTTACAAAGTTTCGAACTGTATAAGCTTCCCCAGAAGGTCCGCAAACCTAAAGACTGCTGAGATGTCAACTTGAATTAAAAAGCTCCGAGGCCAGTAAGTAGATTGCTATGCTATGAGAAAACTGCCTGGCATGTGCAGCTCATATTCCTGGTATTGTTCTTAATATTTTTCATAGACAGTCAATGGTATTATTTTTTCCTGTGTGTCTCCCATTGTTATTCTGGCAATGAGAGTGAAGCTCTAAGTGATTATTATTAGCAAGACAACAGAGTTTTGGTGTTAATTAGTGTGTGGAATATATAATTTGGAGGTGGTTCCGGTCTATGACATGAATGAGTCTTTTATATCAAACAAACAAAAGATTAAAGTACTTTAATGTGTATTCCCACCCAGTGCAAAAATTGTTAATCAACTGAAATTGGGATTTTGGTGAAAGATGAAAAGGCAGTAATTTATTCTGTAGATATCCTCCTGCAGGTATGAAATGACATGTGTTGGCTTATATATCACAGCATTGTCTGTAGTAATATCACAAGACTGGAAATAACTCAAGTGTCCATCAATAGGGGATTAATCAAACAAATTACAGTACCTCATTAATGGAATACAGGGCAGGGCAAAAGTAGGTTTAGTTATTCCTGTGGAAAACAATACAGTGATTAATAAATAATAATACAAGAAAAAACCGTGTTTTTTGTGTACTCACAACTGTAAACCTACTTTTGCCCAAGCTTGTATTATGAAGACCTATAAAACAATGAGCAAGTTATTTATCACTGTGAAAAGATCACTAAGATATATTATAAAGGAAAAAAAGCAAGGCAAAGAATACTGTAAAAGAAGTGGAGGGAAAGAACTATATACATATTTACTTATAAAGACACATATTTTCTCTGGAATAATGCACAAGAATAGTAATTTTTGTGGTAGAGGGGCATGGAAAACTGGGTGACTGGGGGACAGAGATAGGAAAGAGATATCTCACTAGCAACACTTTGCAACCTTTTGAAGTTTTAATCATGTAAATGTGTCACTGCTTCAAAAAATAAATTAATTTTTTATTTAAAAAAGGGAAATAAAGAAAAGGCAATATTTTGTAAGGTGTGAGTTTGTGCATTGCAAATGTTTATCAATGGAATAGGAAAAAAGCCAAGAAACTATATAAAATTTTTGTCTTCCTCAGTTTTGGAAATTTCAAAATTTCTAGAAATACCCTTTAGAAATGTCAAGCAAATCAGAAAATCATGTTCATTGTGGTGAATATGGTGATTGGCCTGTCAGTATCTATTGGACTCTACCTTTAAAAGATAACCATCATATTGTTGGGTTGTCAGTGGTTAGCTTAAATTAGTTTAAGCCAATCACCATAGTCTCATCTCCCTTGCCAATGTTTAATTGCTTAACAGATGGGGGCAGCCTTAATCAACCTTGAACTGTTTTGCTGTGTGTGTTAGTTTTCTATTTCTGCTCTACTAATTTATAAGTCAAGCTATGTTTTCATAGTGACTATTGTTTATGGGTTGGTTTGTTTTTATACATGTTTTCAGTTATCATGGTGCTTAGAGAATGGTATTTGTAATGAAAGACCTTCATGAACAATAGGTCAGGGCAAGGGGGAAATTGATTCCTTTCTAAAGTATTCCTCCAGCCGGGGACTGAGTCTGAAGATCCCCCAACATTTCTATAGCATAAGGTCTCCAGTGTCTGCCCAAAATTGAACCACTCTCCCTGGGATACCACTGGATATTGATTAACAAAGGTTCTATTCCAGAGGTTGGCACAGTCTTTCTGTAGAGGGTCAGATAATAAATATTTTGGGCTTTGTGGAGCATGTATGGTCTCTGACACAGTTACTTAACTCTATCCTTGCATCTCCAAAGCAGCCATTGGCAAAATGGCAAATACATGGATGTGGCACTGTTTAGATAAATTTTTATTTACAAAAACAGGTTTAGGCCATAGTTTGCTGACCCTTGTTCAATATATATATATATATTTTTTAAATTCACTCTCCAAGAAGATCATTTCATTTGGGGGATGATATCCAGAATAAGTTACATTTAATTAGAGCTCTTTGTACATTGTGATGTGATAACCTTGCCTCCTATATTGGGCGGTAGAGACACAAAGTTTGGAGTTAGAGAAACTTGGTTGGAATTCCAGTTCTGCTATGCAGGAACTCTATGGCCTGCAGCCTCCCTCTCCTAGCTTAATTTTCCCATTTGTGAAACATGGATGAGTGTTGTAATGATTAAATGAAAGTGTATATAAATGCCTGACACAAAGAAAATGCTCAAAAAAATGTTTCCTTCCCCAATCCCACAAAAATTTCCTCCTCATGACACACATGAGATTTATACACCTCAATTACATCACACATATTTGCAAACCCTCTCTTAGATGGTTAATTTGGAAATTTAAAATTAAAATTGGAATTTAATTTAATTCTAATTAACATCAGTGTCAGATGATGCTATTTAAAACATCTCCACTCAAGGGGGAAGACTCCCAACTTCATTTTATGTGGCCAGCATTATCGTAATTCCAAAACCAAATAAAGACACTACAAAGAAAGAAAATTATAGGCCAATATCCCTGATGAACATTAATGTTAAATTCCTCAACAATATATTAGCAAACTGAATTTAGCAATACATTAAAAAGATCATACACGATGATCAAGTGGGATTTATTCCTGGGATGCAAGGCTGGTACAATACAATATCTGCAGGTCAATTAACGTGATACACCACATAAATAAAATGAAGAATACCAATCACATGATCATATCTATAGACACAGAAAAAACATTTGACAAAACTCAGCATCCATTTATGATAAAAACTCTCAGCAAAGTGAGAACAGAGGGAAAATACCCGAACATAATAAAGGCCATATACAACAAATCCACAGTCAACATCATATTCAATGGAGAAAAGAGAAAATTAGTAGGCAAGTACTAAAAACCATTTTAATGAAACAATTAGGCCATATGAAGAACCAGAGCATTGTTCATTTGTCTTCAGGATCATATAGTAATTCTAAGTCCCAAAAGTAATGCTGGGATTATCTTCCTGAACAAGAGACCTTTCCACCTGCTTGACTGAGCTGTTCTCCATTTCTTCCTCCTGCTGTTATTACTGTCCTTTGTCTACTTCTCAGTATTTAGCTCGTGGATTCTATTTACACGTTCACTGGAGTCTGCTTAGTCTCTGCTTTGTTTCCTGGCTACTGTTCCACTTTGCTTTGCACATCACTCGCTGTGTGCTTTTGTGCAGAAAAGAGTTGACAACAGGCCCAAGACTACTATCCTTAGAATGACCTGCCTGCAGAGTTGGCCCTTGATTGGCTTCTGAGAACTCAGGTTTCAGGAGAGTTCTGACCATTTGCTAAATAAGCGTGGCTCACTATGTCTAAGCTGTGTGTACAAACAATATATAGTTTATACCAAAGACCTGCTTTCCTTCTGGCAGTCAAGGATTTGGTACATGCCAGGAAGTGGGTACCTATGTGACCAGTACTCAGTAAAAATCTTGGGCACTGGTTTTGTCTATAATGAGCTTCCCTGGTAGACAGCATTTCATACCTGTTGTTATAACTTGTTGCTGGAGGGAGTAAGTGTCTTTTGTGTAACTCTACTGGGCGAAGACTCCTGGAGCTTGTACCTTGTTTCCTCCAGACTTTGTCCTATGCACTTTTCCCTTTGCTGATTTTACTCTGTATCCTATCACTGTCATAGCTGAGAGCTGAGTATAAACTGAGTATAGCCATCTGCTGAGTCCTGTGAATCCTTCTAGGAAATCTTTGAATCTCAAGACGTGCTTGAGGACCTCTGACACAACTTTGCTTTTGGACTTTTGAAGAAACAATATCTTATTCACAGTCCACTACTTAGTTGTAATTATGATCTGACTTCTGGCTAGCTCTTTATCTCCTGTCACTCCCACACCCCCTGGTCTAGTTACCCCAGATTCCTTGCTGTTCCTCAAAAATTCCAAGGGTGTTCCTACTTCAAGGCATTTTTACTCACTGTTCCCTCTGTCTGTGCCTTTACTCCCAGATATCAGCATGACTATTCCTCCCCTCACCTCATTCATTCATGCCCCTGCTCACATGCCACCTATTTAAGATAACTATCCCTTCTCACTCACATGACATACTGCCTATCCCTTTGTCTAGATTATTCATAACATCAATATTTTACATTATATTGTGTTTTTTTTGTTTATTCACTATCTTTCCAAATTAGAGTATAACTAAATGAAGGCAGGGACTCAGTTTGTTCACTGCTCTGTTTTTAGAAAGTAAAGCAGTACTTGGCACATAGAAAAGACTCAATAAATACTATGTTCGCAGGAGTGAATTAATAAATGACACATCTTATTAGGCATATTTCTCACACCAGGCCACATTATATGCCCATGGACAGCATACAGATGTCTGCCTTTAGATGAAGCACTGTTGTAGAGACTTCTGATTATCCATCAATATTTACTCTCTCATTCTTCTGTAGCAATAGAACCCGTTTTTTATCTGGGCACATGACCACCAAAAATAAAAAGAAACATGTCCCAGTCCTCCCGTGCTGATAGGTCTGCCTATGCTACTAAGTACAGACCAACGGGATATAAGTGGAATTTGGGTGTGCAACTTCTAAGAAGTACCCTTAATTAGAGTGGGTGCAATTTTCCCACCTTTTCCCCTTCCTGTTGGGCAAAATTGGCCGTAATATCTGGCAGTCATCTTGAATCATGAGGCAATGTTGAGATGGAGCAACAAGATAGAGGTGACTAGATAATTGGAGGCCAATACCAATTCTGAAGAACCTACCTCTGAATTTTCACAAGAGCCAGAAATAAACTTCTATCTTGTTTAAGCACAGCCTTGTGGGGTTTTCTCTCACTTGAAGTTGTCCCTAGTCCCTACTAATATAAGTACTAATCTCCAGTCCAACTCCTTATAGCCAGGTGGTAGTTACAGAGCACAAAGCATGATACCATGTGAACTATTCACTTTGTTTAAAGGAAGCCATGGGCATGGCAGGAAGGCCGGCAAGCAGAATGTTATCCTATGGGAAATGTCAGCTGTGGATAAGCGTTATAGTAATGACCCCCAGTGAATCACACCTGTCTGTGTCCACATGCTTTTTTGCAATGTGGTTTTGCCATTCCTCCCATCAAAAGGCAGAGGCTATCTTTCAACCCCTTGAATCTGGGTTGGCCTTGTGACTGGATCTGACCAACAGAATGTGACAAAATAACACTGTGCTAGTTCTAGAGTCTAAATTGTAACAGTCCTTGCAGCTTCCACTGTCACCCTCTTGGAACCCTAAGATCTCCAAGCTCTGAACCCTGGAGTAACTTACCAGAGGAGGTGAAACCATGTGATATTTGCCTTCCAACCTACCCTTAGAAGTCCCATACTACTCCTATGTATCCCACAGATATAGGATATATGAATTACTGGGTCATCAGAGAAAGACATTTACATAATATTTTCCTACATAAGTGTGGAATTCCCCTATTGGAGCAGACCAGTTACCTTCTTACTAGTCTTGCATAGTTTCTCCCACAAGTCTCCACCTTGTTTCCTTTGACCTACTTAGACTGCAGTTAAGGGAACCTTTCCCGTAGTGGTTTGGCTGCTCAACCAATGAACACAGCTCACCCTCAGGACTTTCCACCCTGCTCATATCACTTCCCTTTACTACCTTCTGAACACTGCCTCTTTTACTTTCCAGAGAACTAGATAATACACATTCTCTTTCAAATCACACAGACACTTTCAACTAATAGTTATTGAACTGGTGCTTTTGGAGGTCTAACATAAAATAATAAAATGGTGACAGTACTTGACATTTCATTTTATTTGGGAAAATAGACAAATTGGCAATTATAAGTTAAAGTGAAAAGTTCTATGATTGGAATAAGTACAATGTGTCATGGGAATACTTAGAAGAGGCGCCTAAAGCAGTGTTTGTGTGAGTGGGAGTGTGGTTAAGAGTGTCAAGTGAAGTAAAGGCATTACTGCTAAATCTCCATCCCATCCCCTTCCTCTCTTCATTTTCCACCTTAGTACATATCACCCTCTCAAATACTATATAATTTTACTTACTTATCTTGTCTATTGTCTACTTACATTAGAATGTAAGCTCTATGAAGTCAGGGATTTTTGTTTGTATTATTTTTTACTGATGCAGTCCCAGTGCTGGCACATAGTAGTTGTTCAATAAATACTTGTTGAATAAATTAATGAATTTAATAAATATACAAAGGACAAATGGGAGTGTAAAACTGTTCAAAATTCCAAATTCCCGGAATATAATTTTATAATACATATCAGAAATTTTAACTACATACTCAGTAATTTCACTTCTAGAAATTTTTCTCAGTTCAGGATTTCACATAAATAGGTATGTGGAAAACAAAGAAAATAGCATATATATAAAAAAAAAAAAAAATCTCTTCTAACCCGCTGTGGTTCTCAGACTTGATTGCACGCTGTAATTCCCTGAGGGGCTTTAAAATATATTGATGCCTAATTCCACCTTCAGAGATTCTGATTTAATTGGTTTGGACTGGTTGTCCCTCTTGTTATATTAGCAGTCTATGATGATTATTGCTGAGATCCATTAATTCATTAGGGGCTGTAGGTGGTAATCTTGTTCACATCTCTGGGCCTGTATTTTTTTATATACAAAATGAAGGGGTTAGAGGACATTATCTGTAAACATCTTTCCAACTGGTCATATGGGATATGCTCTCATTTAGGGATCTGTAGAAAGTACTTGCAGTTCTTCGTGGTGATTTACTGGTATATGTGTATGTTTGCATTGTGATACCTAAGCACCAAAGGCCCTAAATACCTCCAAATACCATCACATTGGGGATTCAATTTTAACATATAAATTTGGGAGGGGAGGCATAAACATTCAGTCTATAGCAACATAGTACATTGGGAACATAAGCAAATAGTAGCAAGTAGCTCTTCGAAGCAGCTAGGCATAAAATATGAAAAGGACTTTTGATGATACAGAAGCCTTCTTATGCTCTCTTTGTACATATGGTTTGTAGCATTTTCTACAATATCCCTTTAAGTATGAGGACTATGATATGTACTCTAGTAAGATAAATCTTCCACTAATAAGGTTATAATTTTGTTTTATTAGTTTTGAATTAGTTCAGTTTCCAATAATATTTTTTGTTTTTTTTCAGATGAATAAACAATAAACTCAGGCAGCTATTTACATGTATGGTGTACTTGAAAAAAATTTTTAGACCACAGAAGCCAAAGTTCTTCACTCTATCATTAAATAGATAATATAGCTGAGTTGAACAAACCCATTTAGGGGTGCATTTCTTCCCAAGGAAAACTACAAAATTATTTGACTTCACTGTCCCCACACAGTTAGACATTGGAGATCAGATAAAATGTTATTGCACTTATCATTGTGAACTACAAAGCCTTAAAAAAAAATCAAATTACCCATTTAAATAACAAAAACAAAAAAGTGCTTTTTGGGGCAAATAACTTGTTTTGTAAAAAAGGTTATTGCATGTAACACAGCTGGTTTTAAATCTCAGCTGCATAGCTTACTATCAATTGAGAAAATCCACATCCACTTCACATATATTAATTATTAACTAATATAATAAGTATAACAAGTTTATAAGTGTAAAACGCCTGGCAAATAGCAAATGCTCCCTAAGTGTTAGTATTTATCATTATAGGCATGGTGTGTGTGGCTATTGTTGTTGCAAATATTACTAAACATTACTTATGAGTCTTTTGGTTAAATATTTTTAAGAATATTAAGTCTTGTTTTTAAAAAGTCCTTTTTTCTTTTTTTTTTTATCTTGTCAGTTATGCTGCAAAGTGGACTACATATCTCTATAATGTGAGAACACTGTAGTTCTTGTTAATTTTTTTATTGTTAGTTTCACCATACAAGGTTTTTGGTATCAAGCAGTATTTGATTGATGGAATAATTCTAAATTGATGGATAGTGCAAAGGAAGTGAAAATGAACTTTGTGATCCCAGAAATCAGAATCTGGGAGTGGGCATAGGTAAGTAGGTGGTAAGCATGAAACATTGACAGGAAAACCTTTGTCAGTGAGGACTCAGGGAACTGGAGCTTTATGTTCCAGAATTCTAGGGGGTGCCCTCCTGTATGATACTGGGTCTCACTAGCAATATCTTCTTTGCATGGAGTTGTGGTGCTGAGATTCTGAGCATAAACCTCTCATCTCAGAATAAGTTGATATTTGGGCTATAAAAATGAGGAGGCTGGGAGAACAAGTCTTAGAAGGAAGCAGACCATCTTGTACATATAGTAAAGAATCAGCAATATAATCATTATGACCTAACTCGCAGAGATGAATGATGGATTTCTTTATTTCACTGAATGGTAATATTAAGAAAGTTTATCTGAGTGACAGCAGCTGTTCTGGACATCCCCTTTCTCTTTTTATTCACCACCACCCTTGAGAAGTGATTTGGCCTGGGTTGAAGAGTTCCTACACTGTCTACACCATCTTGTTTCTCAAGGATGTCTTTAGTTTTCGTAAATGAAAAAGCACTTGGTTTCCATTTCCTTTCTGAGAACTGCTAGTTAGTAGGGAAGGAAGTAGATATTTGGCCCAAGTTCTGTCCTATGGGGGGAGGGGAGTGCTAGGCTGTTCCCCTGAGCACCAGCTTCTGCTTTTGTGAGGCTTGGTTTCCTAAGTGTTTGATTCTTTTTCATAAATGTCAGTAAAATTGGTCTGAGCAACCCTACCTAATCCCCTTTCTGGGAACAAATAGCTGAGGATGCAAGGAATGACTAACTCTCTTTGCCCAAACTCTTGGGCACAACTTTGCTCAACATTCTTAATTCATTTCCTGTCTACTCTTAATCTTTTAAAGATCTTGTCAAACCTTTCTTTTTAAAAAAAGTTCTGATTTAAATATTGCTTCTGTGAGAATACTCTTGCCAGTGTCGTTGAATATAACTCTGTGGAAAATCCAGCTGAGGCATCAAGTCCTGTCAGGTACACATGGTAGAATTAGAGCTTCTGATTCAGATTGCGAGTCTTTGGAAGCTCTGAAGTTGGATGTGGTTCATTAACTGACATGTTTCGTTGTTTTATTTAATGTTGGAATCATAGTTTACGGTTATTTTACACCACTTTCCAGCATTAAAACAGTATCTTTGGCACTGGGCTTTATTAGTTCATGAAATAGAAGCTTCTGGTTCCTTAATATTGTCTTGACTCTCCTGCTAATGTGACTTTGAAACTCTTTTCTCAGGCATTAAAACTGTACATCTATGCCAATTGTTTGCAGATGTTTGGGAAGTGGTGGTTGATCTAAAAATATTCAGAAAAAAATCAAGAAAAAAAATTACGGCTTCTGCCATGCAAATTCTCTGATACTCTTCTCAACATTTCTGTTAGTAACACAAATAGTTAATTAGATGATTCTTTAAAGCCCTACAAGATATATCTTACTGCTAATACTTTATTTCTTCAGTTTGCTTTTGACTTTTATAGTTTCACCACTGCAATTGAAGCCTAAAAATCACCTTTAGATTGGAGGGCTCTGGGGTCAAGATAGCCTATATTCAAAACCCAGTCTGACTATTCTCTTTCTTTCTTTCTTTTTAAAATTTTTTTGACAGGAAGTAAGATTCATTGGTGGGTGTAAAGTGGGGGCCAGTTTGACCATTCTCTAGCTCTGTGGTCTCTGGTGAGTTTCATTATCTGTAAAATGGGGATAAAAATCAGCAGTAAACATAGGATGGATGAAAGGACTAAACAACCACAGTTTAAGGTATTATTGTTTTTTTTTTCTTTAAATAAAAAATAGGTGAGAGAGAAATATTTATTCAGTATCTATTACTTGCTAGACAATAGTTGAATAATTTATTTATAGCCTATGTAATCCTCTAAGAAAGACATTCTTCTATTTTCCAGATGATTAAATGAAACTAGAAATCTTAATCAAATGTCTAAAGGTCCCACAGCTGGTAAACAGTCTGAGCCCAGGTTTGTTTCTAAAGCCACACCTTTTTTACTACATGACATAAACGAAACTTTATCTCTCCCTCCCCTCCCAGGTTATACGGTTTCAGGGTTTCCTACAGCTGTTATATGATTTTTTTGATATATAAAAACAAGTTCATGACTTGATAGCTCATAATAAGGCATGAAGGAAACTTAAATGCATGTTACTATTACTAAGTGAAGGAAGTCAGTCTGAAGAGGCTACATACTGTATGATTCCAACTACATGACATTCTGAAAAAAGTCAAAACTATGAAGGCAATAAAAAGATCAATGGTTGCGAGGGGTAGGGGAGAGGAAAGGACTAGGTGGCACACACATTTTTAGGGCAGTGTAACTACTCTGTACCTATAGTGGTGGATATGTCATTCATTATACATTCGTACCAGCGCCTCTCATCCACAACACTGAGAGCGAACCCTACGGTAAACCGCGGCCTTCGGGGGGCGGTGTTAGCGTAGGCTCAGCGACGGCAACAAACGCACCAGTCTCCCGGGGACACGGGCGCGGGGGTCGGAGTGTGCAGGAAATCTCTGTCCCTGCCTCTAAATTTTACCGCGAACCTAAAACTGCTCTCAAAAATAGCGTATTAAAAAAAAAAAGCATAGAGAAGAAAAGTGAATGGGTGTAACCCGAGAGAGGAGGGATGTTAAATAAGTTTATAAAGGCCTCGTGTACCCGCCGAATTACTAGAGTGAGGAGTGCACGACCCGGTGAGGAGAGCCGCGCCGAGGTCCCGCTTGCTCACAGGTTGCTGGGTGACCGGCGCACCTTCCGGATCTCCGTTTAAGGTGATTACAATGAGGCGGTTCAGCTGACCTCCAAGTTCCCTCTGGCCCTGAGACTGCAGAGCGGCCGCTAGGGGCCCGTCCCTCCCCGTGCTCTCCATCAGCCCCGGCCGGCCACCCTGCTCTGGACGTGTTCTTACTTTTTGACAGCGTACTTTTTGACGTACCCACTGGGTGCTAAGCGCAGCAATCGTGGCTGCGGAAGGAAAGAGCCGCGGTGGAGGACTGACCTCAGAGGAGACACGGCAAGAAAGCCGTAGAGACTGACAGGGCGCAGGAAGCGGGCAGGAAGGACACCAGGCGGGGCGGAGCGCGCGGCGTGGCGCGACGGCGGCGGAAGCGGCACCGGGGCGGGGCGCCGAGAGCCTATTGGAAGGCTGCGGGGGCGGGGCCCGAGCTGACAGCCCCGGAGGAGAGAGGGCGGCTGCGCGGGCGTCCCCCTTGTGTCCCGCCCCTTCGCTCCCCGGCTCCCGTGCCAGGAGGGCGTGGCGGTGGACGTGGCGACGTCACGTGACGTCACAAGGGCGGGGCATCTCGGAGGGTTGGGCCGGCGCGCGGGCGCATTCGGCAGTCGCTGTGTGGGACGCTGGGTGTGCAGAAGCTTGGTCTTTGCTCCCGGTTCGCTGTGACAGCCGGTCCTTTCCCGGAGCCCGGGACGGATTGGGCGCGCGCTCATGTGTATGTGAGCGGGACTCAGGGCAGAGGTGTCCCCTCGCTGTCTTTTTTTCTGCCTTTTATCCAAAGAAGAGGGCAGTTCGCACGCTTGCCTTCCTGTCGCCCCATTGGGAGCGGGGTTGGTGTGCGCAGTGGTAGTCTTTTTCTTTTAAACTTGTGAGCGGTTTTTTTTTTTGGTTTTTTTTTTTTTTTTTGGTTTTTTTTTTTTAAAGGCTCAGTGCCGTCTGGGCTGGTTTCCTTGGTCCCTGACTAACCGCTTTCTGCCCATTCTCTAGCTGCCCCCGCCCAAGGTCTCCCCTCTGCCCTCGCCCTCGCCCCCGACCCGGGAGGGTGGGAAGCTTTGTCCCGCTCCCTTCCCACCCGCGTCTCCGCAGCCGTAGCCGCACCTGCCTCAATATGAATGGGGTCAACGACCCACCTCTTTTTATAAAAGATATTAAGCCCGGACTGAAAAACTTAAATGTCGTCTTTATTGTCCTGGAGATAGGTAAGTGGGACCCGCAGCCCATCCCGGCGCCCCCGTGCGTCGCGGGACAGGAGGGAAGGGCCCGCCGCGGCCGCGAGCCGAGCGTTCCCCTCCCCCTCCCCTCCCCTCCCCCACCCACGTGGTAACGTCGGCTCCCCCACCCGGGCGTGGATCCTGCGGCGGACCCCGGTGCGCTTCTCCCACCTTTCAGCTGCATTAAGCTCCCGGAGCTGGAGTTAGAGAGCCTTGCTGAAAGTCCTTATTATCTAACACCCCCCCCTTTTCATGTTTAAATCCTCATAGGACGCGTAACCAAAACCAAAGACGGCCATGAAGTGCGATCATGCAAAGTAGCAGATAAAACGGGCAGCATCACTATTTCCGTGTGGGACGAAATTGGAGGTCTCATACAGCCGGGAGATATTATTCGGTTAACCAGAGGGTAGGTTTGCATAAAAGGGGGGTGGGGGAGAGTGTCTTCTAAGTTGCAGCCTGTGGAATCCGAATTGGCTGACCCCCGGCACCTTGTCAAGTTTTAAAGTTCCAGTTCTGTTCTGTGGGCCAGTCCCCGGGGTTTTGAGCCCCTTCAGCGTTAATTTTGGCTGGTGGACAGCGTTAGGATGTAGCAGCCTTTCCTTTGAAATCAGTCAGTTTCAGCCAGGAGTCTACGCCCTCCCCCGCCCTCAGTTTACAGGTTAAATCAATTTTTAAATACTGTTCTGAGGTTATTGAGTCTAAAGTGGATAAGATTACCATAGTCAATATTTTACCTTTTACATAAGTTATTTAATTTAATATAGTTGTCAGTTTCTTTTCTCCCTTTTTAATGACTTATGGAATCCTGCCAATATTTTACGTGTACATATTTTATTTAGAGGGGAAGTTTACAAAATCTGGAAGGCACGTTCTTGAAAATGATTTCTTGCTGCCTGTGCTGTAAAAATAAGTGTGGTACAGAAACCAGAATGATATGCAGAAAATGTTTGGCAGAAAGACAACTGTATCTTCATCCAAAAAAGTCAGTTGGAAGATTGGCTTTTAAAAATAACTTCGCACCACCTTTGTTTGTTTGTTTGTTTGTTTGGTAATTAGACTGCCTTTAAAAATTTGCCAAATTTTTATCTTAGGAAGAGAAAAGGCCAGAAAAGGGTCTTAAAAATAGGTTTGGAAGCTTTGTGGTTAATAGAATTGTAATTTATTGGTCATAACTATTGGAAAAGTGGATGGAAATTGATGTTGGCATAGTAAATAGAATTTCAGAGAAGAGTTGGATAACTCTGAATGTAGGAGCCCTGTGATAATATCTTACATGCCTTACATCCTCAGGAAGTGAGGCAGAGTATCATTAAAGAAGGAAGTGGGAGTCAGGATTTAGACATTTTATTCTCATAACACTGACTCATAATGACACAGATTGTGTCTTCAAACTTCCACATCATTAACTTACAGGAAAGAGAATTCCTACCTGGGAGGGTGTGGTGAGGACTGGCATAATTAAAGTTGTTTTGGCTGCCAAAGTATCTTACTTAGTGATTTAAAGTATTTTTATATACTATAAACAGCATCTCCTTTTAAATATTTCACACTTTGTAGTCAGAGAAAATAAATAGATGTGCCCATCCAAAAAGCTGGAAAAACTAAATTCAGTAGCTGTATAGTATCTACAGGATTTTAAGGAATATGGTTACCTAGGAATCAATTTAAAGGGAAATTCAAAACTAAAGAAACTACTATTTCCTAACTTCAGTGTGACCTTGAAGTTATTACACTTCATCAACTTCCTCTTATATAAAATGGGAATAATTATACCTTACTTACTAAAATAATACATCCAGCAGAGTTCAGTCCATTGTAAGGCCCCTAAATTCTGGTTGAATCTAAGACAAAGCAGCCTTTGAAGAAAGGTATACATGTTAGTAGTGGTAATTTGAATATTGGTATATTTATCAGAAAACCCTGCAAATGTCCATCTCATTCCTGAAACAAGTGAAAGTTAAATTTTTTCTTAGTAAGGTGAATATTAGTGCATTGCCTTCTGAGTCACTTTTTATCTAACATAAGATTGGTGAATGGGGTCTTTAATAAATAACCCTTATAAATGAAGAGAAATATATAATGTGGGAATTAGCAAATTTTTATTACCTCTATTAAAAGATGAACTATCACTATACTTAGTTAAACTATTTAGTTATAATTTATCATTCTAAGTCATGAAGTTACCCTAGTAGTTGTACAAAGAACCACTGAAAACCAAGCCTTGGACTGATTTTTAAAATACTGATTAATTTACATTTTTTTCTGTGGTTTATGTGTAGGATTATTTTATCTAATGTTGCTGTTTGCATTCAAAATTGTTGAAGTAAATAATTGTTCAGCCAAGTTGGTGTTAAAAATTGCAAATTTGGAAAGGCAGATGGGTGAAAGATTTTTGATCTTAGTTTTTTTAGCTCCTTGATTAAACCTTACCAAATTTTTTGTGGCTTAGGAACCCTATGTGTAAGTTCTCCCTTTGTTAACTGACTAAAGATGTGACCTTTGGAGTATAACGATGCTTGCTTTGCAAAAAGACCTGTTTTCTAGAGTTGCAGTTTAGATGATTATGTCGAAATTGGGCAGTAGAGTTTTTTTTGTATTGTTTCTTGGTAAGAAATAATAGTAAGAACTTGGTAAGAAGTTAGATTAATCAATTAACCAATCAAAGTTAGATTAATTAAT
The DNA here is from genome assembly GCF_054644295.1 of Miniopterus natalensis. Lineage (NCBI taxonomy): Eukaryota > Metazoa > Chordata > Mammalia > Chiroptera > Miniopteridae > Miniopterus > Miniopterus natalensis. Next base: position 28,922,255 of record NC_142088.1, on the reverse strand, counting down.
TGTATTTGATTTGCTATGGTAGACAGGGTTTGATCCCCATCTGCACCCAGTATAAAAAATTTAGTATGAAGCTTTACTTAATTTAAGTAGAAGAAAATATACATATTTCTACAGAACTGATGTTTCTTTTCTTTCTAGGTATGCATCCATGTGGAAAGGATGTCTGACACTTTATACTGGAAGGGGTGGAGAACTTCAAAAAATTGGGGAGTAAGTATTAAGTACATTTTGTGTAAATGAATAAATTACAAATAATGTCTACTAAAATATCTGGTAGGTATAAACTAGAAACCTTTTCCTTGGTTTGTTTTTGACTGGTAAACTGAATGTCTTCAGTAATTTAACTATAAAAATAATTTTCCATGTATGTATTAGTTGAATAGTTATCAATATACTGTTTTGGGAATGTGCATTTTTCAGGTGTCATAAGTGCCATTTGAAGTAGGTTCTGTCTTCTAGTGAATTGCCAGATGAGAAGCTAGGTATGGGTTTTGGCCATGAGTTTAAATTTTCTTTTTCTCTGTTTCTGGGTGATTATGTACTCATGGTAAAAGGACTTGTAGCAGTGACAATTGAAGTCCTATATTTATCCACAGTCTAGGTACCGTACAGGCACTGTGAGCTTCCATGCACTACTTACTACCTTGGTAATCTCCACCCTGACTTGGAGGAACCATCCTCTCTTGGGGTGTAAAGGTAATTAAGCCTCCATGCTAGCCTAGGCATTTGGGATGTACTCATAAACTTTGAAGAGAGATGCCACATGTGGCACCCAGAAAATAACAATATAAGTAAATAAAGGAAAATTCTCTTTCTTACTGCAGGGATAAGATATTTTGTGTGGAAAAATAAATGGTCTTGCCAGCTTTTAAAGATCAGAAACTGGTAACTCTGTCTTTGCTAGGAAATTAGGATTCAGTTATATTTTATGCTTGTATTTAGAGCAGCATTAGAGCAATGTGTTATGAAAGGGCTTAACATCAGTATTACTGAAAGATAAGGGTCCTGTCCTGACCATGTATAGAGAAGTATTTATAATAATGGAGGTCAGTTAAGTGAAGAACCACTGGAGGTCACTCAGTTCTTAGTGAGTTACCTTTGTCAGGGTTAGTCTAGCATTTACCAAAACTAGTTACTAATTTCTTATTTGCGGGGTGAGGAGCTTGTGTGTAATGTTAATATATATACCGCAGTCAACTTACAAGAAGCATTGAGATAAACTGTCATTTTGATAGCCAGTTGTCTTTGTTCATGCCTGCAGAATCCACTCCTAATCTTGAATGATTATTTTTGCAGATTCACAGTGCTTGGTCAAAAGAGGGACTGGAGAGAGTGTGTGAATGGATCAGTGCTAATCCTTCACTACTGCTGGAAAAACCACTCTGGAACCCTAAACATGGTTCAGTGGCCTCAGCCTGTGTGGAAGAACAGGACAAATGTGTTTCTGAGTCCTTGATCTTTGACATGATTTATTTTTGTGGTACAGAAGAAGAATTAAAATACAAAAAAAATGTTTCACACATAGGCAATCAAATATTGGGTGCTTTTATGGAACATAAGCATTTAAGAAGTTTGTCTTATAATACAGTTAGTATGTTGCTTTTTAGGTAATTCATTTGACCTCTAAATTCTTCATTCCTATAAGTTATGCATGCTAGATAAAGAAAGGTTGATACTTTACTTCAGAAGTCATTTAACTTGTCCTTAATTTTCTTGCAGATTTTGTATGGTTTATTCAGAAGTGCCAAATTTCAGTGAACCCAATCCAGATTATCGAGGACAACCAAACAAAGGGGTAATTACTCCAAATGTATAGTTGTGTACTATGACCATGTACTATAATTCCATGAGGAGATTGCCAGCCCTGTCATACCCAGAGTATAATGAAGACAGTTTAAAAAGGATTCTTTTTTAAAGTCATTTTCAATCTGTGTGTTTGTGTATCTCAATATATATCTCTAGTGTCATATATTAAGTATCTGTGCCATTTAGCATTTTGAGGAGTGGGGAATAATATCAGAAAATACAATAAAATGAAAGATTTGGGAAACATTCATGAATATTTTAACATTGAATGGACTTGGATAAATCTTTAAATTGTTTAAGAAAACCTTAAAAATTAAAAAAGGGAATGGGTGCAACATGTTATAATAATGTAAACATTTTTTTTTAATCTTCATTTGGTTAAATAAAAAAAATTTTTTTTAGGCACCTAGTGAACAGAAGAATAATTCCGTGAATGGTAATATGGGTACAGGTACATTTGGACCAATGGGTAAGACTTTTTTTTTTTTTTTTGCATAATTGTAATCAGGTGTGAGAGAATAAGAGAATATACATTTTATGAAAGCTTTAGAGGAAAAAAGTGTCATCAGGCATAAATTAGTTCTAAAAGGGAACTACTGTAAACAGGGAATTCCAAAATAGCTGATTTTCTTGAAAGCAGATCCGTCTTAAATTAATTTATTAAGCACATTCTATATTTAAACATTTGGACCAGTTCCTGGGAATTCAGTGTTGAACCTTGGCTAATAATATAGAAATCTACGTTTTGGTGGTCTGTCATTATTTTCCCATTGACTTTTATAAAATTTCTGTAATCTAGTGATTATAATAGATGCAGAATTACTGGCTATTTTTATGCACTGAAAGCCTTTTATCCTCAGACTAATAACTCACCTTAATTTTTCATATGCTGATAGCTGCCTCTTCTAAAGATTAGCTTTACCCTTCAAATACCCACAAATGTCATATTAATGGTTCTTGAAGCCATGTTAAAGGTGTTTTGAAGTTTCATTCTTAAGTAACTGAAGAAAAGTTTTTTGTGATTGGAGTTCACTTAGGGTGGCTGTCATGTATTTGAACTGATAGGGACATGTTTTGCCACAGCTGGTGACCGTGGCATCGTGGGAAACCTTGCCGTCTTTTCCTTATAAAAGTTAGAATTACATGGTCTCTTGAAACGCTGTTAACCATATTTGAACCAAATGCTAGTGCTCATACACCACTTGTCCTTTCTCTTTTTCCCCCCTTGTGTTGTAGACATTGCATTGTTTATACTTTTTTCTACTCAACCAATTCCTCATGCCCAAGCTGTTCTTTTTTCTTCTCTCTGTTAATACAGCATCAAATTAATAAGTTACAGTAGTCATATGTTTGAAAAAAACCAAGAAACCACATTGAGTTTTTTCCAGTAGCTTAAAGGCATTTTTCTCTAATATTGTAAGCATTTATAGCATGTGTTAGAACTTCAAACAGGTGTACCTCTATAGATCAGTGTATGAAAATGGTGATGAATTTTTATATTCTTTTGTAGGAAATGGGGTTCAACCTGGCCCAGAATCAAGGGGATGCCAATTTTCATATGCTGGTAGAAGCAATGGCCGGGGACCTATAAATCCACAGCTACCAGGAACAGCTAATAATCAAACAGTCATGACCACAATAAGTAATGGCAGGGACCCTCGGAGAGCCTTTAAAAGATGACCTATGCCAAATACTCACATGTAGTTTTTAAACTACGTGCCCTACTTGAACACTTATTGCACTTTTATTTATTGTTAACTGTGAAAACTGTGTTCCTTATCGGTTTCCTTTTATGTTTTTGGTTTGTTAACAAGAGTTGTTTGTTTTTATAGCAAAACTGTTAAGCTGCTCAAGCGTCCTATTGAAGAATGGGAACATGCTGAAAATTAGGGACATTTATTTCTAGAGCCAAAATGTCTTTGGATATTCTCTAAAAAACCTGCACCCATTTCTTGGGTGAGTTACTTAAGACATCAGCATCATAGCCTCTATGAGTCTATCTTCTGTGTACATTTTATAATATTTAAAATAAGGCTTAGTGGGAGATGTTCTCTGTCTTAACGTCAGATACTGCCAACTGAAGTGATAACCACCAAAAAAACAAAAACTTAATCAGTGCTAACCATGATTTGTGAGTGAGCGTGACTCCAGGAATGATTGACTTGTTCATCTAGTGATTGTCATTAAGATTTTCCAAGGACCGAATCATTCTAAACTCTTGTTTTATTACCAAAAGACATATTCTTTACCAGAATTATAGAATAGAATGTGATCTATAGTATACCAAGGGATTTTTAGAAGGAAGCTACATTTATTTTTCTAGGGTAGTACTATCAATATTTGTTATTATCTATGTGCATTACACTGAAGGAAAATTTAAAACTGAGGCCTTGAATATTTATTTTTTGAAACTATCATGTCAAATATTAAAGTGTAATTTGAGGGAGTTATAAAGTCTAATAAACATTGATCTAATTATTGTTAAAAATTATGGGGAGTAAACATAGCGAAGGCAATTCAGTTGAATTCATGGAGAAATATACAGTCTTAAGTTACAGGGTCCTAGGCACTTGCAAAGCCCTGGAGTAAAAATCCTAGGTACTTACTTTATTTGAAGGGTGTGTGTGTGCATGTGTGTGTGGTGTGTGCATTGTCAAAGTTTATGAACAGAATTTACAAAGCCTTATCAGCAAATTTAAGAAATGGCTCGCTCTCAAGCGAATACAGCTTTATTCAGAAATGTAAAAGAAGAGTTTATTTATGTGCTGTAAATGGTCCCTAGTTCCACTTTTTATTGTAGGGTGGATAACTGGGAAAATTTTCCTTTGTTAGAATTCAACTCTTTTTATTATCTCTTGAATAAAAACTTGCATTAATGTTAACAGACCTACCTTATTTTTGCTCTTTCAGTGGCTTAGAGTGGAGAGCCAGTACGTTTTACTGTAGCTGTAATGATGACTTCAACCTGTTGCCTACTTGGCTTTGCATTTGTTGTTTTGTCCTCAAATCACAAAGTAATTGAAGTAGATTTGTCTTCTGAACAAACTTGTTTTCTGAACAACTTTCCATAGTGTTTGAATATAAAATTTGTACCAGAGTATTTATTTGCTCTAATTCAGTGTATCTAACAAATATTTCAGTACATACTGTGTATTAGGCACTGTGAGGAGCTTATTTATGGTTTATATTCAGGGTGGGGCAAAAGTAGGTTTATAGTTGTGAGTACTCAGAACAGTTTATTACTCTTTATTATTGTATTATTTTCCATATGAGCAACTATAAATGTACTTTTGCCCCCCCATATTGTAGAAAGAAGTTTTCCCTTTATATACTGATGATTATAGTGAATTTGACTTTATGACTGATATTTTCTTAAGATGTTCAAAAAATTATAGATATTTGGAGTAAAGAAAAATATTACAAGTTAGTACATAATTTTTTTCTTTTAAATCAAGTAGTGGTAGGAGCAATAACACTAAGTTATTTGTGGGAGAATATCATGGTAAGGTGATCTTAAAAAAGAATTTTGGAGTTTTGGAAAATTAAAATAGTGTAGATTGCTGAACTTCCAGTTCTGGCCTCGTTGTATCTCCTCACTTGTCGTGTTGGGCAAGTTATATTTGAAACCTCTGTAAGCCTTAGGTTCCACAAGTATAAAAACAAGTAAGTGATATTCTTTGTAGAGTTATTTAAGATTTTCCATGTAAACGATTAGAATGATTTCTGGCACATAAGCCATGAAATATTTGTTGTTTGATTAAAGGCATCTTCAGTATGCCTCAAGAAGAGTGAAAATGCAGGGTTAGGTGTGGAAATTATTGATACCCTTTAACATGTTGAGATTAAATAGAGAAAGACCTCTGCCTGTACTTTTGTAACTGACACGTGTCTTCATAATCTAAACTTATTCTGTGTTTTTTGTCATTTATTAACAAATTTCTTTTTTCTTAAGGGAAGCCTCTAAAACCAAAGCAAAGCGAGTTATAATCCATAATGAATATTTGCCTTACCAGTCTGCTTGGACAGTGCTCAGCAAGAAGAGGAAGAAAGTGTCCTACCTTCCTCCTTCCTGGTGCTTTCAGCTTTCAACTTAATTTTAAATAAGTTTAAACACACTGAAAACAAAAACCATTTGGTATAGAAATACATACTCCTGGGATTGGGTCCCATTTTATTTCTACAAAACAGTTCTAAAGTAGATGAAGTCTCATCAACCAGCTGTCCTGTCCTGTCTGGTCAGGTCTGGGAATTGCTATAGTACAGAAGTAGAAAGATGAAACCCATAAGGCCGGGTGATACGCCATTAGTGCCATGTGCTTCCCCACCGACATTAAACAGGTTTCCCTATAGTATACCAACCCTTAAGCTTTGTTCCTGCAGTTTCAGTAATTCTATTTTGAATATGAGGACAGTTTAATTTGAAGATATCCTGAATATTTGTAGTACTATTTGCCACTTGTATTTTTATCATTTAACTTTTAAAAGAATTTAATTTGCTTGGTTATGTGGTCAAAAGAATTGATGGCTGAAAACAGATGTGAGGTTAGTAAAAAAGAAATTATAATTTATGATATGAGAGTGTTTAAAGTATAGGAAGGTGGAACTAGCCATAAAAAGTGTCCTTAGAAGGTACAAATTGAGAGTGTTTTACATCAGTCAGAAGACAGACAGTTTTTGAAGTTCATATAGATCTGACATTCCAGTTTAGTTACTGAAGTGACTTCCTTTTCTGTATCATTAAGGTAATGACTGCTCTGAGCAGTTTTAGGTTGCCACTATTCTTAAGATTTTTTAAAGTATTTGGGAAGGTTCTAGAGACAACAAACCTGAAAACTGTGGAAACAGGATCAACACGGAACACTTCTCCAAACTGAAATCTGTTTTTTACTTCTAGGTCATTCTTGGGATTATGTGCCCTATGATAGCCCTTTTGTTTTTTAAATCTATTTTCCCTGCTCTTTGTTTTATCCCCTATCCGATAAGAGTCTGAACCGTGGTTAGTACATAAGAGAGTCACAGTTGTTCCCTACTGTGGGCTCTGTGATGGGTAAAGGCAGGTGTACTTGGCCATGATGCATCTGTGTATTGAGTCTTCTAAATGTTGGGGTAATTGAACAGTCCCACAGTTCACAAAGTGGTTTATAATGATTAACATTAAGGTATGCTTCTGAGGAAATCTAATTGTGACCTTTGAAATACAGCACTATCATCATGTTAGGCCCTGAGGGAGAAGCTAGAAAGACAATTGACTTTCCAGGTATATTCAACTTTCCTCCATAGTCCTTGAAGTTTGCTTTATTAGGGATGCACCAGAGTTTATATTCAAATACTGTAACCAAATTACTTCAGGTTTCTGAGCTAAAAGGGTCTAATGTTGATTTCTTAAAGCACAGATCACAGAATAAGGAACAGACCAGAGAAAAAACCAGACTATCTGACAAAGCCATTTATTTCACATTTTTTCTCATTAAGAACATAAGAGCCATGCACCACTCTGAAATAACATGTGATGTAAAGACAGTGAACATTTTAACAAGTTCAACTACTAGACATTTCATTTAAGTCTTGAAAGGCCTTGATAAGGAACCCACAATTTTATTGTGGCTCCCCAGGTTTTAAGAACATGCCAACCCAAAGCTTGGTGACTAGCTGTTGCAATATAGTAGAGCCCAGATATCTGGAGACACTGGGTTGAACCTAGAGTCCTCATTACACTGTACTTGTCTAATGGAAGGGCTATTAACATCTTTAAAAACCAATTCTTTACCCACTTCGTAAATACAAGTAAGTTGTTTTACTCCATCAACATTTATGCTCCTAGGCATAAAAGAGTTCAGTTATCTTGGTCCATACATTAACTGTTAAATTCAAAGAATGATTACATACCACCTATATGAGATTCTCCCCCCAGGAACTTGGTAGAAGTATGAAATGGCTCTGCTATTTCAGAAATAAGTTTTAAGTGTAGGACTGTGAGGGCTGCACTTGAAAGAAAGATTGAAAGAAAGAATTTTGTCTCCTGCCCTTGACATTTCCCCTTAGCACAGAAATAACTATTTTGAAGCATATATATAGCTCTTCAGTTTTTACCTTTGTGAGGCTAGATATACCAAAGTTCTAGATTGTAAAACATGAAAAGTTGTGCTTAAAAGCATGTGCCTCCAAAGGGCAGGATTGAGGGATAGTGCAGGGTAGTCCCAAGCAGAGTAGAAATTGAGTATGGCCCCTGGATGTGAGTACTGTGAGTTTGAATTAGGTTCAAATAGAATTATTTAAATTGTATCAATGTTGAGATCAGGTTATAGTGGAGTCACCTGGGCTTCACCTGGGCCTATATAGATCAAAGTAAAAAAGTTCACACAAGGTTTCTGTTAAAAAAGATTTTATTGTTGCTTATCTCAACAATTATGTTTACAGCATTGCCTGCCTATCTCCTCTGCCCCCAAAGCTCCCTTCTGTTCCCTGCTTTAGTATGTGGAGAGAGGCTGGTCAGATTGGAAAGCGGTTGGGGCCTCTCCCTCAGGAGAGCCCCCACGCCTTCCTGGCCTCCTTCTCCCCAGGCATGTGAACTTGATCCCCTCTCCTAAGCCCAAGGAGCCCTTCATTTGCCTCTGCAACTTGTTTTCTTCTATAGCTCACTTGTGCTTCTGTGGGAAAAAAGTAGTTGGGTTGGAGGTATGATGAACATTGCTGAGAATCTACCTCTTACAGATCTTAATCGTGTTCTGTACAGAGGGGCAGCTGCAATAAATATTCTCCACAAACAAGTAATAGGCATGATTTGACTGCCATATGGGACTAGGTTTGTTTCAAATATTTATAAATAAGTAGGATACTAAGACCTCTGACCTAAGTCACTGGACTACTTAAGATAGAAAACAAAAACTGGGTTGCCAGCACAACTAGTGCCACCTACTGGGTGACTACTATATAGTTTCTGTAGTCTAGGGATCTGGGTTAATGAGAGATTTCAATATTCCACTGGATAAGAATTTTTGCTGATGGTTTAAGCATGATGTGGAAAATCATTACAGGGTAGTTGGGCCATCTGTTACTAATTCCTGAACAAGCAACATGGTGACATCAAAAGTAAATTCCCCTCAGTTAAGCAGGTTTATTTTAATTGATTTTAGAGAGAGAAACATCGATTTGTTGTTCTACTTATTTATGCATTCATTGATTGATTCTTTTATGTGCCCTGACCAGGGACCAAACACACAACCTTGGCACACCAGGATGATGCCCTAACCAACTGAGCTACCTGGCCAGTAAGCAGGTTTTTTAAACCCTGAACTGCCCCTTACACTACTGAAAATGGGGAAAGTTGTGAAATGTATTTCTTGTTATGTTTGTCAATACTACTTGTGGAAAGTATAAACTTAGGAACACCTTTTGGTGGGGAGAGGTTTGGTAAAAATTGTTGGAATAGGACAGGAAACTTGCCCTTATAAATTTTACTCCTTTAACTGGTATTTTGTAAAATTCTGGCTCAAGGACTGCTGCTGTTATATTAGCTTTGCAGACCATAAGCTGTTTTAAATGTCAGACATGTGCTCTGGTGAAAACATGGTTTTGAACCAATGAGATCTTCGTTTGAGTCCTGGACCTATTATTTATTGACCATGAGCCTCGTTAGAGCGATGGAGATACATACTTGCAGGCCTATGAGGACTCTGACTATACTTTTTTTTATATACATCACACATGCATCTCATTCGTTAATCCATTTTTTTGGATTAGATTTTTTGAATTTATTGGGTTGACATTGGTTAATAAAATTATGTAGGCATACAATATTACAGCACATCAGCTGTACATCATGTGTTCACCACCCCAAGCTGAGTCTCCATCCATCGCCATTTATCCCCCCATGCCCTCTTCCACCTTTCTCACCCCCTCCCTCTGGCAGTCAGCCTACTGTTGTCTGTCCTGGGGCCTCTTAATTCCTTCACTCATCTCACCCGCCCCACCCTCCTGCCCCCTGAGAGCTGTCTTTCTGTTCTTTGTATTCATGAGCCTGTCTCCACTTTGTTAGCTTATTTTGTTCATTAGATTTCACATATAAGTGAAATCCTATACTACTTGTCTTTCTCTGACTGCTTATTTCACTTAGCATAATTTCCAGGTCCATCCATGCTGTTGCAAAAGGTAAGATTTCCTTTTTATGTCTCGAGTATTTCATTGTGTAAATGTCCCACAGCTTTTTATCCACTCATCTACTGATGGACACTTGGGCTGCTTCCAAATCTTGGCTACTGTAAATAGCACTCCTATGAACACAGGAGTGTATATATTCTTTTGAATTAGTGTTTTGAATTTCTGCAGATACTCAGAAGTGGAATGGCTGGGTCATAAGGCAGTTCCATTTTTCATTTTTTGAAGTAACTCCATACTGCTTTCCACAGTGGCTGCACCAGTCTGCGTTCCCACAAGGGTCCCCATTTCTCCACATCCTTGCCAACACTTGTTTATTAATCCATTTTTAATACATTTCAAGTAAACTGCAGCCATCACTACACTAAATATATATTTCAGCATGTCTGTTCACTAGAGTTCAGTATTTTTCAGTTTTTAGTCTAAAATTTACAAAGAAATGCACAAATCTTAGGTGTACATTTGTGAGTTAGCAAATGCCCACACTTGTGTAACTCAAACCCCTATCAAGATGTAGAACATTGCCATCACTCCAGAAACTTCCCTGATGTGCCTTCTCAAGTCAAACCCCCTCCCCACCATCCTATTGGTTGTGACTCTTATATTTTACAAGCCATTTTCAGCTTAACTAAAGGGAAATGTTTCATATGTGCCTAAGTCATCTCTAGATTTCTTCCCTGAGTGTATAACTCCAACTCCACCCATACCAGAGTACAACTAAACCCAGCCACCTCACACATCTCAGAAATGTAATCCCAAAGACCTTGGTATTTTTTTAAAAAATATATCTTTATTGATTTCAGAGAGAGGAAAGGAGAGGGAAAGAGAAACATCAATGAGGAGAGAGTCATTGATCGAGACCGCAACCCGGGCATGTGCCCTGACCGGGAATCGAATCCCAATCGCCTGGATCCTAGATCGACGCTCAACCACTGAGCCACGCCCGGCCGGGTGACCTTGGTATTTTTAATTCAGTTCCCTTTTTTTCAATTTAGTGCCAGCTCTGCCCTTAATATCTATTTTTCCCCTTAAGATTTACAGCTGGTACTCTAAATTCTTGGGGCAGAAACTATTGGAATGAAGACGAGCTGAGCAGGAGGACTTTCAGTCCTAGGACTGTGGCTGGAATGAGTCGGCTGCCTGGGGCCTACCATTCTGCCCTGAGCATCTCTAGGTGAAGGGGAGCATCTGGCAGGGCACTAGGTCCTCTGGGATGGAGCACCATGAGTAGAAGGAGTACCCTGGAACTTTGATGTTTTCAGGTCAGGTGCTCATCTGTTCAGCAGATTTTGATTCTAACTCTGAATTTCCTAAGGTATGAGCTGACCACAGTGCTTCCGCTCCTTAGGGTTTTGCCTTTTCTTGTAGGTAGGGATTCAGAGTTGCCATTCTTCAGTGTATGTATCTACAGACGGCCAACCAAAGACCCCACCACTCAGCCTATAGGGAAGCATCCCTGAAAAAAAAAACTAAATAAAACACATTGTGTATTCTTTCACAGTTCATGCACACACACACAACACAATCACTGCCAACAAAGTTGTTTCCTCATTAAGCTCCACATTTCCCAGTTTTAGATTTTTTTCTTTTTTCACCACTTGGTGCTTAAGGATACACTCTATGTCTTTAATTGGCTACCCATAACTTATTGAACACTTTATGTCAGTATCATGCTAGTGAGTTACCTATATTATCTCATTTTGTTAAATGATCCTGTGAGGGAGATTTTGTTATCGTTATAAAGAGACTAAGATTTAGGAGGACCGAACAAGTTCAGAATCACACAACCAGGAACTGATAAAGTCTCACACACCAAAGCTACTTAGCAGTATGGAAGCAGAGGCTCCTGCTGACTCACTGCTCAGTGTTGGACGAGACATGGGGTGTAAGTTGGTTTTAAAAGGGAATGTAGGTTCAGCTATAGGCCAACAAGTCATTTCAGTAATTCACTTTTTTTTAAATTTAATCTATTGATTTCAGAGAGAGGAAGGGAGAGGGAGAGAGAATTGAAACATCAGTGATGAGTAATCGGCTGCCTCCTGCATACCCTTGACTGGGGATCCAGCCCCAACCGGGAATCAAACCGCAATCGCCTGGATCCTAGGGCAATGCTCAACTGCTGAGCCATGCCTGGCCAGGCAGTAATTCACATTCTTATTTGGAAGGAATCATACTTTAAATGTCAACCAAATATAGACTCAAAGAAATTTAGTCTATATAAAGGTATCTTAATAGGAATAAAAAGATAATTGAAAACCCCGTCCCACACACAAATGTCAGAAAAACACATGGTGAATTCCCCATTATCTGGGAATGAAGAAAACTCTTCTAACTGGCTCAAAATCTAGAAATGTTAAAGGAAAGATTAATAAATTTGACTACATTTGTTTGGTTAAATGTGTGAAGACAAATGATAAAATTTGTAATTCATGTCATTCACAAAGGACTAATGTTTCTAATACATAAAAAGCTTGTGAAAGACCAATCACACTATGGAAAATGGACAAGAAATATAGGCAGTTTACAGAAAAAAAGTGTCTCCTGAGCATATGAAAAGAATGCTCAGCCTCATGAGGTGCAAATTAAAATGCCATTCAGATATCATTACTTTTGATTGGCAAAGTATAAAGTTTGAAAACATACTCTATTGGTGACACTATAAGAAACAGGCACTTTCATTTGTATTTGGAAATCAAACTAACTGATCCCTGGTGTTGGTAGAGGGAAGGATTTACTTGGCAATTTTACATTTGAATTTGCCCTGTGATCCAACAGTCCTGCCTCTGGGGATCTATCCTTGTGGCAGATTGTTTGCAAACACTGTTAGAATCCGATGCCTGCATGCATGTCCTTTGGTGGTAGTCCTCAGTGACACAGGCTTGTCAGTGTGCCCTAAAACAGTGACAAACCAGGCAAGCAGAAGATTGCAAGTACTTGTACATCCAGGCTTGCTTTCTCTTGATGCCCTTGGAACCCTGAGAGGGCCACGAGAACATATAAATGAGAGCTATCTAGCCTACTGAAGTACGAGAGGCCACTCGAGTCACCTTGGCTGACAGCCTGCCAACCTCCGGACATGTGAATGAGTCTATCTTGGACTATCCAGCTCCAACTGAGTTGCCAGCTGACTTCAGTCACATGAGTGTGAGCAGCAGAAGGAAGGACAGGGCTGAGCCCTGCCAAAATTGCTGACCTGCAGGATATTGAGTTAAATGATGTTGCTTTGTGCCACTAAGTTTTGAAATAGTGTGCTATTTGTAGCAAGAGCTAACTGATACAATACTAAAGATACACTGGCAAAAATATGAAAAGATATTTACTGAAGCATTGGCTATAACAGCAAAAGACTGGGAACAACTCAGATGTCCACCAGTTCAGGAATGGTTGGATACACTACAGTGCGTTCACTCAGTGGAAGACCAAGCAGGAGCAATAGAAATCTCTGCATACTGCTTATGAAGTGATGTTTAGGATGTATTTAGTGAAAAAAGCAAGGCATAGAATAGTATATTAAAAATATGTCTAAAGCAAAAGCAAAATTCTGTTGATACTTAACCACACAAAGAATTATTTCAAGTATTTTAAAAACATGGTCATTTGTCTATGCATTCTTGGTGCATATATCCTAAGATAAAGATTAATTAGGAAGAAATATTGTTAATGGTAATATTGTTATTCTAAATATGTATTTTTTCAAGATAAATAAAATACATAATTTTGTTAATGGTATTAAGAATTAAGAAAAGATATACAAATAAAATCAAAGATGCTAAGTAAATTCTAAGTACAATTACAAATTTGAATTGGAAATATCACTATGAAGTATATTGTATTTCCTCAAGAAAAGTGACATCTTCCAAAATTATTTTGGAAGAATTGGTGAGAAACATTTTGGGAGGTCTAGTTGACTATTCAGGATCCCCTTGATCAATCACAAAGAAACAGACAACCAGACATTATGCACCTCCTGATATGAAGCAATAAGAAGTACTAACCAGTATTAAAAAAAAAAAATTGAACCTGAAAAAAAATTGAGCCTGAATCTATTTAGGTCTCTAGATCTAACTGCTAGTTACAGGATGTACAGGGTACAGAGGAGCAAGATGAACAGTACCATGGAAAATTACAAGACCAATAGTCCTGATTCTTCAACAAGTCAATTCCAAGAAAAACAAGGGAGGAGGAAGGGTACTTGTGGAAAAAACACTTAAACATCAAGCAAATGCAACATGTGAACTATTTCAATTTTGATTGGAAAAGAACTGGAAAAAGCATTTATTAGACATTTGAGGACATTTGAACAGTGATTGGAAATTGGTAATATATTAATTAGTCATTTTTTTAGGTGTTAGAAGGTTTTGTGGCTATGTTAAAAGAGTCCTTATTTTTTGGAGTTACATTCTAAACCACATGGTACTATGAACAGAAAATGTAATAAAATTATTAGTCTCAGGAAATTAACTACAAAGGGTAGAGCAAACACTAAAGAATAGAAAAAGAGGAGAGGATATAAGGAGCAGCCACTAACTACTTCCAGGCCCTGAGACAGAACATGCAATAAAAGAACAATCTCCCCACAACCATCCCTAACCCTCAGTGATGAGATCCAGATCTCTCTGGAGATGCTGAGTTTATGGGTCCACTGGATGGCAGAGCAGCTCACTGGGGTGGTGCAGGTTAGGGGTGGCCATCCAACTCCATGGGAAGACATCAGCTGGACACCTGTGAGACCCACTAGAACACTGGCTGAGATGCCAGCAGAACTCACTGGGAAGCCATCCATTTGGTTGCTACTGAAACTCACTGGGAGGTGAGTGCCACCATGTGGCTCCTGAGCTGTAGCTGCTTTTAACTACAAGAACAAGAGGGAGAGCAGAGGATCCTGAAAGAAATGCCCCACCCTCTTCCAGTGTCCCTCTGGTGTCCTCTAGTGATAAAGCTTAACATCTTGCCAGCTGGCAAAAGAGAAATCCTTATAGGGTCTGGCTCCAGTATCAGACATTGGAACAAAAAAGGGTGGAGTTGGAGCTGAGGAGTATTAAATTTATATCTGGCACACACAGTATTTATAGATGAATTTATAGGTGAAATAATAGGATGTCTGATTGCTTCAAAATAATCCTGTGGGCAGGAATGTAGAGGAAACAAGGTTATTCACATGTTGATAATGGCTGAGGACTGGTATATAAGGGTTCATTATACTCTTTATACTTTTTATATATGTTTATCTCATATATATGAGATATATGTATAATATGTATATATATATATGAGAGATTTATGTTTATTTCATGCATATGTATACATGTATATATAAACATTCCTTACTCATTTTCATCGTAAAAAAGTTTTAAAATGTGAATTGACACAGTATCTGTTCTATTATAATCTAGCAATCTAGGACTACTCAGAATTTGGAAGAAGCCAGGTATCAAATTTATGCAATCTGAGTCTTCAGACTGGAAAGACAGAGCTGTCACTCGGGCTGATTATGGGAGAGAGAGAGATTTCCCTTCTATTGGGAAGTTCAGGGCTGGGGCTAGGAGGCCAATATAGGTATAAACATGTTCTTAACATGAAAATGGGCCCCAAAATTGCCTTGAATGAGTTCATGTGTATCAAACACTTAAAACCATGCCTAGAATATTCTCTGTGCCATGGGTTCATTGTTATTTTATATTAATAATTTCCCCATTGTCAGCCAACCTGAAGATGCCCTTTGGCTGGTGAGGCCCCGTCCTGCCCTCCTGAGCTAGTATTATCAAGACTCCATATTACCGAGGAATTCAGACCTTGGACTCCTAAAGGAGCTGACTCGTACCTGAGAGTGTCTTGTTTCTTGCCTTTCTAGGGGAGAGTCAGCAGTGGTATTGGTTGCCTCAGCAAATGCAGCAATGCTAGAGGCTCTGCCAGGGCAGGAAGGTGGCGACTGCAGAAGTGCTGGCAAAGCGTGGGCCACAGAGTCTTCAGTGCACAGCACTGATGAGGCCCTGGAGGAGTCAGAGCCAACAGGGGCAATGTGGTCACCATGTAGTACCTACAGGGGCACAGGGAAGTAGGTCAGACTTCTTGTCATATGGTGAGGGTGAAGTGGGTGTTGTAGGTGCCAGAGTTTAACAGCTTGTGGGAGGAAGTTGATTGAACTTTGACTGGAGATATTGGAGGCAGGTGTTTCATTTACTGCCCCCTCCGTGGCGGCGGTGTGTTTGTGTGCGTGCATGCACTTGTGTGACACAAGCATGCATATATGTGCACATAGATGGACATCTTTGTGTAAAGCAGCGGCAACAAGGATTCAGATTCAACTCCCTGGTAAAAAGGAGTCAAACTTCATATTTAGATTAAGTAGGCGAATAAGTGAACATGGCTAGGTAATCAATCCAATCTATTTACTTCTCTTTACAGTGGAGTTGCACTTCATACACATTTAATTTAAGGGAATTCAACTAAAAGTACTTGGTTTAGCAAGCAAACAGACTACAAAACAATGAAAAAAGATTGGAGAGAAAGATAAAACTATTTATTTTTGAAGTGTATCCACCATGACACCAACAAACTACTCCCCTGGGTAGTCTGAGTTCCTGAGAGTAGTCACAGTTCCCCTGTGAGTCTCAGAGGGGGAGCATCTTGCTGCTCTGTGGGATGTTAGCCCTTAAAGATGTGTCAGGTTTTTTAAAATTTAATTTAATTTTTAAAAAATAGAGCATGCACTTTAAAAGCAAACCAGCTACCTCCTCCAGATCAGTGAAGAATACCAACTTCTCACTCTCTTATGAAAAGAAGAAAGAATTGGAAATTATATTTTCCATGTCATATTAAGTGAAATCATTTGAAAGTGATATATATTACTGTGTAGGGCTGCATACACTAAGTTATGCATTCTAAATTAGTTATAGGAATTTTCAATAAATTTAAGCTCTACATGATTTTATTTATACGCTGACTTCAGACCCTTATCGCTACATACAACATGACTCCTCTGATTTCTATTACACTGAGTCAAAACAGAAGTCTCATCTGCATGTGTCAGATCAGTGTTGCACGAGGGTGTGCCAACATTCAATGTTTATCGTTTTGCTTTATATGAAACAACAGTAGCTCTTTAAGAACAGGGTGGGTTGAGCATTGCAAAGTGAAGAAGTTTAAATGTAGCATCTGGGGAAGGAAGGGTCAGCTGCTGGAAAACAACGCTTTTCATATCTCAAAGGGACTAGACAGTAAGGAGCAGAAATGTGATATAGCTGCCACAAGGACCTGAACTTGGCTATGTAAATTGCAAAGCATACGCCTGGTCTACGTGACAATGTGAATATTATAAATTGCTGATTATACTGCAGCCATCGGAGACCACCCCCACCCCTGCATTTTAGCCATGATGTGTAATGGCGTGAAGCACCCCACCCATTGATCCAAAGCAATCTTGGGGCTGCTGCTCAGTGGGACTGAAATGCTCTAGATTCTGCCCGTTACCTTCCCTGCTCTTTTCCTGGGCTCTTCTTTAGAATTATCCATACTTCTAGGGTTTCAGCTTGCCTGGATTTCTTGTTGATGGGAGGCAAAAGAGCCTCGTGGGAAGTGAACTCAAGCTGGCCCATTGCTGGGCTGCTGGAGCATCAGCCTCCCCCAGTAAGCTGGAGAGACTGCCTGATACTTGTGTTTTGACTGGGGAGAGGAAGGTGGTGGGAAAGGGCAAGAAATGTCCTGGGAGGAAAGGATCTGAGCTTGTGGAACTTGACCCAGAACAAAGTCTTAGTCATCAAGGCAGGAGGAAGTTCTGAACACAATGCAGCGACTGTTCCCAGGTGTCCTCGATCCTGCAGCGCTGGCTGGGTCCTGGGAAGGAGAGAGCTGTGGAGATGAAGGGAAAATGCTGATGCACTAAGCTGCATTCCACATGAAAGTGCCAGCACGTCATCTGAGACTTCTCTAGTGTAAGGTCAGACACCACTAGGGCAAAAGGACAGGAAGAAAGTTCCCAACCACCTGCACTTCAGGGCTCACCTGGGGATTCAGGGGGTTGCCCACTGGGTGGTCAGTGCTGGGCTCAGGGGTTAGTGCGGGAGCAGGTGGGGGTTCCTAGAACTCTCAGGTTTGAGGAACACTTCTCAGGGAGCTCGAGTGCCCATACTCAGCCCTTCATTGTGGGTTAAACTCAATATTAACAATGTAAAGTTTTTCCAGGACTGCAAATTATGTCCTTACATAGCATGGAATTATGTGATTTTATAAAAGAGTAGTTCCAGATGTATTAATGTGACATTTATTGTGCTCTAAAACTCTAGCTTTTCTTAATCTATTGGTGATTCAAGCCTCTTGCTGTGGGGCACACATGTGAGTTTCCTGGCTTTCCTGTCCTACTTTCTTTAGACTTCAGAATGTTAATAATGAACTAATTTTTTAAAAACAAGAATATACATTAGAAGATTTGCCAACACTTTTTAAGACCAGTTTGGGAAGAAAATTAGTTTTCTATGTTTTATGTGATTTCCACACAAACCTAAAGCAAAATCAATGCACAATAAAATCCTCACAAATAAGTACATTATATCGAATCCCCTCTCCCCCTCATGTACTTTCCCTACATTGTGTATTCAGGTTCACTTTGAGAAAAACAAATGTAAAACGTCTTGATATATGATAATTTCCATCTTGCACCCCTTTTATCCCCTGCACTTTCCCCCCTGCTTCCAGTAGAAGTTTTGCAAAAGTTGCATGGTGTTTAAAAAACACAAAACTTGACAGGAAGGAAGGAATGTCCATTGACAAGCATAATTGGCTGCCTTTTCTGATTATGGAGGGAGAGAAAAAGCAAGCAGTGCTCATGTTTAATTCTTACCTCTACCCTCCCTCTTTCAGATTGGGGCTGGGGCTCCCCTCAGTTCCTGAGGAAGGTGACCTGACCATCAGATGGGCTGCCTGGAGGCCTGCCCCTTCTCTGCACCAAGCAGGCTTGGGCCCAATTCTGAATCCCTACATGCAAACACTGCCTGTTAATCACAAGCAGGTCGTGCCTACTGGCTTCCCTCTCTCTTTCTTTCCCAGTCACACACACAACCTTGCTTTAAGCTTCTAGGAATTAGTAAAGGAAGAGACAAACATTAGACTACCAAGATTCTAATTAACTTTGATGTGGATTTATGTGCAAAGTTGGATGAGTCACTGATTTTTAATAAAGGGGAGAGAAAATCTGAAAGATTAATGTAATAGCTAAGAACACAGGAGCTAGAACTTTGATGCTTGCTTAATTCTTTCTCCCAGCCCACGTCATTTGGAAAAAAAAAATATCAAAAACCTTTACAAAGGGGGAAAAGGAAGGAGGATTATGCAAATTAGAAGTTCACAGGACTAAATCATTACTCTTGTGCAAATGAGCTTCTCCTTCATGGTCTTTTCAGGAGTGTTTGAAGGCTATTTTTGCTGAGGGTACATTCCTGAGGATAATGAGAACTGGAGGTATGATAAAAAAGAGATGGGTTATAAACAAATTGATCTTTTTGTGTATTACAAGAGGTTAAGAAAAAGGAAAAAAATAGCAATATCTGAGGTTCCGTAAAATTTGATGTTGTTTACATTAGTATTCATCCTCTTTAAAAGTAACGCTGGCCCTGGCCGGTGTGGCTCAGTGGTTGGATGTTGTCCTGGGCACCGAAAGGTGGTTGGTTCAGTTCCCAGGCAAGGCACATGCCCAGGCCGTGGGCTTGGTCTCCAGTGGGGAGTGTGCTGGGGTCAGCCTATCTGTGCTTCAGTCTTGCATCAGTGTTTCACTCCCCCTCTCCCTCTAGCTTCCTCTTGCTCTTAAAATCAATAAAAATATTTAAAAATAAAAATAAAAAATAATAATGAATTAGTAACATACAGAGTTTGGGTTTTCCCCTCCTCTCGCCCAGCCCTGACAGCACTGCCAGAAACCTAGACCAGTGTGGCTACTTTTCCAGCTGTCCTTCTGAGTTGTCTAAGCTCTTTTTCAGCTTCAGGGCCGTTGCTACCCTGCCCCCCTCATTTGCCCTGACTCGTTTGGGGACTAGGGCAGAGTGAAGGTTTCTGTCTGACTACTAACTGAAGCCTCTTGGGTGCAGTGATTAAAACCAGCAGCTCTGCGGGCTCTCAGGCCACCCACTTCCCCGTTTGATGGAATGTTCTAGTGTTTAGTGTCATCAAGGTTAAGTAATTTAGCCTAAAGCTCCCTTTGGCCTGACAGTAGGTAGCGGTGACATATAAAGATATATTTTGAGTCCTTGTACAGATTAAGTATTCAATTTTTTCCTCAATGATAAACTGACATGGTGATAGATATGAAACAGTGCACAAGGCCTTATTGTGTTTGATTAACCTTGACTGAGGATGCTTTTGTAGCTTAGGCAGCTCGTTTGAACAAACTTATAATTTCATAGCCTTATCAAAAAGTCATTAATCTTTTATCATTTTAAAAAGTAGGAACTTAGTATGTATTTACTGATAATGAGGGGACATATGTAGGTTGACATAATTTATTGATACTTTATTTCACACTTGAGTTCTGTAGACAAATACTGATAAATAACATTCTGAGACATACATCTTTTCTCACCTGTCGTGTTCTTTTCTTATAATAAATTCATCAGGCTCTGTGCCACAGAGACTTTTGAGGGAGGTAATTAATAGTGATGAAGACTTTAAAGGCTGAATTCTGGCTTTGTCTCTTATTAGCTGTGTCAGGGTGCAAATAGGAAATAGCTGATTGATGTTTTTCTCTCACATTGATGTTTCTCTCTCTTCCTCTCTCTCAAATCTCAACAAAAAACATTTAAAAAACAAAAAAATTGTTTAAGTCACTTAACCTCTCTAAGCTAAATTTTTTTAATCCTCACCTGAGGATATATTTTTATTGATTTTAGGGAGAAGAAGGGAGAGAGAGAAACATCGATGTGAGAGAGAAACAGTGATTGGTTGCCTCCCCTATGTGCCCCGACTGAGGATCAAACCCAAAACCTTTTGGTGTATAGGATGACACTCCAAATAACTGCACCACCCACCAGGGCTAATCTCAAATTTTTGAGCTGAAAATGAAGATAATAGCACTTTATCCCAGAGCTCTGTATTAAATGTAATAAATCTGCAATGTGCTTAGTGTTGGGGACATAGACTATAATTTACAAGCATAGCTATTATTCCTGGAAATAAAATTGCTGAGTTAAGGGTATGTATATTAAAACTATTGATACAAATTGCCAAAGTTCATGTTAAATTTTGATTAAAAGTAGTGAGACTCATACATAGTAAGAGGTAATAGGTGCATCTATGAATGTAAGAATCTGCCCTTAGTGTTCACCAGTTTGTTTTGTATGTGTTCGCCCTTTTTCTGATAACAGCACCTTGATTTTCTTTGGGAGAACCACCACATTTCCTCCATTCTTAATCCAGGTAGTTCAATGGGGCTGACTCCATCCTCTGGCTTCTGCACAGGGCAGGAATATATAAGACAGTGCTGGGTAATCCCCCTGCCATAGGGATTGGTTCAGTAATGGGCATATACTTTGAGCTGGGCTAATATGAACTTGCCCTAGGACGTATATTGATATTATTGGAAAAGTGACACCATCCTTCTGCTGGGGTTGCTAAGCCTGGAGCTATTGGTGACTATCTTTGCTCCTATGTGGAAAGAATCTGCTGGGCAGTGAAGCATGGAGAAATGCAGAGCTGAGATGTGGAGATGTGTCCTGATGGCTGTGTTTGAACATTTGGATGTAGACATGTCTGGACTTTTGAGTTATACGAGTCAATGTATTCTCTCTCTTGCCCAAATCACTTTGTATTGGGTTCTTCTTAACAGATGAACAAACCTGACAGATCATATTATATTCCTCAAGGTCACATCTGGCATAAGAAATAAGCAGAATTTCTATCACGTTAAATGTCAGACATTTATGTTCAGGATATTCTGAATGATGTTAGGTCACAAGTCAATATGAGTTATGTGATGCCTGTCTGATGTTGTCATTGGATGAAGACCTACATTAGATATGTGTAGGTTACCTCCAAAGCATGACTGGAGCCATGGGTACCTGTTCATTATTTGGTAAAGAGCCATAGTTCTATGAATATATGTATGCGTTTCTGAAGGGAATTTTTTAAAAAACTGAATGAGCTGTTAAAATGAAAGTCTGCAAACTGTATCGGTTGGTGTTCATTTCTAAGAATTCTTTCCTATAGGTTTCCATTACAAAACATAAACATTGTTTGTATTCAGTTTTTCATTTGTCCGCAGTGAGTATCCAAAGGCTGAAGTAGAGGGTCCATGTGGAGGGGTCACAGAAAGTGAAGACAGACCAGAACACAAAGGCCAAATTTGGGAGGGCTCTGGCCTAAGTCATTTGCACTTGATTCTTTGTGTAATGAGGGACACTTAGATATTTTAAATGAGAAAGTTTCTAGAAGATTAATAGGGTGATAACATGCAGATGGGAGTACAAAGGAAGAGACAGGAGTCAAGGGAAGGAGTTGCTGCTACTGTAACAATTCAGGTTGAGATTTTTTAAAAAGTGGGGCATTGGGAGTATGAAAAAAATGATGGATGGAGACACCTTGAGAAGGAGAAGACTTGTCCACCCAAGGATAAGGGTGAGAGAGAGAGAAGAGTAAAAGATGAGCATACTAATTTATTAAATGAGTATTTTAATTTTTAAAACATTAGTTTGGGGAACTGGTTTGGCTGGTAGAGGAGCTGTGGAGAAGACAGTGAGTTTGCTTTTATGTCATTTGAACTCTTCTCTGTTTGTGTTTCAGCTCTCTCAGAGCTGAATGTAGGATGTGGAGTGGGAGGTAATTACGATGTGGCCATGAAACCTGAAAACTGGTCTCCCAGAGCTGTACTTACAGGGAGAAGTATGAAAAGGAATTGTAAGAGCAATAATCTTTATCCATAACCTGTGGTTGTATTAAGTGATCTAAAGAAAGAATGGCTCATTAGTAATGAAATAAACAAAATGGTGGGTCATGGAGACAAAATTTGGCAGTGCCCCCAAA
This sequence comes from Miniopterus natalensis, assembly GCF_054644295.1. Lineage (NCBI taxonomy): Eukaryota > Metazoa > Chordata > Mammalia > Chiroptera > Miniopteridae > Miniopterus > Miniopterus natalensis. The sequence continues at coordinate 28,899,293 of NC_142088.1, read as the reverse complement.
GCAGTGCTTTGAGTTGGTCTGAGGTCTTAGATAGTCCGGCATGATTGGCAGATATGACCCAGTGTGTTAATGGATGGATGTACCAGATTATTTTAACCTTATGCCACATCATAGTTCTAATTTTAAGCTCATAAAGTCAACCTTCTAATCATAATTTGGCTCCCCATATGGTTTCTATGCTGGAAGAGAGTCCCTGTGAGTAGCAGGTCCCTTTTCATTGCCTTTATTAAATTAGCATTCTGGGTAAGAAGCACACATGTCATTTACAAGTTTCTACGGTGTTAATTCATCATCCTCATGATCTGTCCAACCCTGGGACACAGGTAAAATTGGATTTTCCCATCTATAAGGCTCAGGACCCGTCTCTGCCTGGTGGTGACCTACTAGGAGGTCAAGGCCTCCTAGTAGGCAGACATCTGACTTTCCCTTGGTACCTTCTGACTTTCTCATGATCTCTTCTCCTCATGGGTGTATGCTCCCTGACTCAGAACACACCAGGCAACATAAATCAACAACGAGACCTCCCATCTGCTGGAAACACTGTCAAGGGCTGTGAGAATTAATAGCTGGGACATTTTTCCACTTAGGAATCATCCAAATCCTCTTTTTTAAAAATTGTGTGTGTGTGTGTGTGTGTGTAAGTAACTTGTAAATGTGTGTGTGTGAAATCATAAAAGTCACTCTTAATCATTATAGGGGGAAAAATAGTGAGGAAACAAAAATAAAACCAAGTTAATGTCCCTACTCAGAAGCAACCATAGTTTGCATCTTGGCATATTTCCTCCTAGGCACTTTCATTTTTACTTTTAATTTATACACAATTTTAAAACGTTCATTATGTTGTTCTCAATTCCACTGTAGAAGTAGCAATTTAGAGAAAGGGAAGAGGAAAAAAAAAGTCATAAAAAGTAGATACAATTTGTTAAAGAGTATAGCTCTCTGGAGTCATTTAATGGGCCACAGCCACGAGCAGCTGAATAACTCCAAGGGTCAGCGTTGTATTGTAATTGGTACAATAATAAAGTTACATCATGGTGACCTCAAATCATCATTAAATGGTTCAATTATGTTCAGTATACTTCTGTTAAAAGTTAGAGATATAAAGAATACACTTCTGTCCTGGCCAGTGGGGCTCAGTTGGTTGGACATCAACCTGTGCACTGAAAGGTGTCTGGTTTGATTACAGGTCGGGGCAGGTGCCCGAGTTGTGAGGCTCCATCCTCTGTGGGGAGTGTGCAAGAGGCAGTCAATCAATGTTCTGCTCTCACATTGATGTTTCTCTTTCTCTCTCCCTCTTCCTTCCTCTCTCTCTAAAAATCAATAATAAAAAAGAATACGCTTTTGAACTATATCATTCCAACTGGTTAATATACACAAGGGGTGGAGGGAATCCTCAGATTTGGAAGCTTGATTATGCAGAATTCTTCCTTTTCTCCCAGTTCAAGATAGACAAGATGTAGCTAAAACATGGTTGTTTCCCTGGCACCCATTCCACCCTTCTCCCACATGTAGTGGCCATGTTCCTCATGGGACTGACCACTTCTTGCTCCAGAGGAAGGCTCTGCTTGGCCTAAGCTAATCATACTGATCACATCCCCTTGCCCCAGTAACTGGTTCAGGAATGAGCCTGGAGCCATGGCCTAAACCAATAACTCAAAGCATTTCTAGGGATGATGTTGCCAAGAAATTCAAACTGACTTCTTCTTTCTCTAGATAACACTGGCGTAGTTATTTGTAAACATTTTCTTCTCCCAGGATGCTGTTTTCCCCTCCCTCCCTGCTTATGTGGCTGATCATCATCTGTGCAAGTGGGTTTTCTTTCAAACATAGGTCTTACATACTTGATTAGGTTTCCCATTACAATCAAATGCCAGTTCTACATCCTTGAGGCTGCTTTCAGTCACCTTGATTGGAGTTTTAAGTGTTCACAAACATCCCTTCATACCTTTTTAAAGATAACCTTTGGAATTTATTCCCATAGTTAAAATGTATATTCAGTGAAGTAGATATTTTCTAGTTTATTCATTTGTTCATTCATTTATTCATCCATCCATCCATTTATTCACTCATTCCTTCCATAAATATTCAGTGTATGTCTACTATGTCTCAGGTATTGTGTTAGATGCTGGTATAATAATGATTAGAAATACAGGCATAGTTCAGCCCTTCTCAGCTCCTGATGATGAGTACTGGGAGACAGTTCCCTCTAGACTTGGGCTATAGTGATAGTTCCTGTTGCTGCTGGAGTCCAAAACATCAATTCCCCTGGGAGTGTCCATTGATGTCCATCAATGATGGTCAATTTTTGTTAATGGCTCCATTGCCTGAGCACCTGGTACTGCCTTGTATGAGAGACTGCCATGGATGGTAGAAAGGTAGTTAGGACTGTCTCTAAGTCTGGGCTCAGGGTAGCCAAAGCCGTAAGAACACATGTAATATGTATTGAGAGATCCGTTTTCTGATGCTGTGGAGGCTGATGTCTTCAATGCGAACCACGCTGCTCTCCTGAACTTCTGTCTGTTTTAACATTTCTCACTGTTCCCTCATCCCCAGCTTTACTGAGATATAATTGCCACACAATATTGTCACAGACACACATGTAGTGATGGGGTCAGGGCCAGTAGCAAGCACCAGACCACTGTGAGCATACTAGCAGCTGTGGGGCCCTGGCTGCTGGTGTGCACTCCCCTGGCTGCAGGGCCTCCCATGAGTGTACATGGCAGTGACAGTCAGTGATGGGAGGAGAGCCAGGTGCATGCAACTGCCCAGCTGGAGGGGTAGCTACAGGTGAGCCAGCAGTGCAGGCTGGTGACAGAAGCCCAGGCCAGGCCTGGGCCCACAACCAGCGCCTGGGTCCCTGGTTGTCAGCTTGTACTCCTGTGGCTTCATGGGCATGTGCATGGCAGTAAAGGCCAGTGATGGAGTCAGGCTGTGATTTTGCAGGAGTACAGCTGAATCCACTTGTGGTAGAAGTGATCAGCCACAGGGGTCTAGGCTGGTGCCTGGCACTCCCAGAGCAGCAGAGGCTGGATTCCAGCCTGAATCCCAGATCTGTCAGGGAAGGGGGAGAAGTCAGGGTTGAGGAGGGAGCAGGGAGAGAGCTGGTGTCTGCAAATGAGAAAACATTTTTTGGGGGAAACGTCAGTGGTGAGAGCTATGGGGGAGGGCTTGTGGCAGCTGTGCTGGCCCTTGGCTTCTCCAGTAGTGAAAGGTGCCGGGGTCCTCTGCAGAGTAAGTCACCTGGAACTGCTGTCACTTGCCCTGCATGTCTGATACTGGTAGGTCCTGACCATCCTTGTTGCTAGCTGTCTCTAGATGTCTTCATTTGTTGGTCTCTGAATAGGGTAAGATGAAAGGGGGTGCTTTGTGAAGTGCGGTGGGAGGCTGGGGAAACTGGTTGCTCACTCTGTTCTTCTTTCCTGCTAAGGGCAAGTCCTCTGAGCCAAGGAGTGCATCTTGTGCTGCGTGGTGTCAGCCTGGAGGTGGGATGATGAGGGGAAATGAAGCTGTTCTTCCTTTTTGTCTGGTTATCCTCAGATGTTCTTTGTTCCACTGTGTCACTGAATTTTCTTAAGAGGACTCTTAAGCTCTCGCAGAGCTATTTTTGTTCATGAATAGCTGTCTAGTTGCTGATCTTTGTGGGGGAACCGAGGCTGGGGTCTCTTACTCCGCCATCATGGTGACATCATCTGGCCCTCTCACTCTTTTATTATAGCCCTTCTGTCTAGGAGTCACCCCCTTGGCCTCTACAGCTAAAATGTCTGTCTTGCCTCTCTCTTCCCTTAGAATGAGTTCTTTCTAAAAAATGTCTTTTCTCCCTCCCTGCTGTAAACAGATTCCTGGCTTGCCTGCACCACCATTCCTCATGATATGTGAAGACATCCTAAATCCCTCAGTAAATCAATGTACCTGTACAGATTAATTTACCTCTATCATCAAAAACATACACATTTGTATAAAACATCAATTCAAGGCTTAGCAAAGGATCTTGCACAATAAAGAAGGACAAGAGAGAGGGAATGAAAAAGAAAGAAAACTGATGGAGTAGGAAAGGAAGAAAGAAAAAATCCTAGTGCAGAATTCAAGGAACTGAGCACATAATAGATCCTTAATAATTTAAGATAGGAGTGGATGGAAGTTGGCAATGATTTAGTTTTCTACAGATTCTGACACATTTTATAGAGTATATGGCATATAATCTAGAGCAGATAAAGAGAAAAAAGGTCACTATTGCCAATAGGTAGAACGCAACCAGAATTATAACATGTTCAAAGCAGAATCCTCAAATACACTTACAAATTTACTTTATATTTCCAGGGATAGAAATGTCATTTCTTCAGAAATTTCAGATGACTAGGCTGTGCCAAATTCACACGAACCATTTGTGAAGTTCATGTGAGAAAATAATGGTAAAGAAATTGCTTATCTGGAAGAGAAGAAGGCTGCAGCGTGAGCTGGAAAGCCGGCCTGTGGCAGGCCTTCCACACCACTGGGAGGCAGAGACCGTGCCGTGAGAGGCTGAGGCCCTGCTGTGAAACGCTGTCTGCACATTTGCTGGATTTCTGGTATTGCTGGGCTCTTTGTGCTTTGTGGTGCAAGCCACAGGCTGCAGAGCACGAGGAATGAGGACAGGTATATTAAAGATATCGTGTAACTTTGGCTGCATGCATTTAAAATGCTTAGAAACGGTAGCTCCAGGTTCATGGCTTCTGTCCTTTATATGTGTCTAATCAGTCCCGCAGCCTACCTCTGCTTTGTAAAGCAGTAACCAGGAGGCTGATCCTCATGTCTGGAAGAAAGAGACATATCAGATTCACTGTTATCAGGAGTCTTCTGCATATCAAACAGTGTTTAGTGGCTGGAAAGGGCTAAGTCCAGAAAGGCTATTTCTCCCTGAGCTGAAATCTTTACTGTAAGTTTAATTACAAGCCCCCCTAAGCATAGACCCTCTTGCCCAGCTAAGAGTGCAGAGAAAGGGTGTGTGACCTGAGCTATTTATAGGGAGAAAGGGGCTTGGACATCTCTTACTATATTCCTCCCTTCTCTCTGATCTAGGTGAAGTGAAATAAGAATGACCAAAGTAGAAGAGAGAAATTATATGATAACAATGGAATCATGCTCTACGTGAAATTAAAGAATAATAAAAATATTATATTATTCATGCTACCTCTCTTAGTTGCAAGTAATAAAAATTCAGTTTGAACTGGCTTAGAGAAAATCAATGTATCGACTCCAGGGTTCGTGGTCAGGCGAGGCTGGGTCTCGGTGTGCCGGCTTGTCTGGCACTGATTCACTCTGCCACTTGATTTGTCTTTTCCTTAGTGTTGGCTTTGTTCTTAGTCTCTTTCCAAACCAAAGGTTTACATTCTGTCACCTTAGCAACACCAGCAGAGTGTCTCTCTTTCCTAATAAACCCAGGAACGATTCTCAAGCTGTTTCATTGGACCAGATTGAGTCATATATCCGCTTCTAAGCCCAGCACTTACTCTGATGGTCAGAACCTGGTTCATTCTTTCCCCTCAACCAGACTAGGCTCAGCCGCTCCCACTGCCCCCTCAACACACACACACCAATGAGCGGGATGGCTCTGTGACCTATATAAGGGGGGGGGAGGGGGAAAGAAACCTTAAACAAGTGGAAAGATATTTTATGTATTTCGTTAGAATGGCTTAACCTCAAAGAAATGTCAATCCTCTCAAGTTAATATATAAATTTAAAGCAAGCCCAATAGAAATACCAATGAATTTTTCCCTAGAGCTAGACACATTGAATCTAAAGATAATTTGAAAAATAAGCAAGAACAATTAGGCAAACCCTAAAATGAAAGCAATGAAAGGAACCATGTTTTACCCCCCCCCATTAAAGTCTCCAACATTATCATTATAAACAATACAACAAAGAGTTTTCTCTACATGTATTCTTGTGCATATATGCAAAATTCTCTAAGGCATCTCCTTAGAAGGGGAATTCTTGGGATTAGGCTATGTGCATCTACTAAACAGTTCTTTAAAAAAAATTTTTTTTGTTCTAAAGGTTTAAAAACCCAACCACAGTGTGACATAGATATTTCTGTGTAAATGTTTCTAAGTACATTTTTTATGCTTATGAAAAATACTGAGAATAATAGAACCTACCCCATAGAATGAGAGTTGAGAGTTGAGTTTACTTAACAATTAATATAATACTTATATTAGAAAAAATCTAAAACTAATAGGCATTGTGATGATGTTAACCGAACCTCCAATCTTTCGTTTGCAGGGAAGTCACATCACTCTTGGCTGGCCTTTGTCTTTTTCAGTCATCTTAGTTCTTTGTGGCCCATGATTTTCGTTCTGATCCTCTCTCATCTTGTTTGAATTTATCAGTCTTGTATTAGTGTTTTTAATACTTAAAAGAGTTTTCAAACAATTTGAGTTTTCTTAAAATTCACACTTGATTGGGTTTCCTGTTTCAAGCATCCAGCACAGTACTTGGCAAATAGAGGACCTTCTGTTCAACTGAAGTTTTCTTCAATTCTAGTTTCTGGCCCTAACTATCCCTGACTTCTCTGCATAGCTCCATGCTAAGTTCCAAACTGGAACTTCCAATGTATGTTTGGAAATAGTATTTCCAGATGGTTCCAACAAAAATATAAGATCACTTGAGGGGAAAAAAATTGACCACAAACCAAAATTACATATGCTATGAAGAGCAGTTTGTTACTGATAACCTATATTACATGTTATACTTTACATTATATAGGTTTTAATCAAATATTTATTTTTTAAGAACTTACTCTGTTTTCAAACAAGTGGACAATATATCCCAAGGAAGCAAATTCACTTTTTTTTGGAGCCAACACTTAATCTGCTGTGTTAATTGGTCCATGTATTTACCATGTCCAGCTCTGATTTTGTAGAGGAACTTCTCTAAAGTTCATTCCATAACATTTTTTCTGAGAATTATGCAAATCAGAGTAGCATTTTACAGCTGAATTTATATTTACCAGTAAATATTAATGTTCACATAGATTTATATGTTTATTAGTTTTCCACTGCTGTGTAACAAATTACTACACCAAATCTTAGTGGCTTTAAATAACATTTATTATCTCTCACACTATTTATTATTTTTGTGGGTCAGGAATTCAGGAGTGTCTTGGTTGGGTGGTTCGGGCTCAGGATTTCTAAAGAGTTGAGTCAGTTGTCCATTGAGGCAGCAGTCATGTGAGGTCCTAACGGGGTGGGGGATGCCTTTCCAAGGTGGCTGCTGGCTGGCAAGTTGGTGCTGGCTTCTTGCCACTTGGGCTTCTCCAAGAAACTGCCGAGTAATCATCTGCAGGGGGCATAGTCCCTGTGGCAAGCATACCAGAGTCTCAGTGTAGAATTTTCAAAACATCACTTCTTGTCCTAGGATTCTCATAGTCTACTAACTTGTGCTGATAGAAGTTGTATGGGCAAAAGTTACAACTCATACTGTATGTAACAGGAAGAATGACATCTACGTCATGATTTTCTGAAATCAAAGTCATTGGCATTCTGTATGCCAGTTTTTAGACCTTATCTCAATTTCATTTTCATGACAATTCAGTGAGGTGGTTGCTATTTTTATCTCCTATTTACAGATCAGAAAACTAGGAAGAAGCTTGCTCAGGTAATTAATTGCTCCATGGAGCTAACATTTGAATTTGGGCAGTGGACTCTGAATCCTGTGTTCTTAAAAATCAAGCTGTACTGTCTCTTCTTTGGGTCTTATGAAAGTACAAAATTAAAAACTCCATTTTATTATGAGAATTTTAAATGTACAATAAAAGTAGACAGAGTAATTCTATGAACCAACATATACTCAAGATCCATCTCTACCAACTATCAATTTATGGCTATTACTGACTCATCTTCACCTCTCTCCCTTATCGATATTGAAGGGAATCTCAGACCTCATAAAATTTCATCCATAAATATTTCAGCATGACTCTCTAAAAAATAAGGACTTTTAAAAACATAATCAGGCCCCCAAATTAACTCTACTTCCTTATTATCACCAAATATTCAGTTAATGTTCAAATTTCCAATTGTTTCATTAATATTATTTCTTTTTAAAAAATATTGTCATTTAAGCCATGATTCAAATAATGTCCACATATTGTGATGGGTGGTTGTCTTGGCTACAGGGGACTTGCTGAAAAAAAAGTCAAGCAGATTCAAGCTTGACTTTGCTTCATGGGAACTAGAAAAAGGAAAATCCCAGTCCTTCCCAAGGAATAATGCAGCCTAGATCTACTGAGCCTGGGAGGCTGTGAAGGAAAAAATGAGACCTGTGTGGCTGGCTAAAGCTACTTACCACTTTCCACACACTCCTGGTTGAATATGTGTTTTCCTTGATGCGGATCCATTTTTTTTCAAAGTTAGAATCTGAGTAATTTAAACATGCTTTAATACTTTAAACGTACGCTACCAATATTGTTCTAGTAGGTTATACTTATTAATTTATCATTTTGTTTACATATGAAATGTTTCCATTTATTAAGACAACAATTAAAAACAACAAAAAGACTGAACATAGTATGGAAACCTAAAGACTTCTGAAACTTATTACTAACAGGGAATAGAAGATGTTACTAAATTCAATTTCTAATTTCACTATGGACCATCTACATGATTGTGAACTTATTTCCTCTATTTCTTCAAAGTCTTTATTCTCAGATTATTTTTGCTTTCATTACAAATGATGACTTTAAGGCATGTCATGTTCCTGGTGTATTTGCTCAATTTTATCATTAAGCACAACATTTTTTACTTGGCTTAGATGTATAATGCACATATCATATCTAAAATCACTAAGGGCATCGATACCTTGGGAAATTGTATTATCTTTTGAGATAGTGATATTTCACTCTTTTAGAATTACATAAACATACTTTTATGTAATTCCATATATAGTTTCTGTTTACAGTAAGGTGAAAGGTAATGATGTTACTACTCGCTTTAAAATGTCTCCTTTGGTTTAGATTATTTTTGACATTTCTAGTTTGGGGTGTTTTTTTATCTAACAAAAAACTTTTTTTTTTTTCCCTTTCTAGTTCATCATTTGTGAAGCTGGTTGACAAACAATGCCCTGGGCACAAAATTGTATTTCAATCCCCTCTCACATTTCAATCTGTATGAATAACCCCAGATGTAGGAAATTCAAGAAGTCCAGGGGAGGAGCAGTACATTTCATTCTCCATCTATCAAGTCACTACGGTAGGTCAAAGGGTAACCTTAGAGACTGTATTTGAGTTCCAGTAAGGGTTTTGTTTTTTAAATGCTACATATCACTCAAGATATAAATTTCTAATGACTTTAAGGAGGTCTGAAGGAAGAACAACAAATAAAGGTCAACTGGAATACAGGTATGATTTAATGGCCAAAGGACAGTTTTGAACCTGTGACTTCTACCTAACAAAACATGTTTCTGGATTTTAGCATCCTGGGGAATTTCAGCTCTCTCTTACCTCCGGGCATATCCCTACACAAACATTTAGTTCAGATGCTGAAAAAATAAAAAATAAACAATCATTATCATTTCATTATATTTTTAAGAACAATCAGAACCTTTGTTTCTTCTAGGGGAATGAAGATGCTAAAATTTCCCCAGCCTTCAGGGGTTCGTTTCTCAATCATAAAGAATCCCTGCCCTTGGAAGCCTCCAATTTTTCATGTCATAGCATAAGGTTGGTGCCAAGACACCCACTCTGGTCATCCCTTTGTGCCAAACCAGTAATACTTCTCCTTTTTAGTTTATATTTAGCCAAAGTAGGAGAATATGAAATGTGCCAAGAAAACTATTAGGAAATACCACTTTGGGCAGTGTAAGCTGTCCAAATTTATTGAAACATCTGTTCTGTATTTGGATATAGTCATGTATTTTAAAAAGTGAATGTTTATTAACAACCCTGAGAAGGATGAAGAAGAATCATCAGCTTCCATTTAAAAATATTTCTATTCAGCCACTTTGAAGAGTAGATTTAGAATATTTTAACAAAAAATATTTTGAACAGTACAGGTTGGGTAGTAAGTATTAAGCTTGCCTTTAAGATTTAAAATAATTACAAGATAATATAGAGCTAAAAACCTGAAATATAACTAAAAAGGTGCATTGTTGATATTACAACTACTCCTAAAGTTTTCAGAATTTTGATATTCCAGTTTGGTTACCATATTTTTCTGACAGATTTCTCTGTCTCCATCAATGTAAGGGCCCATGTGGCATGCACACATATTTTAAGTTAATTAACTTGGAATTGTGTGAATTAACTTGGATTAGGTTTGAATTAACTTGGATTTGTGTGAAGCACAGTGTTTAGAAAAATTTTAGGCATTGCAGAATCGAGGTGGCAGTTAGCAACAATTTTGAACCCTCATTGAGTTTCTTCTTCCATTTGATGAGGGAAGAATCAGTATTCCATAAATTTATGATAAAAGGCTGCTATTGTTCAAGCATAATTACCGTGACGGACGTAAATACTTTCTAGTAAGTAACAAAAGTCTCTCAACACTGTCAACCCATTCTGTATTCGAAACTCAATTTGTAGATAAGGAGAATTACAAAGATGAGAAATGGTGTGTGTTCTAATCTGCCATCAAGGTTATTCAGTAGCCAAATTCCCTCCCCTTTTTTTTCCATTACATACTCTGTCTTTTCTAAAACCTGATCATTTTAACAATACAGTCTTACTTTCAAAATGAAAGTGTTTATCAAGCAGGCAGGTTTCTCTTTGGGAAAAAACTTGGAAGGAAAAATTAGAAAAGAAGGAAATCAAGTTACAAAATATGACATAATTTGACTAGCCAGTTTAAATGGTGCTGTGTCTAAGCTTTAATTTTTTTTCTGAAGTTGAAATAACTAATTTCTTTTTTTTTTAATCCTCACCTGAGAATATTTTTTCCATTGCTTTTCAGAGAGAGTGAAAGGGAAAGATAGAGAGGGAGAGAGAGAGAGAGAGAGAGAAACATTGAAATGAGAGAGACACATCAGTTGGTTGCCTCCCACACGCACCCCAATTGGGGCTGAGTCTGCAACCGAGGTATGTGCCCTTGGCCGGAATTGAACCTGAGACCCTTCAGTCTGCAGGCTGGAGCTCTAACCACTGAGTCAAGCCAGTTAGGGCAAAATAACCAATTTCTTTCATTGTGCATCTTATTGGAGAAAATTAGAAATAGAAAGTCCTCACAGTCCTTCAACATGAACTCTTTGCTATAAAGCCTATTTTCTGGCCCAGGAGCATGACTCGAGGGTTAGAGATCATGGCTATGGATAGATCAACCACAGGAACTTGGAATTTTTACAGTTGTGACAACTTCATATATTTTTCTGTTGTAACTTTCAGTTTCTCTATGAACTCAGTTTTAGAGTTGCAGTGTGACCTTGAGCAAATTGCTCAACCTTTCTAGACATCATTTGACTCCAAAATTCCTCATGAAGGTGCTTGTCATTTTGAAAATTCAGTTGATGAATTCTTTGAATACAGAATGCATGTAAGTCAAACTGAAACAAGGGATTCATTCAATAGCTAATTGTGTGCTTGTTTATGAGAAAAATACATTATTCAAACAAAGTACATTAAAATAGGTTGTGGTCTAATGGGATTTTTTTAGAGTTTGGAACCTGAAGGGGTTTCTCTCTCAACACAGACCAGGCACATTTCTAATATAATGGAGTAGAGTGCGTCTCCTAAGAAAAGGCTCTGCTGTTTCAGTTCTATTAAAAAGGTTATCAAAAAATTAGAAATAAGGCAAAGAGATTGCTGTGTGTCCTTTCTGTGTCATATTGCAACAACATCTAACAGGCCCACCCAAGGGTTACTTAATTTTAGGGGGAAATAAATATTCTTTGGTACACTATTTGTTATTGATTAGGACCCATATTCTGTGAAGTTACATGGTAATGCATAGAGTTTTATCTGGTAAATATGCATATTATTTCTGTCTAGTAGAAAATATAGCCCCTACTATTATGGTTCTATTGCTTTGTAGAATATCCAGCAGTTTTATATCTAACCTAGTGATTTTATTCCACCATTCTTTCTTCAGGATCTCTATAACTGTTCAGTTCTGTAATTTGTCTTTGAACCAAATTTATCATACTGCTGGTTTCCTTATTAACAAGTTACACAAAATTTGACACACCTTATGTTTGTAAGAGTCATAGTTATAACATTAAGAAATTTTACTTCTCCAGCTCATTATTGCTTTTGCTACCTCTCTACTGCCACCACCTGGAAGAGTAGAAGGTTGCCCAAAGCAGAAAAAGTTCTAACTAAATACTGTACTGAGCTCCTAGCTATTTGGATTTCTATCCTTTTTGTTTCTTCATCTGTTTCCTACTCTAGTAGGCAGTTAAACAAGCATGAGCAGAGCAAGAACAATAGGCCAGGTATGGAATGTCACCAGGTTGGAAAGCCCCAGGTACCTAGCAACAGGCAAAACTGAAAAAAAAAAAGGACCTCCCCCCAGTGTGACCTTTCCTCCCTTAGCATATTGCTGGTCATGCAGGCTAGACTCCTTGACCTTTCATATTGCTGGTCATGTGGTTTATACCCTCCTCTGACCTTTCCTCTCCTGGCATGTCACTAGTCCTGTGATAGACTTCCATAGAGGAGGAACAAGGGGGCCAGAGAATAACCTCCTATGACCCCCATACAAAGCTTTGCATGACCACTACCTTAAGCATCAAGCCCTCAAGACAATGGCTTACATCAAATAATCTTAGAAACAAAGCCTCGGGACTGTTGACCACAAAGACAGAGTTTTGGTCAAACTGGAGATAACATTTAGGCCTCAGTTGTGTTTCAGTTCCAGGCTCAGAATAGCAGCAAGGCCAGGCAAGGCAATCCCATGGCTGACATCAGTACTACCTGAGCACTGACCAATCAGTGGAGACCACAACCCTAAAAGGACACACGTGGAAAGCTGCCGAATATTCCATTGAGATCCTCCCCTGAGACCTACCCTAAGATCCTTACCTTTAGAGAGGGGAAAAATCCCTTAAGGCAAAAGACTCAGCTCTCCCTCTCTCCCCATCCCCACAGCTCAATTCTTCTACCTCTGTGACTCTCAAAATGAACTTTTATTTGCACTTGAGTCTTGCCTCTGAATTCTTTCTTAGCCATAACTCAAGAACTGAGGTTACTGAACTGAGGTCCAATCACTGGTGACATCCTGATGCCGTTTCACTACTAACTACCCCTACTTCATGGTGTCTGTTGTAATGATTGAACCAGTCCAATTACAGTAGATTACTGGGTTTCAAGGCTTAAACATTTGTGCTTTTGACTATTTTCAAGCAACTTAACATATAGTGATTTGCAGTTTTGCTGAGGAATGAATTTTGGTTGCAGGTTTTGCAACACTGATGTGCTGGAATGACTCATAGAAGTAGGGAGGGACCAGCACAGCCTTTGATTTTCTACTTGGCACTGTTGTTCTATACTCATTAGCATGCACACAAACTCTCCTAAAGTGATAAAAACTTGATTTATTCATGTAAAATGGGCTATAAAAGAAAATCATCTGCTGGTGTTGGTAGTAAAGAGAAAGTAAGAGGATCTAAGAAAGCAATAATTCTTAGCAACAAAACAGATGTTTTGGAGGTACAAAACACACTGTCAATTCAGTTAATTCAACAAAGAAGAAACATGAAAAATATTTATTTATTCTAATAATCAACTACTTAATCAAAACAATATATTCACATAGTTTAATGTAATTGGCTTGGGGTGGGACCTAGCCATTGGTAGTTTTCAAAAGTCCCTCAGGTGATTTTATTGCATGGCTAGGATTTAAAAACAACTTCAAGTATTTTCTTTCTCAGATATTTGAACTTTGAAAATTTAAGCTTTATGGGAAAGGAATACAGTTCAGACATCAGTGGATGTAAAATTCCCCAGAAATCACACTAACCAAGACTTAGCATGGTGCTTGGAGAGAAGGTATTCAAGAAATGTTTGTTGAAGGGATGAATGAATTCATGCCAGGCAGAGGCCCCTTGCTCTGAGTGAGAAAAATGCTGACCTCTATACCTGGAAAAGTTGGAGACTGCTCAGGCAATGGAATAGTCCAAGAAATAAAAATTCTACATCACTTGTGAGAAAATGTATGGGTGGGAGGATGTTTATGAATCTATGTGTAGATAAAACATAAGTATGTCTTGCATAATATACTACCTTTTTCCCCCAAACGTGTGTTGATAATACAATGGTGAATACTTTGTATTCACCAAAACACACTTTTCCCCTAAATGTATTGATTTCATGAAGCCTTTTTTATTCTGCATTTTATTGTTCAACATAGTAAAATTACAATTATTGTCACATGAGAATCTTTTTTTTTAACATTGAAAAGAAGTATTTATATTTAAAAAGAATGATCTCTCATTCCTCTAGTCTGAATGAAAGCAGTTTTAGAGAAGTAAAGGACATGCATGAAAATGAGAGGGATTATGGAGGGTGTTCAGTGTATACCCAATATATTCCATTTTATTTTGCACTGGAAGAAGCTAGAGTTAATATGAGCTCTGAGTATACAAGTTTGATGTAAAATAAAGCTTCTTCACCCTGCCCTTCTCAGAGGGAGACCCAATATTATTGTTAAATAAACATCAAGGGAGACAGTCCCAGAAACCTGTTCATGGCTTCTGGGTAGGTAGTTTATCCACGGTCCCTCCAACCAAAGCTCTGATTCTTGTAAAACGTGACAATATCTCCCGTCATGATAATTAGCAGTCAAAAGAGTTATTGGTTTCTTTATCAGCTCCAAAGAAGAAACGGTAAGTGATAAAGTAGCATCCTTGCCTAAAATGAATGAATATAATTGCTAAACGCTTATCTTCATAGTGACTTACTGCTTCAATCTGACCTCAGAATGGAGTATACACAGGCCACTTGTATATTCTCCATCAGATCATTAAGAAGTGAAATGACAATGACCAACCACTGTCTCCAACATTTATTATCTATGGAAAGCATTTAGGAGATGTAAAGACCAGGCAGTTTTGAAACAGCTATAAAGATGCAACACTGAAAGCATCAACAGTGACATTGAGCTGCTCAGTTGTTCCAGAAAGTGGTTAGTGCCCTTTGGTTTGAGACTTTAATTTTAATGTAGGTTCAAGGCAGGAAAAGGCTACCATCATATAATGGTGGATTAACTATTTCACTTGGAGTCACATGTCCTGGTTCTGAGTCAGTGTTCTGACAGTTAAAAACTTGTGAATCCTGAGCAAGTTATTTAAGCTCAGTCTCAATTTCCCCATCTGTAAACAGGAAATAGCAAGAATTACTTTAGTTAGTTGTGTGGTTACAATGACATAATGAGTATTGTAAAAGTATTTCACAAAATATAAAACTGCACGCAAATGTTTGTTATTATCACTGCATTGATCATCAGTGCCCTCATTTAGTCCAAAATAGCGCTGCCCTGGATCATGGCTCCATGATCTCTAGGTTCTGGGTTGACAGCATCCCATATCCCCATCAGCAATAAATATTTATTGTAGGGCCCAGTAATAGTCATGTGACTTTAGGTTAAAGTTCATTGTAAATACATCTCTATAGATATCCATAAACAAATGAGGGAGAAAAATGTTGCCAAAATTTATATGAGGAAAGTCAAGTCTACTATTCATGACAAAATACTGACTTTTTGGTAAGGTTGATAATAAATGGTTTTGAAAGTTATAGAAAAATGGAGATATTGGAACCAGTGCTCAAACAGTAGGTGAACAGGACCAGGAGAGGCACAATGTGAGAGCCATAAGGAGCTGCCAGGTGTTGCAAGTGGTCAACTGTGTGCAAGGAAGTTCCCCTTGCTTTCTGGCAGAGCATGGCGTAGATGATCATAAATCCCACGTACGGTGGAGGATATTAGTAAGTGTCTTACAGCTGAGGTCTGCTACCTTTGCATGCTTCCAGAATGCTCACACTAGAGGTTAGCACACCGTATATAATTCTTGAGGACTCACCATCTCTTTCACCTGCTTTGCTCTGCTCCATACATGAGGTGTTTTGCTTCCATACTTATTAATATTTACATTTTGATTTCTGGTACTCAGATCACAACCCCTAACAAGGCCACCCACCATTATCCTTTGGCTTCCTGAATTGCAATCATGAACATGAAGTTTCATCTCCCAGTGCTCAGTTCAGGCCTCCCAGTCCCATAGCAGTTTCCACCAGGGGTTACTACCACATACCAATGCACCTGGGAAGGGAAACCATACGAAGATATTTATGATGAATCAAAAAGAAATATACAACACACAGCTTATGGACAACCGAAGCATGAAGGAGACGTCATGGGTTATATCACACTCGTCTGGCTTTTGAGCACTGTGTGGTCTTTGTGTAGCTAAAACTTGCTTGGCTTTGAATTCTTTTTCATCTCTAACCACCTCCTCTAGCCCTGAATATATCTGGTCTGGGACTGGTCACTTGGCTAGACCTTACTTTTACCTTTTCTTGTTTCCAACACTAACTCCAATCTTTTAACCAGTGCAATTGTTTTCTTGATGAAGGATACAGGAAAGTGAGTGGCTGAGTAGGTAAAACTTGGATGAAGCTCAATTTTGTCTTTGTTCTTCAAGGCTAAAGAAGCCATAGGAAAAGAAATAATATAATTATGATTTTTTTTCCACCTGTGCTAAATAGAATGAAAATAGACAGGCCTACTTCATCAACTTTTTTCCCCCAGTAAAGAAACATATGGCGTGACCATGTTTCTCCATTTCCTAGATGAGAAGAGGATTCTAAATTATAGTGAAAGACTGAGGGAGATGATTGTCAGAAGAATTAAAGCCAGCTGCATAGAAGGAATTTAGGGAGGTGTAGTGATTTTGGCTGTAATAAGATTGAAACCTCAGGAAATTCAGTGCAGGTGTATGTACTCTCTTGGCTTATCCATTTGGAAATGGTGGGCCATCATGAGCTTTTCTAGAAGTTCCTAAAGGAGAGGTTGTTCTGTGGACATCTTCATAATGATTCAGAAGACCTTCAGTTTCCAGAGGAATGATGGTTTACCCGTGAACAGAGAGTACTGTGCAGACGTTTCCGGCCAAGGAACTGCTGGGCAGGTTGGTGTCCGTATGAATCCCTTTGGCAAGAGATGCTGAAAGTTCTGGATTTGTGAAGTTAAAATCTGGTAGCAAATGAGCTTAATGACTCAGAGAAAAGGGAAAGTTCAGCTGCATGTGTATGGGATGTGTCCTATTAACAGAGTATTACTATTAACTTATGATACAGCAGAAGTGCAGCTGAGTCAGACTCCAGTGCCTGTGATCTGGGCAAAATTAGGGTTTAACTAAAACAAAATTCTCTGGTCAGTAAGATGAACCAAAAGAATCATGGTATCCATTTTAAGAATTATTTCTATGTCTCTCTTGGGCTTATTTGCATTTCCATAATTTTTTCATCCAAGAAAGAACTTATTTTTTATAATATAATAATATTTTCAATATGCCACATTAATTTTTAGAATTTAGATTTGTGGTCTATTAGCAGATTTTTTCCTGCCCAAACAGATGATACAAGGTGGTACAACAAACTTGATTATGTAGGAGTTTACTCAGGACAGAATGAGTCATTCACATCAGTGAAACAGAGTTCCTGCTGCCCTTTTGGTCCTTAACTCTATTGGGAAAAAAAAAATTCTCTGCTAATATTTATTCAGTCATTTAATATTTTATAATGAACACTGACAGCTCTTAAAGGACCTAGATACAGCAGTGAACACGTTTCTGTTTGTTTTGTCATGGGTTTGGGATTTTTGTGCAGAATTTTCACGGTTCTCTAGTTCTCTGTTTTTTTAAATAGATTAGTGTGGCATTGCAGAACATTTCATGTTAATGGGGAAAAATTGGCAGCAATAAGTGTATAGCAAAAAATAGGGTTATATTTCCAAAATAGGGTATTCTTAAAGCTTTGGAGGCTAAAGGCCCATATCCTGTTTGGTCTTGCTGACACCGTTAGTTTCCTGTGTGTTTTTCTTCTTTGCCTAACTCACAACCCTCACTAACCCTGACATCTCATATGTACTGAAGCCTTTCTGCTTCTGTCAAAATTAAAAGAAACCCAAATAAATTGTAAAATGCCTTTAAAATTTTGTATGCTTTTACTAAATTATGTTGAAGAGACAGCAAACTGGAATTATGTTGCATGGCACACGGCAAACATTCCCATTTTCCACTGGGCTACACTGCGCCTCCTCCCCTCCCAACTCTCTTTTCTCTCTCTTAGGCAGCCAACCAGAACCTCACCAGCTCCTCCGCCTGCTCCCTGCTTCCTCCTTCAGCCTTCCAGGTCTATTCCATTCCTTAGTTTGCAGCTCTCTGCCCTCTTGTTTCTTTCTCTTTACTAAGTACCTCATGTCAGCATAAAGAAGGCCCCAAAAGTGAACAGCAACCAAGCCATCTCCTGAAATTGGCAGAGGAAGAAAGGTGGTGAATATATAAATAATTTTAGCCCTGTCAAATAGACTCAGACACATTTTAACAAAGACTTAGAACTCAGACACATGAGCTCATAAGATATATGGCCTAGGGAATTCCACTTCTGGGAATATATCCAAAGAAACCTGGAACATGAATTCAAAAGAATATAGGTAGCCCCATGTTCATTGCAGCATTATTTACAATAGCTAAGACATGGAAGCAGCCCAAGTGCCCATCAGTAGATGAGTGGACAAAAGAGCTGTGGTACATTTGTACAATGGAATACTACACAGCCATAAAAAGAACGAAATCTTACCATTTGCAACAGTATGGATAAACTTAGAGGTATTATGCTAAGTGAAATAAATCAGAGAGAGAAAGACAAATACCATATGATTTCACTTATATGTGGGATCTAAAGAACAAAATAAAACAAACAAAATAGAAATAGACTCATAGATATGGAGAACAGACTGGTGGTTGCCAGATGCATTGGGGGTTGGGGGAAAGGGTGAAAAAGAAGGGATTAAGAAGTGTACATTAGTAGTTACAGAATAATCACCGAGATGTAAATTACAGCATAGGGAACATAGCCAATAATATTGTAATAACTATGTATGGGGCTAGGTGGGTACTTGAAATATCGCAGGGAGCCGTCGGTAAAGTACACGATCGTTTAATCACTATGCTGTACATCTAAAACTAATAGAGAATAATATTGGGGAAAAAAAGTTGGTTGCTACCACCCTCTATTTCATTCCTAACACTTTTCCTCACACATCTCCTATTCTGTATGCTTTGCTGTATGCAGTTTCCTTGGTAACAATAATGAGAAGTGCTGGAGGCTATTCGGAAGTAGGTTCTGACTGACTCCTGGGAGGGAGAAGGCTTAGCCTGACTCTAGGATGCGCTGGGCACGGGGGAGCCTGCTGAGTGCAGCTGTGTGTAGACACCTAGGTTTGGGAGGACAGCTCCAAGTCATATTGGAAAGGAAGAAGACAATATGGCAATGAGTGTGCATATTTATTTTGAGAAAGAAAAGACAGAAATTAATGTGAAAGAGGGGGGAGAGTAGAACAAAACTAGATAGGGTGTCACACTGAGGTAAGAAGCCGCAGAGACTGAAGATGCAAAGGAAGAGACAATGAAGATCCCCACGGGTGGGGATGGGTGGGGATGGGTGGGGGGTGGGGAGCAGGCAACAGAATCAAACACGTAGGAAGGAAGTGTTCAAATTTCGCAACACTGTGGCTTTATTTCCTTTAAGGAACTTATTCTATATTGTCTTTACAGTTGTTAGTTGTGAACATGGCTTCTCTTTTCTTCTAAACTTTCCTTGAGGATGGGATCCGGGTTTAGCTTGCCCACATTGTGGGAACCCTTGTGTGCCCCAGAGGTCCAGTGCACATCCAGGAGGACACTGGGCAGGCGCTGCTGTCTGTGAGGAGGTGCGGGAGGCCAGGTGTGAACGAGCAGATGGCAAAAGACTTAGCCAGGGTCTTGAAAATTCTGATGACCAATCTAACTCCTGTCGGCGGTCTTGATACTTTGTCTATTTAAGGATTTATTTAAATACAATTATGTGTGATAATCTTGCTCATTGTCTTCTTTATTTTTTATTTCACTGACTAAGGCTATTCCTGACCTCCTGGCCATGTACCATGAATAAAATGAAATAATGCATTTAACTTACAATAGGAAGCTATGTTCATTGTGGGGGGAAAAGTGTGAATCAACTCTAATTTCTTTCAGACATATTGATAGCTATAGCTATAGGTATATATCTATACATTTTGGTACCATGAAGTTATCTGATAAATCGTTATTTTATTTAATAACATAACATGAATATCTCCCCACATCATTTTAGTGAGATGTCAGCAAGTATTGTTTGAGAGAAAGTTATATTGGAATAAATCCATACTGTCACTCACTTATTCTGTAGCTTCAAAATCAGATATTTGGAACAAATGGCATCATTAGTGAGGAAAAGACCAAATTCTACCTAAGAACTTAATAATCATAAAATATACAGCTCTTTACTGTAGTGCTCAGGACAGGAAAAGCCATTTGGATGGTAGTACAAGAGTATGGTTTCTTTTAGTAGCATTTTTGTTTTATTCTACAAAGGAATTTAGCAATGATTAATGAATTAATATTTGTAAAGCGTTTCACAATCCAGTCAATGTGAAACTATGCACTACATTATCCATAAATATCACTTTAGGGCATGGTTTTGCCTTTTGTTTTTTTCTATAAAGAAGAAAAGAAAATGTGTTTCAAGATAGAAAAATGTCTAATGTATTTTCTAGTTCTGAGGTTTGAACTCATGTGCTACGGAAAGACAGACATTCTAGAAAATGATTTAACGTCAGAATTACAATTTCCGATTTATTATTCACAGTGCAATTTTTTCTTAAGTACATTTTCACCCTCATTATCATTTTTTAAACTACTTAGCCCAATCAAAATGAAAATGCCTGTTTCTTCATCTTTATTCCTGCCTTTCACATCCCAGTGCCCTGGAAAGAGCTGTTCTCCATTTGTAAATGAACAATTCTGGATTGCTCATTATATCTGAAAGATAGAAATATGTAGTGGAAGCGAATGGTGGGAAAGCTCTACAGCAGCAACCATTTGCTTCATTATGGTTGCTGCCCAAGAAGAGTATCTGTTATTTTTGTCTTCACCAATACCATTTGATTCCCCTGCCAGTATTATTTACTCTCCCTCCCTTTCCCTGGATGTTTAGATGGGTTAGTCATCTGAGACTTGAAAGTATACTTTTCACCTCATGCATCATAATTGGGAAAAGTTTTCCTCCAAAAGTAGCACTAGGCTGAAAGGAAAGTTCTTTAAAAGGCTATAGTAAGAAAGCAAAAATATTTTTTTTTCTAATGGATGTAAACAGAAATGTAGTGCACGTAATGGGTCCTGAGATGACCTAACTGCTTTGTAACATGAAAATGTATTTCCTCCAAACACCATATTTCCTGGAACTTTATTTTCAAATGATCGATCTTAGAAGGGAACATGAAAGTCTGCTACTATTTTAAAAATCTGGGTTATTAAAATATAAATGCATTTCCCGATAAGAGATATACAGGTCAGAAGAACTGTCTTCTAACACAGGTCTTGTTTTACTTTTTTACTTGGCGTAGCAGAGAATTCGACTCCCAATTTCATAGATGCCATCTGTTTTTGGTTGACCTTAATTTTCTGGATGACTGCTTTCCTTCAAATATTTTAAGTCATGACTAAATTTCATTTAACAAGAAATGTTTAGGTTAGTTTGTGAACAAGAAATCAGATGTTTTGAATCCAAACATTTTAACAAACTGACTTGTAATTGTGCTAATGCCAGGATAAAGTCCATTTTTTAATTTGGCTTTCAAGGCTAACAACATAAAGGGCCATATTTATTTTAATTTCATTTCATCCTGACATTTCATAAGCAGTGACATGATATTTATTATAAAGGCAAATTCTGACTACCAAGTTTTAAATTTTAACTTAAAAATTAGAATTTATTATAGATTAATTCACATTTCAGTTGGAAAGTTTTATTTTATTTTTGACAAAAATCAGTGTTTCCCAAATTGGTATGATCATAAACATTACTGGGATGCTTATTAAAAATACAGACTCCCAGCCCTCTTATTCAGATATAGTGAGTCTGGGGCCCAGATTTAATCATATTCCCACATGGTTCTTAGGACCCAGCAGGGATAGAAAACACTGGTGCTCAACCTCTGTGACATATTCAGTTATCTGGGGGAGAGTCCAAATGTCAATGCTCAGGTTTTCTCCCAAGACCAATTAATACAGGCTCTCTGGGATGTGGGCTTTGGAGTATTAAAGTAAAAATTCCAACTCACCACTATACATATGATTCCACACAACATACTGATGGGAAATGGATTACACAGTTATGTGAAAGGTTCTCTGTAAATGACAGCTAGAATTTTGAGAGCTAGAATGTCATCTCCATGAGGGCAGGAAACATCTGTGTCCTGTAGTGTCTGTTCCCTTAGCCCCAAGCACAGTGACTTCTACATATATTATGGGTGCACAATAAGTATTTATTGAGTAAGTTAATAGTTCCTGTTGGCTAAAATTGTAATCATTTTCAAATATTGAGACCTTGCTATAAATGAATTTTTAAAATTGAACATGAAATACAGTCTAACAATGGGTAAAATTAATACATATTATGGTAGACATGAGAGATAGCCAGTGAAGGCAAGGGAAGACTAATTCCAAGGTATCCCAGGTGAGCCAGACAGAGCTTTCCACAAAAAGCCCAAAGTAAGTGTCCATCTCAGCAGCCAGGACTGTCCGTTGATTGGCAGCACACGTACTAATCACATTTATGAGCCTCCATCTCTACTACTAGGTATGGAGCAGGGTAGCAGCCAGTGTCAGGGAACCAGGAGAGCTGAATCGCCTGTCTTTGTCTCCCACAAAACCATTCTGCATCAGTCCTTGTCAGAGCACACACTTATTAACTTTGGCCCAATGCCTCCTGCCCACATCTACTCTCCCTCCTTTTTATCAGCCATTGCCAGTGTGAGTTTGGCTCTCTGAGACTGTCATTTTGTTGTGTGACCACAGTAGCATCTAGTGTGGTGCCAACCACAGTTATGGCCAATTCTAATACTTAGAGATGATGAATATAATAGACAAAAGAAGATGACCAGGAAAATACCACCCCTTGGTGGACAGGAAAAGAAAAGGTAATGATAGAGGACAGTGAAATGGCAGAAGCTTTTAATGTAGTTCTCATTTTGCTTTTTACATGAGTGCTCAGATGTGAACACTTGGCGAGAACGATTCTCAGCTGTGAGAGGAGATTGGAAGGCCAACTAGGACTGGAGAAGAAGTAATTGAAGAGTACCTGGAATGTCTGGGTACAGTTGAACTAGTAGGGCCAGATGATTTGCATTATTAAGCAGAAGAAAGAGAAGGGTTCTACATCCAGGTTCTACTCAACTTATTGACTAATCAAATGACGCTGGGAAAAGAAGGCCTCTGAGCCTTGCTCTCCATACCTGTAAAATGGAGATAATATTACCCACCTCCTAGGATTGTACCAAGTAAATGAAAGAAAATCATGACTTAGCATTTGGACCTAGGGCATGTTTAACAATTGCAGATGTCATTGCACTGTTGCCGCCCTTTGTTTTTGAGACATGGAGGGAAGTTCTCTGCAAGGTAGCAAGCAGTGTATCAGTTTGCACTAATACCTGCAAAACAAGTGGGGGGAAAAATCAATTACTTCATAACATTTTAAAAGAACGAAGAGGTTGGGAAGCAACACATATGGCTTTAAGAAGATCAAATAGTGCCTTTATTACCCTTTATAAGTGAGGAAAAGCCTCAAAGATAAGGAAATGGTGGTGGAATCTTGCATGGTTGTCAAGATATCATTGTAAGTTGAGCCGTTGAAAACTCTCCTTATCATGTTTATTTTTGACATATGCATGATTATCGTGAACTATTAATATACTGTATGGTGTGCCCTGTATTAAAGAATATTAATAGGGTAAGCAATCAGCTCAAGGATTTCACATAAAGTGGAGTCAATTTACCTGGATTTCATAAGACTTGATTTGAGTACACTGTAGACTCTGAAACTGTTGGTATTCTCGAACATTATCAAGAGTAAGGGAAATCAAGCTACCGGTAATCAATTTCCAGTGGCTGATAGAATTGGAATGACTGTGCTATTATTTTACAAAATGACCTAGTGTGGTAGAAAAAGAAGAACTCTTCCACGTCTAGTCATTATCTTTAAACCCCGGTGTCTGAGAGCAGTGTTTCTCTGAAGGGTTTCCTGCTCATCAGCAATAGCGGAATCATCTGAAGGACTTGTTAAAAATGCAAACTTGCATCCTGGCTGGGTAGCTCAGTTGGTTAGAACATTGTCCTGATATGCCAGGGTTGCAGGTTCAGTCCCTAGTCAGCGCACACACAAGGATCAACCAATAAGTGCATAGGTAAGTGGAACAAGTCCATGTTTCTCTCTCTCTCAAATCAATAAAATTTTAAAAAATGTGAACTTATAAGCCCCTTTGCAAAGTTACTGAATAGGAACTGTAAGTGTAGCCTAGAGTGTGAATTTAATCAAACACGCTGGAGAGTCTTACGCTCATTAAAGTTTGTGCTTTGCAGGAAAGAATGGTATTATATCAATTAAACAATTTGCTATGAATGTGGCTTAAAGAACAGAATATCACTGAACACCCAGAAGAGGGTAAATAGGAAGAGATAGTTACTATTCTGAAAAACTGAAATACAAATCAGTGATTTTGAAAAATTTGGAAGTGAGTCATTCAAACACAGAATGAATTTCAATGATGAAAGCAAGAAAATCTATTTAGAAACCAAAACTCTATAGTGTAATAATAATCATCCCCTTGAACTGGGAGTTTTCAGGTCACTTCCTCAGAGGATCTTCACTCCTTTCTAGATTTTTTCTTTTCTTATTTTGCCTCCAGGGAGAGAATACTGTTATCAGGTTAATGAACCAAATAGCTATATTCTCCGAGCTCAGTAGTTCCCTAGGTTACGCATTAGAACGTCTGGAACAATTTTTTAAACTATTGATTCCCAGGCCCTATTCTCAGTTTAATCAGAATTTTTACAGGTGAGACCCAGGCACTGGTGTTTTTAAATGCCTCCAAGTGGTTCTAGGATTGAAAAACAGGACTGAGAAACACTGTGTAGATTTTTAAAAAGGTAGGTTACAGAAGTGGGAGGAGAGAAAGATTCATATGCTTTCTTACTCAATTATGCTTATATACAAAAGTAGAAATTTTAATTGTTTAAGCAAGTATATCTGAATTACCAATATTACAAGTCGATTTCCCCTTTGAAATAGTCTTAAATCTTCTTCCTTCCACAGCTGCATTGTCCTTCCCAAATTTAAGGTTTTTATCTTGAATGGGTACAATTTCAGAAGTCCCTAAGCTGGCCTGCCTATTTGTTTTGATTTTTTTGGTCTGCCTGCAGCCTAAGATGTGAGCATGTTTCTCTGGGGGTCATTTAATTCTCTGGTAACAGGCTTTGTGGATCTGTCAGGAAAGTTCTATGGAACAGGTGAGTCACTAATTTTGTCTTTTCAATGCTTGAGCTTGGGATCAGGTTCCTGTGTAAGTAGTTGGCAGGTTATATAGGAAAGGTTTGTGATCCCTGGTCTGGCCATACTGTCTGCAGCAAAGTTAGGCTGGTTTCCTTATTATTGATTGACCAATTGATTATTTGTTCACTCACCAAATTTATATTACACACCTGTAATACTGCAGGCATTTGACTGGGTGCTGAGTACAGTTATCAAGATAGAACACCTAATCCCTGTCAGTAGGCAGCTCGTTGTTCTTTCTCTCGTCTTCTCTTCCCCATTCTTCTTTCCACCTCTTTCTTTCCCTCCTCTTCATAGAAGAACCTGCCTCTACCATTTATGGGGCCAGGGGTAAGAGTATATGCAAGCCTATTATATATCTAAGTGTTTAAAAATAGTAAAACAAGCTTACAGACTGTTAAGGTAGTCTGTATTCTACAACACTGACAGATAAGACCTTGTAATGAGGGAGAAGTGTTTGAATTTAGAATCCTCAGACTCCTCAAAATTTTGAGCTAGAATATGGTAGTTCTGGGAGATGACACTCCTGCCTCCTTCCTTTCCCCCCCCACCTTTTACTCCTCCAAATCTTGGAGGGGCCTCACATACATGCTTGTTATGTCCACGCTCTGTCCACAGCCACTCCCACATCCCTGCCATCAGCAACCCTTGGCCACCCTGGAAGTATGTACAACAGCTTGGTTAGTCCTTGGGAGGGCAGGCCCTGGAGGGAGGCTTAGGCAAGCACTGGAAGTGGCTCAGGGTTATTTAGGCCGAGCATTTTAAGGCCTTCCATTCCCAGAGCACGGTCAGGTTCAGGGAGCCAGGGCAAGCTCCTGATGGGCATGTCCCCTTGGCCCCAACTGAAGGGATGCAGCTAGAGGAGAGCCAGAGTGGGACCTCTCTTGAGTGTAGCATCCTTTAAAGTTGGGGTTCCTCTTACCTGGGTCTAAGAGTGGTTCTGATTTTACTTGTCTGCTTATTTTGTTAATTTGGCATTTACTGAGCACCTCCGTTAAGTGCAAAGCATGGTGGGTACTATGTTTGTTGGTGCAGAAAAGGAATAATGAGGAAGAGTGAAGAAAACGTGTTTTTCCCTCTACTAGTCTCACTTGGTTTCTCCATTGATATCTTTGGACAGGTTGCACATCTCTTGGACCACGGCCCTTTGAAGGTGTCCATGTCCAATCTTTGTCATGAATACAATAGAGGAAATTTGTTGTCTAGAACTTTCATGGTGCTTAAGGACTCTGCTGACCAGAGCCTGCTATGTCAGGCTGGGAGCAGAACAGCCTCAGTGAGAAAACAGTGGCACATTGTACATACCACATGTAAATAGGAAGTAGGCTTTATACTCAAGATATAATTCCTAATTTGAGGAACATTTGCACCCATTTCAGATTATGCTTAAATAAACACAAATAAATTTGCCTGTGTCAAAATCTAATTTTATTTTACTCTTTCCTTGATGATGAGTCAAGGGAGTTCAGAGGCAGTTACAACAGTTGACTTCTGGGCCCTGTAATAAATATGCAAATGCATGCTAAACTAGAAATCCAATTTGAAATAATTCCAGTGAAACTACATAGAGAAGATTAGCTTAAATGGATACTTGCTACCCGTCTCTTTTTTATGTGGTGCTGTGTGGAGAGTGGGGAATTAGAGACAAAGGTTATAATTCAAATTACACTGAACACACTCAGGTACTTTCCAAACACCTTGAGCTTTCGCAATACTCTTGGGGAAGCTGTTAGGTTCTGTTGTGCTTGTCTCGGAAGAGGTGTACCTGGTAGTAAACCCCTCTAGGATTACCTACAGGGGTCACCTAGGGAAAGATAATTGTGGAAAAATACTAGCAAGTACTCCATGAAGAATTAAGTGCACTTAAACAATAAGGAAAGGCTGTTGGCAGGGAAAACCCTTGAAAAATGTGCTGTGGGCTTTTGAGAGAAGAAAGCAGAAAAGGAAGAGGCATCTCCCAAATTGGATAGGAGATCTCTGGGATTGTGCCCCTTGATTGCTTAACCTGAGTAAATTGTACACAGGGAAACCTTTCTGGGTATTTGTTGTTGAATAATTTAGTTTATCCTGCTGATTGAAAAATATCTAAACTAACACCAACTAGGCTTTAAATTGTTTCCATGTTAAGACCAATGAGAACAATTTTTAAGTTTATTCTAGTTTCCTTTAAATACATTTCAGCTCTTTCCATAAAAATGGCCTATTTGGGAATTGAATGAGGTAATTTGATTACAATGAATAACATTCAAATAATCAAGATAGTAAAAAAACCCAAACTTCATGAGATTCATAAAAAGCCCACTTGTACAGTCCAATCCTTGCAAATCATTAGCTAATGTTCTGATGATAAAAATAAATAATAAATACATAAGTGGATTAAAGAAACAAATGCAAACTCATCTAAATTTAATTTACTTTGGATAAAATCCACATATATGTTTGAATATTGAATTTTAATGATGCAGATATTATAGGGAGAAAGCAGAAGTTTGAGAGTAAACATAATAAATTAATTATAAGTTTCTAAGAAGTTATCCCCAGGTATCCTCTATTCTTTACTCTTGGCTTTTGGTGAAGCGTTGCATGAAAAACAACATTGTAAATCTCTCTTTTTAATATTTTATCATTTTTTTTCTCCTCTGAGCAGGTAAAACCATGTTAAAATGTGTTCTACCTGGGTGACTCCTCTTCTTCTTGGGGTTGAGGATTGGAAGGATTTTAAATGGCAGCCATGGATGGTTTGAGGAGCACAAATTTGTGGAGGAAGAGACTTGTCCATGTTTCTTTCTATTCTCCACCTCAAAGATTCAACTTTTCTATTTATATTTTAATTTATAATTTATATATACCTACTACTAAATACAGTTTAAGATTACAATGGAGGGCACATTCACCATAAGAACATAAACAGAAGTAGAAAATCATTGTGTGAAGGAGAGAAAAAGCCTACTAAAAACTTGGGTTAATACTATTGTAGTATTCATGCTGAAACATGAAATCTAGCCATTTCCCCCCCCCATTTTGGTGAATTTGTGGATGTAGGGCTGGATCTACATTGGGTCAATAAAATGAACATTTTAATTAAAGCTTTTGAGGGGATCCAAGTAAATGGCAATAATGCCTTTTTAAAGGTCAAATGAATTGTTTTGTGTTTATTTGATTTGTACTACCTGTACTCACATAAGATTGTATTGAACCTGGAGGACAATTTATGTATTTATTGAAAAGGACATACTTGGCCTGGTAGGCAGAGAGAAAATTATCTTCACAGTGCACTTCCTCTCAGGTGGTAAGACCCACTTTAAAATTCAATTGATTTAAGAAGTTGCTTGGTGTTTAATGAAATCAGCAAGGAGCTAGTAATGATAACACAATACTTCTCCAGTTCGCCTAGTGAAGTGCTAGAATAGCTAAGGAAAGTGAATACCACCTCCCGCCCCTCCAGCTCTGATCTCGTCATCATGCACTGGGTCTAGGAGAAGGGCCACATTACCTTACCATATATACAGAGTTTCATGTTTATCATTAAAATTCACTCAAAATTTAAATTCTTTCCCATAATGTATCTATAATTCTTTTTAAAAAAATCCTCACCCTAGGATATATTTTTACTGATTTTAGAGAGAGAGGAAGGGAGAGGGAAAAAGAGAGAAATATCGATGTGAGAGAGATACATTGATTAATTGCCTCCTGTACGCACCCCAACCAGGGATCAAACCTAAAACCTGGGTATGTACCCTGACCTGGAATCGAACCAGTGACCTTTTGGTGTGGGGAATGACACTCCAACCAACTGAGCCACACTGGCCAGGGTGATGTTTATATGCTTTAATTTGGCACCTAGTAATATTTTAGAACTGTACTATGTCTACCCTGGGGTTCCTCACATCTCCAGAATCACCTGAGGAAACTCATATCATGAGTGGAGAATCATTGTCTTGAAGGATAGTTCCATCAAGCTGTGAGGATTTTGTAAAATGCTTTTCTTAACCCCAGGGATGGTTCTATCCTGGGAAATAATTTTCTAGAAGTACTTGGTGATGTTGGAGACACAGGAGCCATTTATCTCCAGGATCATCTTTTTCAACACTTGTCACTGCAGTTCTTCTGATTACATCTTTTTTTTTCTCTAGCCTCAAAATTTTACAATTACTCTACTACAAGTTTATGACTGCTTTAGGGAGAGAAAACTCCAGAAATTGACCTTGCTTTACTGTCTTAATCATTTTTTCCCCTTCGATAGCAATAACAAAAAATTATTGAGTTTCTTCTATTGTTAGGGCACACACCTAGGGAATTAAAGAAGTACAGGTATGATTTCTGCTCTTAACCTACATGATACAGTAGAGAAGATAGATGACACACATGGAAAGGTAAATAATTATAAAAGGTAGCAAAACATGAATGATCTATTATTTAATTATTTTAATCAATGAGTGCATATGAAGTGCCTACTCTTGATCAGGCCTTGAGCAAAGCCATGGGGGATATCCAA
This sequence comes from Miniopterus natalensis, assembly GCF_054644295.1. Classification (NCBI taxonomy): domain Eukaryota; kingdom Metazoa; phylum Chordata; class Mammalia; order Chiroptera; family Miniopteridae; genus Miniopterus; species Miniopterus natalensis. The sequence goes on along the minus strand of NC_142088.1, from coordinate 28,869,213 downwards.
AGGGAAAAAAAATGTTCTTGTACATGAACATAATCTCATGTGACATAATATGGCAATTGATGTGTGGAACCTACTATGGAGTGACTAGCTCTTTGGGAGATTTTGTGAAGGCAAGAAAGATTCGTCTACTTTACTAACTGCACCTGTTCTGTTTTTGGCATCACTTCCTTTATTTCCCAATTCCACAGTCCATCAAGGAAGTCACTCTCTCACCAATTTCTTGGGATTTTGCCCTTTCTTTGGATCAGTTCACCTTTTTGCCATCTTAGTTCTTAGGACTGACCTATGGGATGAGAATGATGCCATTGTAAATACATGGACTTCAAACTCTGTTCTGCAACCTTCAATGCCACCAGAAGTTCTTTTACACACTCCACATAAGTCCTCTCTTCTATTCCCAAGAGCAGCTAATACAAGCTTTTACTAATAACCTCCACCCAGCCTCAGCTCTTCTGTCAGCAGGTGACATCCTTTGCATCACAAAGAAGATTTAGAAACTATTAGAATGCAACACCCACAATTTCTGTCTAAATGCTAGGTGTGTGCTCTCACCTCAGATCTTTTGAACCAGCTACTCTCTTTACCTGGATCACTCTTCTCCCAAATATCTGCCTGGTTAACCCACTTTTCTTTGTAATGTCTTTGCTTAATTGTCACCTTCTCAATAAGAATTACCCTACTTAGAATCTTATTCCACTCATCCCACGGACATACTCTATTCTCCTACATGTACATGCTCAATACATATTTGTTGAATGAATGTTGCATTCCTACACATTTTAAACCTGTCTCTCCTACCTAATAAAAGAGAGGTTCTTTTTCCTGCTAAGGATAGTCCCTCTTACCTCTGGTCCACTTCCTATCCCCAGATCTTCATGAATCCAGATTCACCAATTATCCAATCTAGTCATCTCTCTAAATCTTCTTCATCAGCACATACATATTTTTCAGCCTCTCACACAAAAAAGCAATCATCCTCCCCATTCTAGATCTTCCCTCGAGCCATCTTACAACTAAATGTCTTGAAAGGAGAGCCTTCACTTGCTTTGTCCACTGCTCCATTTCCTATTCACCCCTTGATTTCAATCTGACACTATAATAGGTCAATCTGACTTCACTGTCTGATGAGCAGAAGAAATTGTTTCTATGAAAATGATCAATGGCCTCCTATTAGATCAGGCCCTCTTTAGGGGGTCCTATATCATTCACAGCTCCCTCCATCAGACACTTTATTGCATGATAAAGACTTTGTTGTTATCTTACCCACTGGACTTTGTATTTTACACACCCAACTTTTGGTTATTTATTCCACAATTACCTATTGAATGTTAACATGTACAGACACTATAATAGGTCCTGAGGAATTACTGGTAAATGGACACAAAGGTTATGCCAAATGCAGCTTATAGCCCTATAAAAGAAGTAGACATTAAACAAAGAAACAAATAAACAATTATACAATTAGAACTGCCAGTATGGTTTGGAAGAAGACTTAGCTGGTGCTGTAATAGTACTTAATAAGAGAACTGGAAGGTTTGAAGAAGGCATCCCTGAGAAAGGGATGTGGAGCTGAGAAGTAAAGCAGAGCAGGAATTAGCTAGTCAATGGTAAGTGCAGGACAGGAAGAAATGGGATGTGTAAAACCCTGGGGTTGGAGGGAGCACGCAGAGTTTGGGAACATGGGAGAGGTGATATAGCCCAAGTCTACAGATATAAGGGAGGAGTGACAGAGGGAGCCACTAGTGAGAGGTAAGGGCCACATGACAGTGACTTTTAGAAGAGATTAAAGATTTCAGATTTTAATACTAACAATATGTGGTGTCTTTAGGATGGAGCTTGTGTCTTCATAACTTTATCCCTAGCTACTAGTTCAGGGCAAAATTTATCATAGGAGCTCATTAAATTAAATGTTTATTAAATGAAGGAAGAAATGACATTTGAACTAGGTCTCAAAGACTGAGTATAACTGGCTAGGAAGAAGGGATGGAGGACGTTTCTTTGCCAAGGAATGTGTTTAAAGAAACATGGAGATGTGAAAAAAATATATTTTGCTTTAGATGGGGCAAGGGAGGGGATCGATGTGGTTGAATGGGGGGTGGGTGGGGAAAGAACAAGATTAGTGATGTTGAGGGCACTTGGGAAGGAGCACAGAGAGGGGGCTGCTGAAAGAAATGTTATAAGAGTTCAAAGAAAGGTAAGATCATGGAAGGTCAGGTCAGGAAAATTGTCTCAGAATTGTAGCATTTAGGAGGTTAGATGAGGATCTATATTTTGTTTGAAAAGACAGTTAGGTCTTAGACAAGCAAAGAGATATGGGAAAGCATTCTCGACACGGGAAATTAAACGAATTATGGCTCGGAGGCTAGAATATACTGGAATTCTTCCTTTTCTAGTAAAATTTCTGTCCCTCTTTAACCTCTGTACATGTTTCAGCATTTTTTCTTTTTGCCCTGCTCTATTTCTGATAATGAATTGTGTGAAAAAAGTCTTTACCAAAAATTTGCCTAAATCTTAAAAAAAATCCTAAAGAGAGTATTTTGCTTTTACCAGGTGTTTTGCTTGATTGAAATTAACTTAGGAAAAATGAGGTGAATGACCATATTTGTCCATATATGTAGACTAGCTAATGCATTTTGGGCTGCATGGTATTTTGTTTATTAGCTCACTATCAGCCTATATTCTTGCCAGCTGACGTACAGTAATGTGATTTTGTTCCAAATTTTACATTTTGCCAAAGGTCTGTTTCTCAGCTGCATTTTGGGAACAGCTGTCAGCTCCAAGCAATCTGATTGCTTTTCATGAGTGATAAATCACTTCCCTGTGCACTGATTTGTTTAGGTACAATAGGGAGAGACATCTTTCCGCCTAGTATGTAGGCAGAGGAACTGGTAGGGTGAGGATGGTGGGGGAGAAGTGTGAAAGTTCTAGTGGGTGCCTCCTTAGTACTTAATGTTCAATTAATGTTCATTTCATCTTGACTGAATACTGGAAATATCCTCTTTATTAGCAATTCTGAAAGCAGTAGGAAAAAACAATGGTCTTTTCTCTATTAAGAGCCATTATCAGTTTACTAGTGGCTTATCTGTTTGAAAATAAAAAGATTCTCTGGAATTTCACATTCTTTTGTTTAAAAAATTGTCCATACAAGTTGTAAGGGTTAAAGGGGTGTTAGAAATTACAGAGAGATAGCTCGAGTTTCATTTAAGTATCCAATTAGTGAGACCCAGCAGTCCATGAAAATATTTATCAAATCCCCAGCTCAGCTCAGACCTTATCTGCTCTGTTTTTTCTCGCACAAAATCACAGAAATCTTCATTTGCTGCATCACTTTCCAGGGGAACAGGGGAAAGGTTGGAGGTGGTGGTGGTGGTGGGGAATCTCATCTTTTACAATTATGTTTACTGCTTGAATTTTAGTTTTGGAAAAACAGTTTTGAGGTGAGAGGTGAGGGAATTAAAATCTTTCTTTTGCCTTGAGGTTGGTTCATGACAGTGTTGTCCCTGTGTCTGCTTCTGGTGGGCTTGTGTGTACATCTTTCTGTGAGAATTTCTGGCAATCTTATCTGCCCAGCTCTTCTTGAATATAAAAAAGGTAATCTGTAAATCACAGCTTTTCACTAAGAACAGTTAGTGGCCTGCAATGGCATAATATTGTGCTTTGGAACCCCAATTTGTAAAAGTGTCTCCCTTCCCTGTAAGCATGGGACACCATGCCCTCATTCTGTGAACCCTGGTCCTCTGCAGCGGCTGCTTGGGGGCTGGGGGCTTCAGCCAAGCTGACTCGGTACAGCCAGAAAAAGCTGAAAACCAATTGGCATCATTCCTCAGCTGGATGTCAGCAGGCCAGGCACTTACTGCAGGGATGCTCTTTTATTTTAATAAGTAATTTATTTAATGAGCCAACAATGGCAAAATGTCAAATACAGAGACTTCAAGGATGAACAGCACAATTACAAGGAGCAGGGAGTCTATTGGCTTTGTGATCCTCAGTGTCCTCAGAAATGACGTTCCTTGAGCTGATTTCAAAAGTCACTTGAAAACTGATTTGAAAAAGGATCACTGCACCAATATTAAGTTTTAGAGTTAGTAAAATGCAAATGGCAGGTGCTGGATGCAGACAGGGTGAGGTAACAGGGTGGGTGGTGATATCTTGTGAGAAAAGAGAGCCATATAGCTGGCCCAGTGGAACATGCCTCCACCTGCCTTGTAACCCATGTGGCATCACCTGACACTTGTCTTTAGGATGGGTGAGGGAGAGCAAAGGGCTCTCCACTTTGGTTCTGCTATCAATTAAAGGTGTGCCCTTGGACAACTCACTTCAGGCTCTGAGATATTATCTGTTCTCTTGTTAAATGGAAGAGCCTGAATGAAGGGATTGAAGTTCCTTTACAGATTCTGAGATATGATTCCCCTCAAAGTAATATCCCCTCCAGTGTGGAAGTGTGTTCATTGATTCCCCAATACTGGTTGACTGTGAGTTCAAATCCCATAAAAGTGGGAAATCAGTTAACCTAAAGGTAGAATATAAAGGTTTATAGTAATTCTACTGATCCAAACTTAAATCAACAATTATCTATTGAGTACCTACCCACCAGGCACTGTTTTAATCACCGGACATATAACACTGAAGAAAACATCGTTGCTATCCTAAAGCTAACTTTCTATTCCCTTATGGACAAAGTTAACGTCAGGGAGCCCTAACTCACACTGTGAAATGAATATTCCTTCTAGGGGCCTGTATCCCAATTTTATATTATTATTATTTTTGCCAAGTGAAAAACAAGTTGCATTGTGCACTGAGCTATGTCTGATGTGTTTAGCTGGCGCATTCTTCAGCCTTTCCAATTAGTTTCTTCTTCCTATGCTAGGATTTAATTAAAACTCGTATTACTTCATTCTTCCCTCTGACCCTGGAGGGCTCTGCAATGTGGCCATAATCCTATCTAGGCTCAAATGCAGGGATGAAAACCTGTTTCTACTGGGAGCCTGAGGTTCTGTGCTTGAACTTGCTCTGTGTTGCTCTTGTCCCGCAACGGTGCACAACCGTGAGGTGCGTGCCCTCAGGCCTCGCTTCCGAAAGGAGCGTGCGCGTGGCTGGCTTCCCCGCGATGTGCGGGAGCTGCCGCTGGGGGCGCAGGACACTCTTTATTTTCCATCCTGCTTAGAATTCTAAGGCTCAATGGCCAACATCTGTCTTCCCTCACTTTGAAAAATTTTAATTACCTTTTTTTAGGATTATAACAGTAATAATATTTATTATTAAAATTTAGAAAATGTAAAAAGTATAATAAAGAAAATAAAAATAACTCATAATCCCATGACTCTGAATTAAACATTATTAGCCTTCTATTAGAATATATTTTATAATATATGTACAGTTTTGTATGCTGTTTATTTATTTTTTGTCCTCAGCAGTATCTTGTGAGAATATTCTCAATAATATTAAAAATCTTTGAAAATCTAATTTTAATGCCTGTGTGGTAATTAATCATATAGCTTTATCACAATTTATTTAACCAATGCCTTATTGTTGGATATAGTTTCTAATTTATTATTCTTTTAAAATGCTGTAGGTATTAGCCTTGTTATATACCTACAAATACCTCCCTAAGTAATTCCTTAATAAAAATTTCAAGAAATAAAGTTATTGGATAACTTGACACATATCACCTGGTTATTGTCCATAAGGGTTTGAAATATACTTTTGCTAGAATCATGTATTCACGTTTTAGAAAAATCTATGTCAATTCGTTAGGCAAGAGAAGTATCTCACTATTGTTTTCTTTTCCAGTTGTTGGAATCCTAGTGAGATTGAATATGTATTTCACATGTTTATTGGCCATTAATTTATTTTTGTTAATTCCGTATATTGTCTCTGCTTCTTTATCTACCTTTCCATTGGTGTGTGTGGTCCACTGAATAATCACCTCCCAATGATGGCTCCAAAACTTGTGAATTTGTCACTTTACCTGGCAGAATGGATTGTGCAGATATGATTAAATTAAGGACTTTGACATCCAGGTGGGGTCATTACATGAGGGAGACCGTTGGAGTCAGAGCAGATGTGATGATGGGAGCAGAGGTCAGAGCAGAGAGGACCTGAAGATATTACACTGAGGACTTTGAAGGTAGAGGGAGGGGCAAGAAATGCATGGGGCCTCCAGAAGCTAGAAGAGGTAGGGGAGAGGATTCTTTTTAGAGCCTCTAGAAAGAACCAGCCCTGTGGATATCTTCAGCCCAGGGAAACTGACTTTGGACTCCTGAACTCTAGAAATGTAATAAAAGAAATATGGATTATTTTCAGCCACTAAATCTTTAGCATTCTGCTACAGCAGCAGAAAACAAATACAGTCATGTTCTTATTTTTCTCATTGATGTGTTAATACTCTTTTATACAATCAAGTTATTAACTTGTCATAAATGTTACAAATATTTTTCCCAGCTTACAGTTTACTTCTCAACATTTTTATGGTGTTTTCTTTTTTTTTTTTTTAAGTTCTTAGTTTATTAATCCTCTCATGAAAAATCTGCACAATCACCACAGATGAAGTCACTGAAGAATCTTTACCCCTTTTTGCCAGCACCAACATTGGCCTTTGCGGTCCCCCTGACCTTCTTCCTCCTGTTCTCAGGTTCCTTTCCCTATTTTCTTAGGGTCATCTTCTTCTCATACAGGCAGTGTCTTCCGAGTCTATGTTTGGGTTCATTTTTCTTTGTGTAATCCAAGGAATCATAAATCATGCCAAAGCCAGTTGTCTTGCCACCACCAAAGTGTGTTCTGAATCCAGAGATGACATCTGGTGTCGTCTTGTACATTTTGGCTGGTTTTTCCCTAATTTTTGTCTGGGGTACTGTTGCCTTCCCAGGGTGAAGGACATCAGTGACCATTTGCTTCTGTTGGTCATGAACTTCCTGGTCCGGGTAGTTACTGTGTCATTCATGATGAAGGCTAATCTTCAAGCAGCCAGGGAGGAAAAGCTATGGTGTTTTCTGATAGAGTTTTTTTTCTTAACTTTTAAATATGGTTGTTGCATTAGATAAGCTTTATTTCAGTGGCATACAGATTTTAAAAATTATGCAGTCAAATCTGTGTGACTTTTCCTTGGTGATATATACTATTGCTTTTAAATCAGTTTTATATTCACAAATGTTACTTCCAGCATTTTTATGGTATGTGATTTTTCATTTATCATTCTTTATTAAGTTTTTATATATTTTTAGTCCTATTTCAAGGCTATCTAATCTGTCCAATTAATCTGTCAAGTCCTGTGCTATTACTACACAGTCTAAATTATTGTACTTTCATAAAAGTTTTATATCTAGTAAGCCAAGTCCTCATTCACTACTCTTTTCATTAACATTTTTTAAAAGCTGGTCTCAACATTTTATTTTTCCAGATGAGTCTTAGAATAATTTAGACAAGTTAAAAAATTTCATGAGTATTTGAATTAGAGAATTACAATAAATTTGTAAAATAATTTAGAAAGATGACATCTTTTTAATATCAGAGAAGAAGATAGTATGTTTTTCCATTTACAAAACTTAAAAATTATATTTCTTTAAAGTTTTGTAGATTTATTAATGCAATCTCAGATGTTACTCAATAAGATTAGTGTTAGGTATTTTGTATGTTTGATTTCTATTGGAATTAGAATTTTTTTAATGGTATTTACAAACTAATTTTAGCTCATGCATTGGAAAGCTCTCTATTTTTATATGTATATCTTCTGCTTTACGGAACTTTACTAATTATGAGTTTTTCAGTTGATCCTCTTTGGTTTTTTAGGTATATAATTCTATCACATGTAAATGCTGGTGATTTTGTCTCCTATATCCTCAAAGTTTAAATTTATTTTTCAAATTTTTAAAGTTTTTGCCAGAATTTCTAGGACCATGTTGAATATTGACAGTAACATGATGTGTCTTCATCTTACTCATACTTGAAACATTATGTGTCAAGTAGTTTTCTTTAGGATGACTTTGGCTATTAGTTTAAGAACAGTCTTACTTTTCATGTTAAGGAAGTATTTTCTTTCTAGTTTAAAGCATGTATTGATATTATTTGAGTTCATTTTTCTAACTGGATCTATTGAGCTAATATTTTAGATGAATTGTTTTCTGAATTATAAGCTCCATTTGTGGTTCTAGGATATAAGGCTGTAGTTTTAATATTTTCTTCTCTCCATCAGATTTTGGCATTGGGGTCAGTGTTTAGCTTCCTAAAATGTTTTTGGTGCCTTACAGTTTTTATTTTTTCTATTTCCTGAAGCACATATTGTATGGGGATTTGAAAGAAGTCACCTATAAAACAAGCTGCTTTGGGTCATTTTGGAAATCATTTTTTTTTTAAGTTACTCAATTTCATTTATGATTTCCTCTAATCAGGTTTCTTCTACTTAACTCATTTTCAGTAATTTACTTATTATTTTACAAATTTGTCCTTTTACTGGGATCTCAGTAAACTAAGTTTTGAAAGAATGGTTTGTGTGACTGCTTTCAGTTCTTCTAAGGTCGTACATTACTACTATCATTCTAGACGCATAAGAGAGAAGTTAATTTATTACATGCAATGGATGCCTTAGGGCTTGATTCTCTCCTGGAACTGGTTGAAAGGGTTGCAAGAGTTATACACAATACTTTAAAATAACTGTAAAAATGTTCTTATCTGTTTCTATGTTCTCTCCTTATATTCACTAATATGTGGATTAATTTTTTTTAGATTTGTTATAATTTTTTCCAAAGAACCTGTTCTTGAATTTCATTTACAATTTGGTTATATTTGCTTTTATTTTTATTATTTCTTTCCTTCAGATTTTACTAGGTTTCTTTTATTGAACTTGTTTTAATGGTTTGATTTGAGCCGCTAACTCATTTCAAAGGGAATAATAGGAATACTCTGAGGTAAAGCATGGGGGGTTGGTGATAGACAGAGATATCAGCTTAGAAGGCTGGTATAGATAGGATCAAGGAGGGCCATCAGTGTAAAAATGGTGACTTTATTTTGAATGGCAATCTTTGGGGGTTAGTGGTTGTAGAGCTAGGAAAGAGTTGTTTACCCTCTGGACAATTTCACCCTAGAAGTTGGCCAGAGTCTACCCTCTTGTAAAGACAATCTGTGCTGATTAACCGATTGCTTGGCTATATTTGTGGGGGGTTTGCTATGAGTGCTATGTATGGAGCCCTGTCTTAAGGGCAGCACAGACCATGCAAAAGGAGCTGTGACATTTTTGAGATTTTTGTTGCAAAAGTAAACTAAGTTTGTAGCAGTATCAAAAAAGAAAGATTATAGCCTGGCCAGGCTTGGCTCAGCAGTTGAGCATTGACCTAGGATCCAGGTGATCGGGGTTCGATTCCCAGTCAGGGCACATGCCCGGGTTGCAGGCTTGATCAATGGCTCTCTCATCATTGATGTTTCTCTCTCTCCCTCTCCTTCTCCTTTCCTCTCTCTGAAATCAATAAAGCTATATATATATTTTTAAAAAAAGATTATAATCTGGATCTGGAATAAATAGAAGATTTTCTGAAAAGGCAGAATTTGAACTGAGTCTGAAAGAAGGGGAAAAAAATGAAGGGTTCAGGAACACACCTGACTGGTTTGGAGAGCAGTGTGGAGAGAGCCTAATGGTGATGAGAGTGCAGATTGTGGAGTGAGAGAATGGGTTGACAGTAGCCAGAGCATATCAGGTTTATGGAAAATCTTTACAAGTTAGCACCTTGGTGCCTTAGTGCACTAAATGGTAGGAAGCTATTGAAGGTTCTTGATAGGAGTGAGCCAATAAAAACCTCCTTCCATGTAATTAGGCTGGCAATAGCATTTAGGCTAGACTAGGGATTGGGGGGTGAGACCATTCTGACAATCAGGGAGGTAGCTGCAGTAGTTCATTTATACAGTAAAGGTGTGAATTTAGTGACTACTGGAATATAAATAAAAGGGTGATTCTGAAAGGGGACATGGAAATCAGAGAAAGACAGGGGAAGAGTAAACACATCTCTCAGTTTTGATTCTTAAATATTTGAAACCAGGTGGTTGGAAAGAGATCCTATTTGAGAAGAAATATAATGTATAGAATTTTGGACTTCTTGAGTTTGAGGTTATGGCTGGGCATCCACTTGGAGGGTGACAGTAGTCACTAGGAAATGTGAAACTAATGTGCAGAGGAATGGGGAACACAGAGGTAGGATTGACCAGAACCATGGACGTGGATGAGTCCATCAAAAGGTTACATGTAAATAGAGAAGAACAGAAGATAGTCCTTTCATCCTGTGGAGTTAAAACACAGTTTTGGAGATTGATGGAGAATAAATTCAAGATCTATGAGCCACAAAGGGGGTGGGGAAGTATTATATGGGAATTGAAGCCGGTAGGTTTAAAGTCACATGTTGGATTAGCTGGGCAGCAAAAGAAGAAGCATGTGAGGCTTGAAAGAAGGGAAACAAGGTCAAGTAGACAGTAACATTAACAATAATAATAATGATGATGCTAGGAAAGTTTTTATATAGTATAAACATCAGATTATGCTTGAAGCTAAGCAGAGAAAGGCAGAAAGACATTCAATAGAGAAAGACATGTAAGTATAAGAGCAAATTTTAGTCTTTCTCTGAAATGTATTAGCTATACTGACCCAAATATATTAATCAAATTGAATAAAATATAGCTTTAGAAGTTAGAAGTTCATATAAATGAAATTAGAAGTAGTCTAGTCTCAGAAAGGTATGTTCTGAGGGATAAAGAATAAAGTGCTATTCAGTATTAGTTAGCATATAATACCCAAGAACAAACTGACCATTGATGACAATTATGAACTAAGTTCAGGCTAAGAAGTTGCAGGGTAGTTAAAATCCAGGGTTAATCTGTTCTAAAGAATAACTGGATGGTTTTATCAACATTTCTGACTTGGCCCTTCAATAAGTGGAATCTGTGTGTCTTTGAAGTTTATAAATCAAAGTGACTTTGATATGAGCTTCTTTGGAATAATTGAAAAAAATCTGAAGTTTTTCACTTTTCTTTTCTCTTGAGTTGTTACTTGGAATTTGCATATGTCTCTCAGAGCAATAAAATTTAATCTAAAGTTCAAGGTAGCTATTTATATTTTATTAAACTCTTAAGTTTCAGATAACATTTCTTGGAGTGGTGATCTACATATGGCTTGAAAACTACAGGGAAAGAATTGGTTACATAGGCTTTTTTTTTTTTTTTTTTTTTTTAAGAGAGGAGGGTAGAAAGCTCTGGAAGAAACAAAATGGAAACCATTTTTGTTTCTGATCAGAGAAAAGAAGATAAAATGTATATGTCAAAGTGTGATTTAAAAGACTGTGCCCTTCAAAGACAACAGTGTGGTGATTGCGGGAGTGAGGGGATGGGTGGAGGTGGAAGAGGGTGTAGGGGAGATAAATGGTGGTGGGGTAAAAAAATAAAATAAAGAAAAAAATAAAAGACTGAACCCTTGCTTATGATGATGAGGAGAGAAGGGAGTGAGGAACTGGAGGATTGACATTAGAAACAAGGAGAGGGAGCTTGGAAATGGGGTCACCCAGCAGGAGACCAGTGCAAAGATCAGAGTGTCCAGGAAAGCTTAGATGAAAATGGAGAAGAGCTGGCAAGGAAGAAAGAGATGGGACCTAGGGAGAGTCTGCAGGAGCCCCTCTGAACTGGTCTGATAGTGTTCTTTTGTGTAAAACTGCCTCTGCAGGCCCAAGGCCTTATCTTTAGAGCTACCCCTCTGCAGAGTTAAAGGCCCATCAAGCTAAAGCCAGAATCTCTCTACAGTTGCCAAAGAAACATTCTTCCAGTAGAAATGTAGTTTCCAAAATATTTTTTTTTCTCTCAAAATACCTTTCTTATTAGGCTTAGTTTCGTTCTGCACTCTGGAAAAAGTCCTTAAAGAAAAGAATGATTTCATTGGTCTCTGAACATACTCAGACAGATTGTGCCCATGATGCTGAGAAGACACTCAGAGTCAGACTGTGGGGAAACCTGGGGCATATATTCTGCTCCTCTGGTTCTGAGGTGTTTGCAAGTAAATCAAGTTCTGAGGTTCCCTGCCCACGGTAGTTTCCATGGGATCAAGAATCAAAAGGGAAAGACATTTTTTGCCATCTGTGGAAATCTGCAGAAAACTTTCTCTGATGGATTTAGCATATCCATTATCTTGACTACAGAGAAGAGTTTGGTTTACTTTCAATGAATGGTCTACTTTGGAATAAATTAAAGAACAAACTGGAGGGGAAGGGCAATAAGATGGTCAGGGGCGTGGACTCTAGAGCCAGAATAACTGAAATCATATCCAGAGCTACCACAAACCACCTGGGTGACTTTGGCTAAGGGCTGAATCTTTCTGTGCCTCATTTCTTCATCCATTAAATGACGATGCAGTGTGATAATTTCTATCTTATAATGTGATATATAATGATAATACTAAAATAATAATAGTTATTAGCATATTATAAGGTGGTTATACTGGTTAAGTGAGTTGGTATATGTAAAGAACTTGAACTTAGAACTACAACTGATGCATATAAAGCACTTTGTAATTTAGTTATTATTAAATAATGAATTTAATGTTGGAGACTCATCCAACATTTTACGTTTTCTGTAACATGTGGGTTATGATTTGAGGTCAAAGTTGTCTTAAAAAGTACCCCCACCAATATTTCCTTTGTTTCTGTAGAAACCAAATTATACTCTTCCCACTTGAAAATGACAATACTGCTGTTTACTTGCCATCTGGATATTGTGTTCCATATTTTTGCTCTAGTGCCAAGATAAAATGAAGATCTTTAAATAACTACTTCAATATAGCTCAGTTGAACTGATTTTGTTCAGCTATTGGCTCCATCCACTGAAGCAGCTCTGTAAGGTATTTAAAAATATTTCAGTGAGTCACTTGCTAATTTTTTTTTTAAAAAAGAAATCTCATTATTGAAACTGGGAGACAAAACTGGTTGGATTATATGGCACTCAAAATTATAAATAAGGTGACTAAAGTCAGTGATAGAAAAATTTTATGCTCCCTGTCTTCCAAGAAATTGCTAAGGAATGTCTATTTGCTTGAAAAAGACCTTGAAATTTGGGTTTCTTTTTAGTTTCTCATAAGGTTATGTTTTAGGGGTAGAAATTTAAATTTATAGATACATTATTCATTCATTCAATTTATTTATTATAAACTTGTATTGAGCATCTACTTCATGTAAGGCAACCCACTGTCCTAGATGCTAAAGGTACAAAGATAAATGAGACATGGTTCTAGTCCTTAAGGAGCTAACCATTTTGTGGTGATAAGATGATGTATGAATAACTATAATATATGACACAATTTCCTTCATGGCACATTAAGGATAAGGGGAGTGCTATAAAGATTTGGAGGAGGGAAGTAGCAACATTAGTTTGAAGGATTAGCAAATTTTTCATGAATTAAATGATATTTAAATTGGATATTAGAAAGATAGGTAGAATTTAGACAATAAGAGAAACTGGCAACAAAGATTTTGGCTAAGAGAATAGCATGAGTATATGTGGAGAGATGAGAAAGGATACGGGACATTTTTAGGGAGTATACATGTTACTCAACTTGGTGAACAAAGTGTACGGTTCAAATGAACAACTACTATGTGCTTAGGGCTGCTCTGGGCACTGGAGATGTAGAGCTGAACAAGCTGACTGGGTGCCCAAGCATGCATATTAGGGGGCAGAGACAGATGATATATAAGTAAACAAATAGGATAATCTAACAGTCAGAGAGACTGTAAAATAAAAATAAAATAATGTAATGACAAGTGACAGGGTTGGGAGGAGAAGTTACTTTGGAGTGGGTAAGACAGGAAAAACTTCTCTGAAGGGTTGAAATTTGGAATGAGATTAGAATAATGAGAAAGATGTGGCCTTTTTAAGGCCTGGGGAAAGGGAATTGTAAGGGTATTGATTAAACAGGCTCATGTGGTGAACAAAAGGGCCAGTGTGGTTGGAGAGTCCTGACCAGTAGTGAAAATGACACCAGTTGAGATTAGAGAGATAGATAGAGGCAAGATCTCATAGGACCTTAAAGATTAGGGCAACTGTTTTGGGTTTTATCCCAAATGCAATGGGACACTATTGGAGGATTTTATGCAAAGGAATGATGTTGTGCTGGGCCACTTGGATTAAGGATCATCAGAGAAAGGTATAGCCAAGGAAATCTGCATGTGCAGAACACAGTAGAGAAAAGGGTTGATGCCTTTCCTTCCCTAAACTATATTGCTGGCTAGAAGAGAAATGCCTTGCAATCTGGTTAGAGAAGCTATAATAAACTTTAGTGGGTATTTAAAAGTAAATCTTAACATGACATGGAAAACTATAACTTAGAATTTCAATAAAAAGGCAATATATCAAGTACCTCTTTGTCAAGGTCCTAGTCTAAAGCATTAACTGCAGATTATCAAATATTTCTTGGGCATTATTTATGTATAAGGTTCTGGGCACCTTGGGAGACATGAAGGAGAAAAAAAGGTGAAATCTCTGCCTTTAAGGTCTTTCAAATTTAGAGAAGAAGAAGACTTCCTAAATAAGCAGTAATATTTTATGATATGTGTTTAATGACACTAAATACACAGTGAGGAATTGGAGGGAGACTAATCTAGTTGGGAAACTATGAGAGAGCTCCATAGAATAGTGAGAATTTGACAGAAGCTGGAAGGGTGGTGCCCACAGGAAGGACATGGAGAAAGAAGGTGCCCAGGTGAAGGGGGCCAAGTGAGCAAAGGAGCAGAGGGGGCAGAGTGTTATACCTTTAAGAGCTGTGGATTGTATCAAATGGTTGGAGGAGAGAATTTCTGCCAGTGGTGTGTTGGGGACAAAAAGGTGGGGTGTACTTGAGAGTTATGAATAGATTAAAATTAGCCTCTCCCTCAGAGAAGCTAATTTTGTTTATGTGCTTGCCTCCCAGGTAGAAGAGAACTGTTTCTAAGGGAGCCATATTTTATTCTTTTTTCTTAAGATCAATAAATGCTTAATATTCTTGTTAATCTTTACTACCTTGGCATTTACGTGAGTGTCTGGAAAACAAGGCCCTTCATGAATGTTGAACCTGGTAAGTGTGGGACTCAGCTATGTAGTTTTGAAAACCAGGTTTGGGTTTAGTTCTGTGTGCAAAGAGGAGCCCTTGAAACTTTTTGAAAAAGGAGATTTTGTGATCACAGCTGTGCTTTTGAAGATAACACAGTAGTATGTAGAACAAATTAGAAAGAAGAAACGCCCAAGGCAAGGAGACCTGTCAGCTGTTGTTATAAAAATCTAGGTGAGGAGGACAGGGCCTGGACTGAAGGGGCAGAAGCTGTGGGAGTCGAATAGAGAAATAAACTCAATTAGATTCAGCAACATTTTGATGTGGAGAATGAAGAAAATGAAAGGGAGGATCTGGAGTTACCGGTACCTGTCAAACGCAGGCCTCTTACAAACCTTCCAGCACTCTGCACTTCTGCATGATTAAGCAGGCTGCCCCCGATCTCTCACTTCTGCCTTGCTGCTCAGGCCCAGCATGAAATGTTAGTCTTTAGAAACAAAGTCTGGACAAGCCAACAGCTTCATACTATCACCACATTTTTGAGGCTGATGAAAACTTTTGAGGACCCTTGAAGGCAGGAGCCATGTATACGAAAGGGGAAGGGCTCCGAAGAAAGGTTTAGGGATTAGTGAACACAGGGACTCCTGTCAAATTTGCAGATAAGAGAAAAAAGTGTCAGTTATGCCTCAGAGATTTTACTTAATGATTTGGGGACGTCTTCAATGTGACATTTCATGCAGCTGGGTTCGATTGTTTCCTTAAAGCATTTGCCTAGCTGAGGATTGTGATAAGGAGTAGTCCTATTTTCTTCCTGCTTTTAGGGAATCCTATTTTTTCCTGACTTGAACAGTTTTGTATGAAAATCAATAAAATGCACTTCACAAAAAATTATTTTCCTCTAGAGAGGAAGTGTTTTGGCTGCTATCTTTATCATGGTGCTTACATGAACCAAAAGAAAGCATTCATAGCAAATGTGTACTATAGCTTGTCAAATTGGGAATGGCTTCCAAAACAATAAATGTAAAGAAACCCATGCTTTTATTGAGGATTTCACATTGGTTCATGAAATGATAAAATTCCAAAAAAAGCACCTTCTGATAGCCTTTGAAGTTTGTGTAGAACTATTCAGTACCCACAGGTAAGCTACTATTTAAAGGACTTGAGACAAATATCAGCAGTCAGGGCATCAAAACAATACCAATTACCTATGGATTTTCAGAATCCAGTGTTACCAGAAAAAAGGAGGTATGCATGCAACTTACCGCTTACAAAGTGTTTGTTTTTTTTTAAAAGAATGGATGAGCCCTGGCCGGTGTGGTTCAGTTGGTGAGACAGTGTCCCATGCACCGAGAGGTTGCTGGTTCGATTTCTGATCAGGGCACATGCCCAGTAGGGGGCGTGCGGGAGGAAGCCGATTGATGTTATGTTTTCACATCGATGTTTCTCTCTTTTCCTTCCTCTCTCTCTAAAAATCAATAAACTATTTTTTTTTTTTTTAAAAAAGGATGGATGAAGCTGTATGTATGAGCAGCATCATGGAAGACTTTTAAAATGAAATATGTTGTAGCAAAGGAGCAAGCATTTTCTAACAGCTAGAGAACAGAATCTATCTATTCCCGAGTCCTTGGTGTTTGTAGTATTAAATCCAAAATAAGGATGAAGTCATTTTTTTCTTGGATTGAATATTGAGTATCCTGTGGAGGAGGAATTGACATAAAACTGATGAGATCACGATTTATTAGTTAAAATATGTTTAATTATGAAACATAAGCAACAACAACTAATTCATTCAAATGCTGTTTATTGACCATTTACTTTGTAAAATTTTGCAATAATACAAATAAAATAAAAAAGACAGATGTACTTCCCAAGAGGTATTGGTAATAACTAAACTATTTATTAGATGTGGGACTATCCTTTGGCAAAATTGGGATGGGGTGGGATGGCTTTCAATGCCCTTTGTTTCCTGTTTTGTGTTGTTTTTTCCCCTCTGTGTAGTTCTCTCCTTTTAGTTCCCTCCTTTTCTTGTCCTGCACCTGCTCCTGTCTGCTGTCCCAGACATTTTCTGTCCTAGAGGAACGTGAGAGGAAAGGCTAATTCACCCTATGGCATGGTCCTCAGCTCTTGCTCATGTGAATATCATAAGGTGGGCAGGGTTGGAAAGGTGCTCCCAGAGAACCTGACTTCATTTTTCCTGGATGGCATTTGGGCATTTATGGCTTCGATGCAGGCATGATTGAGAACCAACTGGCCTTCCAACTTTCCCACCTCAAATAATTTTGAAAAATTGTTGCACTTTGCAAATTTTTAAGTTTATATAAAAATATAAACTTACACAACTTAAGTGTAAGCAGCTTCAAATAATGTGATTTTCTATGTATTTCAAATCTTGATTATTTAAAAATAAAGCAAATAAATTATTACATGAGTCCAATGAACCAAAGACTATGGGATTTGATACCTACTTACCATTATTCATTTAAGAAGTAAACAAGCCCTCTTTCTGAAGTTGGAAATTTTATATTATTATTTTTCTTTCTTGAATTCCTATGTCCATTCTATTTCTCTCATATAATTTTTGATTTACAGACTATTTTGTTATATTTGTGTGTGACTATAGACAGTTGGAAACTAAATGTTGTGCATTCTCCAATACTGTTTTATGGATATAAAGCCAGTTCTTCAAAAGCAGGAAGGGATGCAAACCTACTAATTTACATTTTGCTAAACACCACTCTTTACCACATCTTATACTCCCTATGAAATCTGGCACTTCGCTGAAGTTCTAATTAACTACTGATTTTTGCAGTGTGTATCGCGTCTTGGCAAATATGCCTGGTATAGTACTTATCACACTCCTAAATTACATTTGAAGTAGACTAATCAAGTCTATTTTTCATTAGAAAACTGATTTCCCTCATTTTTTAAATCAGTTGTATTGGCTCCCTTTAAATCAGGAAAGTCAATAATTTTAGATGCGTCTCAAGCAATAGGCTCAGTTTGAGTTGAGATCTACTTCTGGTACCATTTCCATGAGGATTGGGGTTCCCTTGCTCCCCTCCCTCCTCTTCCTCTTTACTCTCCACTTCCACTCCTTACCTCTGCCCCCTTCTCCCCCCTTTCCACCATCAGAAACACAATTTTAAATCAGACCCCAATGTGCCCAGTTTTAATGAATGAATAATGATGGGTAAGTGATCTGTTTTTTCTTTGCCAGTGGTTGACGCAGGGGCTCTCAAACCTTAGTATGAAATCAGAATCACCTGGAGAACTTGTTACAACTCAGAATCCTGGGCCCTAACTGTGGGGTTTCTGATTCGGTAGGTCTGGGATAGGAACAGAGAATTTATATTTTTAAATGCTGATACTGCTAGTCTAAGGACCACACTTTGAAAAGCACTAGTGTAGGGTTATATTCATTTTGGTCAATAAGCTGTGAGAAGACCTGGGAAAGTTTGTCCTTCCTGATAAGAAACCATCCAGGCAAAGAGGCTTTATATTTTTCTCTTACCCCCTCATCGCCTTGCTTCCTGTCTTGGATGTTGTCCTGTAAGGTAAAGGTTGTTGGAGCTGCTGTAGCCATCCCGTGACAATGCCAGGGAACCAAGAGGATATTAGAGATGCCTTTCCATGTCCTGACATTGTGGAGCTCCTGAAAATCCTCTTGGTCTTGTTGTGTAATTGAAAAGTCTTTATTTTCTAGCCACAGTGTTTTCCCCCTGTTGTTTGCAGCCAAAAGCATTCACCCACAGATGCCGTGACTGCCCCTCTCAAACCAGTATCTATAACTGCATGATGGAATGGTGACACAGGCTTAAAGCAATGTTATCACAGAATTGTGATACACAATGCCTTTTCTTAAAACAACACTAAGTCTTTTTCTAATAAACATGCCACATCTAGGTATGGTGTCTCAGGATAAGGCGTTAGAGGAAACTATATAGACTGAATATTTCTATGTGTAGGTTGGATCTCAACAAGCTGAAATACTGCATCTAGAATGCTGTTTTATGGATTCACGTTTAAGAATGGGAGACATCCTAATCAAATTTGCTGCTGATGCACATCTAGGAAGACTAGAGAATGTGGGATGGTCAGGACATTCTGGTGGGTCGGGAAGACCACTTGTTTTTGATAGCTTCGGAGGAAAGAACTGGTATTAACAAACAGAATTTATAAAAAGGCGCATTTTGTTGCTTCTCTATAAGGAGACACATTTTCCAAAACCAAGAGTATATGTATAAAGAAACTTTCACCATGAAGCGATAAGGTCTGCATTATTTTTTTCTTCACAGAGAGGTTGAGAAACCACTTGCAGTCCTGTGGTTTATCTTTCAGCAAAAAACATCACAACAAACTAAAATTTTCCCGTAACTTGTGCTAGGTTTAAGCATATGAAACTGCTGGTATTTAATAATTTTTGACTTACAAAAATGGCAATTTCATATGATTCTACCTAATGGAAATAGGGTAATACCCTGGGTAGAACATGAAGCCTTTTAGGTCACTGATTGAAAGGGCAACATTTGAGCCAGGCATTCATCTTTTGTAGGTAGTATGGGTTGTGTAAACCACAAAGTCATCTTCAGTTCCTGGAATCTTCTAAGAAGTTTTGATAAAAAGAGTTACTGACCTGGAATGAACACTTGCTCCAACTAGCTCAGAGGCTTTGTTTCTATTTTCTTATGTTTTTATAAGTAGGAATGTATCTCCAGAATATCATAGATTTTTCCAAGAAGGCACTGTTTATTTTGAATCTGTGTCACTTCATTGGGAAATTAACGTCCTAAATTTGTAATCAGGGGAGTAGAAGACTTTTATATTAACTCTATAGTTATTCTTCTAAGTATCTAAGGATCTTCAGGATTTTAGTATTTTAGGATATTATTATGTTTAGCTATAATATTTATAATAATAATAATTATTATTATTATATACCTTTTTGATCTGTGACTGTCTAGAATTTAAAGTTCAAAACTCTTGAGTTCATTCCTAAACTGTTACCTTGGTATTTTTAGTTGTCTTTAATGGACATTTTAGGTTCTAGCTATACAGATACAATTCTGTTTCCTTTTCTTTCACCCTTGCAGTGGCTGCTCCTACTCCCTCTTGAGATCTCAACTTCTTCTAAGAAGACTTCCATGACTTCTGTTATTTTTAATTTTATAAATACTCCTATAGTATTTTTTATGTGCTTGACACTGTTTTAAGTGCTTTGTGACATTAACTTATTTGATCTTCACAACAAACCTTTCAGGTAGAACTATTACTGCCCCCAACTTATGGATGAGACAAATGAGGTAGCGTGAGGTTAACTTGCCCAAGGTTGCAGCTAAGGAATGATGGAGTAGGATTTGAACCAGGTGTTCTTGCGTCTGTTTTCTTTACTGCCATGCTATGCTGCCTCTTGCTTTATTATAATTCTTTGTTTAATGGTAATATCATAGCCACCGCCCCCGACCCCTCTCTAGCAATCATGTCTAGCTCATTAACTTTTGTGTGCCTTCCCTAGACTCTAAGCTCCTTCTGAAGGACAGTGATGCTGTTTTCTTTGTTTCCTGTTGAATTCTAGTAACTTCTAAGACAGTGCTTAATACATAACTGGTATTTAGTATATATTGTTTCAATAAATGGACATGTATGTTTGTTGTAAACATTTAATGAAGGTAATATTTCTAAAAGGAAGGAAATAATGACAGCATCTCGTAAGCACAGTCCAAATGTGATCTAGTTATACTGGAGGAAAAAGGAATTTATACTGACAAGTGGTGGTTTAAAAATTTCAAATGTCTAAAAAAGATTAAAGCTAAATGGGATTTCAAGGCTGGTATTGGGCAGTTGAATTTGAAGCAAAGCTGCTGCTGTTCAAACCTACAGCACTCCCAGCCACAGGAAAAGGCAGGCGGTTGTGAAAGCTCACAGGCTGGAAGGACATTCTAATTCCTTGGAATGCCCTGGAGAAGGAGGTAGAGCTGTAGACTCTGACTGCTTTACTGTAAGACTCGATAACCCTGAAAAAATGTAAAAAGCATATAAAAGAGGGCATGAGCCAGATTAGAGGCCAAGCGGGAGCTGTGTTATCGCAGGTCCTCAAGAAATCATCAGCAGGGCCAGAAATAAGGCAGGCTGCAGGCAATTACAGATTGCCATTAAAGTTAAAAATATGACCCACAGCACCGTTGCTGTATTGCTTTAGGCCACTAAGCTCCATGCTGTCAGTTGTGACACAAAGCATGAGAAAGGACAGTCACAATTCTATACTATTTCTGCATATTGCTACAAAAATAAAAATCTGTACTTTTTTTAAAATATACAATTAAAATAAGTAAGTGCAGGCTGATTTTTATGCCAGAAAGAAAAAGAAGGCAGAGAAGAGATGCTAGATCTACTCGAAGAACAGCATTCAAATGCCACTTCATAATTGCTGGGCTTACGTGGTAGTATAACCAGTGACAAGGGTAACTGTTTAACTGGTCCTTTTCAACAGCTTCTAAAGCCAAGAATTGTAGGCAATTGACAATACACATA